>NW_023458562.1:46965380-47005107 GCF_013731165.1 Rhagoletis pomonella | reverse complement strand
CGTGCACGCCAAGTTCATAGCCAGCAGGGCGTATACGTAACGCACAACGTTTGAAAGCCAAAGGCATACAGCCAAATAGCCAAGTCGACAGGCAGACAGCTACATATGTACACACATACATAAATATGCATTTATACATATGCGTAGCATAGTGTGCGTGCGCGTGTGTTAGCGGTAGTGACAGTGCGTGCCTGCTTGTTGCGATTTAATTGAACAGCAGATTACAAAATCCAATAGCCTATAAATTGCTAACAGCTGGTACACACAATATAAAAACAACAAATAGCAACTATAGCGTCACAGGCACTCGTAATATGCTAGGGGTGAAGTGGAGTATTTATGCGTTATTTAGCATTGAAACCGCTGCTCGGGTGTTTTTAGTGTACGTATTTTTGTTAGCTGTTGTAGAGTAGTAGCATAGGCAAATAAAAAATCCTAGGCTGCCGCCTGTCGACAAAATCAGCTTTTAGTAAAAAAATGTAAGCAAATAGACTGCTGTCAGTGAACGAAAGTGAAACGTAGTTAGCAAATTATAAATTTGGAGGCTCAGCTTTTCGCTTTTGTATTTTTTATTTTTTATTTGTCAATCAGCCGATGCGAATAGATTATTTGGTAGGTGTAAACAAAATGCAATTACTCCCAAAGTTATTCAAAGGGAAAACTAAATTTTTGTGAGGACTTTCCAAAAGACTCGGAACAATATTTTTATAAAAGTATAAAATGAGGGAAGTCCGGTGTACTTTTTTTATCATCTACGGAATAACTATTTCCTAGTTAATTTTATAGAAGTTTTTTTAAATATTACTGTACCTTAATTAGTCAAACGTTAAAGAACGTTCATACGTATTTTCATAGATAGATATTAAAGATCATCACAATTTTCGATTTTTGTCCAGCTAAATCTTCACTTTTGCCTTATGTGCGGCGGGGCTAATAGTAATACCAGATTGATAAATTGGCTTGAGTTGCCGTGCTAGTTTATAAAATAAGAAAACATTTATTAACTTGTGATGTTAATGAAATACATTCATACATACTGCAATGTACTATCCCAGCCTGCCAAATGCGAAGCGCTTCAAATATGTTGTGAAAATCCCACAGCACCACCTTGAAGGAGCCTTTTCGCAGCGCACCGAATATGAAGTGAAAAGGGTGCTTTTTTATTATCTTTGCTTTAAGGTTTTTATCTTTGTATCTAGTCTATACTGTACAGTTGTTAATGGCATAAACTGAAAAAGTTTTAATGTTAACAAAAAACAAGTATGCTCTTAATGGCTGTCGGTGTTCGATGAATATTAAAATTATTTCAACAATGTCGTAAAGACTATATATATGGAGGCAGGTAGAAATAGCCGTTAAAAAATCCTGTTGGGTTTAGACAGGGAAAATTAAAAACCATAAATACAAAACATTTCTACCAAAAAATGTCACCTTATGATTGCCCCTTTCTTTTTTTGATTCTAAATTAAAGGCAAAGGGTTAGAAAATTTTGTGTTCGTTTTTTAAAAATGTCACACTCTTGTAAAACAAAAAAGGCACATTCTCTGCCCTTTGAAGCTGTTTTAGGGGAGATGGTTGCCCTGAAAATCAAATGGTTGCTTAGAACGATAACACAGGCCGACAATTTTCAGACCCTGGGCTCAGCCTACACTTTTCCAAAGGTTTTTGATGCGCTGAATCTGAATCCAGAATGAGTTTTGCTCGATTGGCTCAGGTTTTCGAGATATTTGAGCCTGAACATGCGAAACCTCCGACTTTTTGCTATAATCGTCATGTATTTTCATCAAGAATCATTCGTTTTTTTAGAAATATTAATAAATCATTTGAAAGTAAAATATTTCCTCTTGATAATGCTATTGTCCATTGAAGTTTATGAGTTTTGCGACGTTACTTCTTTGCACAAATGCTTGAAAGATTCAACAAGAAAAGAAACAGATTTGTGGTATACGTTTAGGCGTGTTTATTTACATAATGAATGTATTTGTATATAATTATGTATATTATATATCATGTATATCATATATATCATGTATATTAAATGTATAATATCATGCATTAATTTCTTCGTTCTTAAACGAAATAACTTTTCTCTATACACGCGCACATATACACATACATTCAATATGTAAATAAAGACGCCTAAACGTATACCTCAAATCTGTTTCTTTTCGTGTTGAAACCTGTGTTTTTAATTAAAATTCCATAAAAGATTTGACCTCGAGCCGGCAAAACCAACAAATTAAGAATTGAAAAGGTCGCCAAAACCATCATCATTTTTACCTTCTTACCTTCCTTTTATTAGCTCGGGATGTAACTATGTAATAATGATGCACCTAAAAGATGCAGCGATTTCTATTCTCAAGTTACATACCTGATGACAGTACGAATGGCAATTAAAATAGGGAGGTTTTAGTTTTTTAAACTATAATTTTATTAATTTTAAATATATTAGGGCTTCGACTATTCGTATATTCGGATGTTCGTGTAGACGGAGCATGGTATTTGCTACCGTCACTTACTGCCGGTTTCACGAAAGCAAAAAAATATATTTTTTAGGTCAATTTCCATATTATATTGAAATAAAAAAAAAAAGATTTTTCACTTAAATTGTTTTCGTGAAACTGGCTATGAAAATTCAATATTTCATAACTGCGGAGAGAAACTCTCGACCGCAAGAAACGAAAATTATTTTATCCAAAATTTGTCCAAGGTTTCAAAAATGGAATAGCATCGCTTAAATATTTTATCCAGATATTCGGACTATCAGCATTGCACTTACAGCCCTGATGTATGTACAGTAATAGCACAAAAATTCCAAATGGTATTGTTGCCAACTCATATTTATTCATTAATTTTTAATAATTTTCATTTAAAATATAGTTCGACCTACGTATAACAGAATGACATAATTCGAAGCTTCAAAGCTTACACAAAGTTCAAAAAAAATCAAGATTTAAAAAAATTTCACCAAAATTTCCAAGTTTTTATCTAGAATTTTTCGAATAATTGAATGGGCTACAAAACTGCATACTCAAAAATTTCCCAAAAGTTTGAAATTTAAATGAAATTTTTTTTTTTGATTTGATTAAGTTTTGTAAACTTTGTGCAAGCTTTTAAAATTTTGCTTATGTAGTTTCTGTTATCGATCGAACTACAATTTAAATGAAAATTACTAAAAATAAAAATAAGTTGCAAGTAACACCATTCTAAATTTTGGTGCTATTATTTTGACCGTAACTGTATATATAATATTTCTTTTCAAATATTTTTGTTTTAAACTTAGAAAAAACGGATATAGCAATTACAAATTGCCACCAGCAATGAAAAAGGTCCTAAATTAAAAATATCAATATCTAAATTTTGTGTTGGAAACCTCTTAATTTTGTTCTACGTGCATAATAAAGACATCCGCGAAAATTTGAAAATTTGAAACAAAATTTTTAGGGGTCGCTGCCAGGAGTTGAAAAATTTTAAGTTTTTAAATCGGAAGCGTTTTGACTAAAAAATTTATAAACTTTACATATCATTAAAACTTATTCATGTAAACTCGTAAACTCACTGAGTCATAGCTGATCAAAATAGAAATTTTTGCTATTTAAAAAAAAAACACTTTCTATGAAAGCACTTTCTATGTTACAACTTTGAAAAGTTGTTTGCTTCTCATGTAAAATCCCAAAATTGTCACATTACGCTTAAAAAAAATTATATGGCTTAAATATATTGTATTTAAGGCCATACACCCCCACTGTTACTTTTGGAATCAAATTTTTTGAAAACATTCGAATTTTGAAAAATATCAATACGCTCATTGCAAGTAGCAGAAACTCGGCCCTTACATATACATACATATTGTATATCTAATGTATCGCCTAAGTGGTATTTATTTATCATTTATTTGATTTTATTTCAATTTAATTTAGATACTTCCGAAAAATAAATTAAAAATTGTAATGCACATAATTTCATTTCCGCATTCACACACAACCATACAATCAAGTAAGCATGCAAAATAAATAAATTAAAAATAATGAATTTACATACATACAAACACTCGTACAATAAATCAGTTGCTTGCCTACGCAAATAGGCCTTGTAACGTTGGTAACTTAACAACTTTAACAAAAAAATTGGAAAATTGAAATGTTTTTACATTGAAAAGTTAACTAAATTTGTGCTGCACTTATTTTTGAACTCGCAACAACAACAATACAAAAAACTAAATATTAAGTGCATGGTCATGTGCCATGAAAAATGCAATATATCCTGTGCGCAGCAATTAAAGTTGCTAAATTCATTTGTTGGGATTGTTTTTGTTGTTGTTATGTTATTGTTACTACTGCATTAGCCCCAGTATGTATACGCTTTGCTTTTGCATAGGTAATGGTAATTTAGTGCTTTGTATTCCCCAGCTGCAAATACTATTTACATTTAAGCAGCGTAAACATTGGTCCACTCGGACAATTATAACCGGCGAAACACAGCCAACCAAATCACAGATGTAATTAGGATGAGTTGAGTAGATGGGTGGTGCTGAGGCAGAGGAAGGAAAACTAAGAGAGAGAGAGAAGATGTGTTCGCTGGCAATCAGCATGAACAGTTTTGCGATGGTAATGCGCAGGTAGGGGGATGCCAGTTGGAGATTATGATACTGGCACAAAGGAAGTAGGAAGGATACTACGCGCACAGAGCCAACTTAAGCTTGTTATACACTTCTTATGGGTAGCAGCGCTGGAGTTTTATTTGCCAATCATTTTTAAATTTTATGTTTAAACAAGCTTTCATAACAAATTCTACTGTGCACTCTCAGAGCAAATACATACGTAAACGGCCTCCAGTTACGTGTGTATTTTACTAAAAATTATGTAAACCGATTGGGGAAAAAGACTGCCTTCAACTTCTCAAAGGCTACCCAATCGGTCGACTCGAATGCAAATGCTACGGACAATAGCCTCTGAGATTTCAGAGCGCCGACAATGGCTGGAGCGCAAGTAGACGTTTTAAATTATCCACATACATATATTTATCATTGTCAGGCTCCTGCTGCTCCTAGAATGTAAAAAAATCTTGCTGAATCTTAAGTTATTGGGAAACTTGGCTATTACCGAGAACCTTAATAATTTCATTAGAAAATCGTAAGATGCCTTGTGCTCAGCATATAGCCTTTCAGAAACACAATTGGCGGTTTCAAAATTCTCATTTTATTGAGTTATTTCATACTCTGTTTGAGAACTTCAAAAAAAAAATAATAATAATAATTTTTAAGAATGTTGTGTTGCATACTTTTAGGCACACTTTGCTAATTTAGTAACCACGCGAACGCAACTTTGAGTGAAAGTGAAACTCACTTAAAAATAATGTCACCTCAGAATTTCCGTATGGCCGTTTTCACGGTGTCATATTCACTTAATAATTTTACATGGCAAATCGCAATTAACTGTCGATCCAGATTTGTACCATCACTTTAAAAAAGGCATTGAAATGATTTGCTGGAAACCAAAGTAAACTTACCGGTGTTATTGGCCGATTATACTTGCCCGCCTTAAATACGTACATATTTCGGCTTCAAATGGTTATTTTGCTGCATGCCCGACGTAAGCCCACAACGAAACTATAGCATTTTAATATTTTGGCCACTTTTGACTATTCATCGTTTGTTTTTTAATGATCGTTATTTTTTTATAAAATTATTCCTTATTATCCGACAAAACCCACCTAAATTCAAATTTCAGACTTTGCACAAAAATGACTAAAAAAAATTCACAAAAATTGCATCTAAATTTCAAACTGATCAAAAGCTTTTGCCGCGGACTGTATGTAATTTTGCATAATAGTTATTTCCGGTGCATCACAGGCATTCCCGTAACAAAAAAAAAAAAAACAACTACTAAATAGTTATCATTCCCTACAAATAATTTACCAAATATTATGCACGAAGTATCCGATGGTTCGTAAAATATTTATGTGTGTAATTGGTTATGAGCCACTTTTGTATTACAATATTTGCATATGTTTTAAAATGAACTATTAACCTCCATAGATACATATCTGTGTTGGTATATATCCTTATATAAATGTATGAACAATTTTGTTTTTCAATTATGTGCCACGCGTACATATGTATGTAGTTGCAATACCCTTTCATTTTAATACAATTACGATGTATTTACTGTTTAGTAATACTCAATGCATAAATAATGTTTAGAGTTTATAAATTGATTTGTTTTACATGCGATAATTGCCCTAGTTATGGGCAAAATTTATATTGAATTAATTTACAAAAATAGGTTGCTAATATCCTAGTAGGAAAATAGAAATATTTCGTAGATTAACATTTCGCTACCTTAATTCACAAAGGTCATAACCAAAACATTTTTTTGAAGCTGCGTTTTTCACAGATTTTGCTAGGAGGTATTAAAGTACACCTTCAAATAAAATTTTAAAACGTTAGTATCGAAATTAACAGAGTTACATGTCACCTTTAAAAAAGTCTTACCTGTTTTTTGATACTCTTTTTAAAATGTTCTTTGCTTCTCCTGTAAAAAAAAGCCAAACCTGCTCCTCGATAATCCCGGACTGTTACAGAGAGGATGGAGAACTTTCTCTTCCTCCTCCTCATAGTTCTTAAAATTTCTGCCGCATTTCTGGTAAGGCACCCCGAGCCGTTCTGCGTATTAACATATAAAGCAGTGGCCTTTTAGAGCACCAATTATGTCAGATATGTCATCTCTCTTTAAAGAATGTAAGATCGGAACCTTTTTCGATCTCACGTAGGCCAAGTTTGCATAGAAATTAGACAGGTCTTAGATCCCATCCATCTCTCGCTCGAGCGAGCAGCTTGTAAGTGGCGAATGGCAGATAGGTATGTTGATTGTTAGACAGTAATAGAATGTCAATGTTTAAATATAGGTAATTTAGCTTAAAACAGCCCATGAGGATGTTCATTAGCCAATTTTCAGAGGTTTCAAGCGTCGCAGCCAGTTACGCGCGTATAATACCATCCGGCCCGCCGTTTTATCGAGCTTGAAGCTTTGTATCGCCCTAGCAATTCTCTACTTTAAGACAAATACGTTTAATACCCCGACCGTAGGAGGTTGTAGAGAACCTCCTGTCTGCGAAATCCGTAGGAAATGTGTGTTCAGCCGCATCTCTACTATTTCCATTCCGGTCGTGGTTCAGGAACGGTCTTGCTTCGGCAGAAACCCGATGGGATTCGAGGATCTCGACTAAATTTTCTTCCAATCTGGCGTCTCGGTGAATCAACTCAAAAGGCCACCAGTGGGATTTTCGCTTGCCCCTGGGTCTGGGGTCATGTATATACATATGTATTAACACTCAGGCAGGCTGTATAACAGACTTTCAAAAATTTACGGGGATGTATTCTCTTGAAAGGTCTTGCTCGAAACGATTTTCACTATTGTGTATGATCGATATGTAAACCGATCGAACGGTTTTATGTAATCTGCCTACGTAAAGGAGTTATATCGTAAAAACTTGTAACTGAACAATATAGGAGATATAGCTTATACAGCACCGATCTTGATGATTTTTTCATTAAACTTGGTATGATTCTTTAAAAAAGGGTCCACGAAGTAGGCCGGCTAACACCAAATGAAGGAGTTTTAAAATAAAACCCCATATCTGAGCAATCAGTTGTATGGGGGCTATAGGTTATAATGACCCGATCTTTACCATTTTCACTGTAAACTTTTTGTTTATAATGAGTGAAAATATTGCGAAATTTTTACTGCGTAAATGGAGGATTTATAACTAAAAATCTCATATCTGAGCAATCAGATGTATAAGAGATATACATATGTTATAGTTTTCTGATTTTGCGGGTTCGGACAAATTATTAATACATTATAAAATTACACCCGCTTACCTACTTTCGGATATCTCTGAAACTGAGGGACTAGATTGCGTTCAAACAGACGGACAGACAGACCTGGCTAAATAGACTCGGCTCGAAGTTCTGATCATTTAAGTATACATGGTCTGTCTCTTCTTCTTCTGGTACTAACAAACATCGGGCCAAAGTTATAATACAATTTCATGTTCATGAACGGTATAAAAATGTCTTCCTGCAGTCTTCTGCCCAGCTTCTGACTATTCAACCGCGCTAGCACTTTAACTCTTCATTATTAAAACAACGATATGTATGTATGTTGGTGACGAGTCTATCCTCCCACCACGAAATCCACTTTAAAATTTTCAAAAACTCTACAGCGCTATTTTCGCTTATAGTAAAACATGCTCCATGCTCAAAAAATTATAAACTTCCACAAAAAAAAAACTTTATAACTATATTAACAGCCAGCATATGCTGAGCGCACATTACAAAGTAATAGCTGCGACACCATGTCGTATGAGTAATGTGCGAAAATTTTGTTCGCACTTGTACGAAGTTTGCGAAGCAAAAATGCTACAAAAAAGCAACGAAACAGCACCAGCAAAAAATATGCTAACAAAACAAAAAAACACAAACAAACAAAAAACTTTACCGCAACGGTTTCTTATGCCAAAGGCTTACACTCTAACTCACTTAGCGAGAGTTATCTGTGCTGGCTGACTCGTCTATCTGCCTCACTGGCTGACTGCAGGCGAATTGCCTGGCGGACCCTTAATACAAGTTAGACCATACAACAAAACCAAGTGGCAGTATCAACAGCAACAGTCGAGTGAACAGCACAGGGCAGACAGGTACATTTCACTACGTGCGTGTGTCACTTTGAAGTGAGTAGTTTCGCTTCTCTTTTTCGGCACTTGCGGCACAAAACGTAACAGCTTCATTTCGGGCAAACTTTTCTTTGTCTTTTTTGTTTTGTTTTTTTTTTTTTTTGGTGAGTTAAACACAAAAATGTATTTGCTGTTAAAAACTATTATGATGAACATTAAAGTGCGCCTCCAGGTAAACGATGGGCAGGTGGTGAAAGTTGAAAATGTGAAAATGGTGAATAGTGGAAATACAAACAATTAAAAATTTAAAGGCGACATACACAGTGCGCTCCGCTTTTTTGCCTTATTCGTTCACAGAAAATGTGCAAAAAAAAAAAAATAATTAATAATTAACTTTAATATAATGAAAATGTACACATGGATATGTATGCCTTTGCATGAATTTGCTTTGTTAATAGCAAAAATAGGTTCGCAAACTTGAAGCGAGGTAGTAGTCGAAGTCATATTCTTGGAATGGTAATGCTTTTAATTGGCAACGTAATGAAGTTGACACCCCATATTAATTAAAACATTTGGTGCTGGATTATCAGTATCTCGTAGAGTTGATAGGATTCTGTACAAGGGCAGTTAGAGATTGCTAAGAATGGAGAAACAAGTGTGAAATTAGAATGTAGTAAGGAGGATATAAAAGGAAATTGTGTTATTTAACGAGTTTGCCTCTGGTTTTATGTATCTTTATAGATCGAGCTCTAGTGTTCAGATGTTTTTGCGAAAATAGTTCTGCTTTTATGACTGGCCCAGGCTTTTTCAATTACGTGGGTTCCCAGAAGCCTATATATGTATTCCCTTTTTTAGAATTTTAATTGATAAAAATATGTTTGCTTATGCTATAAAAAGAGTCTGTGTGAAAGATGACAATTTTTGGTAAATATCTTAGGCCCGTCCAAGTCCATCAAAGTTCAAAATCTTTTCTTAGCTTACTACGATTCTCTACAAAAAAGGTCCATATACCAAACTATGTAAGACAATACTTTCGAAAACAATTAAAAAAAAATGTATTAATTAATGTATTTATTAATTGTTATTTTTTGAGCACATTGAACTTTGATTGACTTTTGCGAGCCTAAGATATTGACCAAAAATTGTCAACTTTCACACAGATTGTTTTTAGAGCATAATGAACCATATTATAAATTCTATAAAAGCTGATTTTCGGTCCACGCTAATATGTACATGTACTTCAAATTGCGGAGCAATCCAATTTTTTCAATAAGTTTGTGATTTATTTCATATATATTCCCACAAAGCTCCAATTTTCTGCTACAAATACTTCCAGAGATATAGTGGCATTTTAAAAACTTAAAGTTTTGTAGGCGGTATCACGCCCCTTGATATATCAAAATTACTTTTAGCCTATCACCATTAGGATGTCTGCAATAGGTCTTCGAAATTTGGTTACGATCGGTCAAGCGGCTTAGAACGCAACTCTGTATATATAAATTTGTATGTATATATAGAAGAAGAAGATAGAAGATGTTTGTAATGATTTGGCTCAAAAAACACTAAACCCATTTCAATGATTATTTATTTAAAATCATGCATTTTTGAAAAAGAATATACTGGCGTACATATTTTTTTAATTTTTGGAAGACTAACCCTTTTTTTAGGGTGTAAGCATTTGAAAAATGGTGGTCTATATTGTATTGCCCGTACATCTCCGTTTGGGTTCTTTGCTAACGAAACATTCTTTCGAACAAGGCTACTAATGAATGAGTGGCTGGTATATTCCTTTGATGTTCCTAAGTGAGTAGTAAAACCGAAAACGAAAAGATTTGCCACTGGACTGTCTAGTATTGCCTCAAAGACTACTTCAGGGTTTTAAGATAAGAAAATGAACAGGAAAAAGCTGAATTTTCCAAAGGCTCTCAAGTTTCTTTTGAACATTATTAAAAAATTAACATTTCTTCAGAAGGTTTCAGATTTTTCCTGTTAATTTTCGTCCCTTAAAATCCTCAAGTAGTCGTTGTAGGCTTTCCACGTAACTGATTCTACAAAGCAAAGCTATAGCAAAGGCAGTTTGAGAATTACAGGTGCTTTGTTGACGTGAAATATTTTTTGCTGCCTACTTTCTGGCGTACTATTTCCTAAGCTAGCAACTTAAAGGAAGTAACAATGATTACTATTTGTTTTTTCAATGCAACTTCAAATCTAACTTTTCCTCATTAAATTCAAATCAGCTGGCTGGGATATGTAATTTCTCTCGCCGATTTTGCATTTTTAGAATTTCTAATTATATCTGTACAATGCCAGAAAATTTCTTCTAGCTTTCTGCCAGCTTTTCCTGCCGCACCTTATCTCATCCGCTTCCCTTTCCCTTCTACCTTCGTTTTCTATTGCTTTCCTTTCTTATCATAATGCATCCCTTTTTCCCCTTGCACCCCACCCACACAGCATTTGCTCTTTTCCCATTACCTTACGCTGTTCCTGTAGGCATTGTATTCAATGCAATTTCTGCACAATAATGTTGGCTGCCGTTATTTATGCATTTGCGATTTTTGCACTCCCGCGAAATACGCCATTACCTCACACACACACACGCAACCCCAGCTATATATAACTCCTTATACACACAACAAAGGCTTTCACACATATTACAAGCAACATTTACTAGCGTATCCTTTGTTGCATCCTGCTGCACTACACGCCACTTCACACCCGTCTGTGGCACGCATCCCGTTGTGCAAAGCTTCCGCTTGCTTGCCAACACAAGCACAGGGACGCACTAACTAAGGACTTCGGTGCTGGTGTGTGGTTTTTTTTTTTGGAGCTCGTTACTTTCAGCACTCTCTAATACACATGTTTCCTTGTGTGCTGCTGTTAGCTGGCAGCCTGGCTCGCTGGCATACGCTTATCTTTTGGCGCGCGGTGTTTACACGCTTTTGCATTTGCTTTGCATATTTTGTGGCGCAAACACAGTGGAATTATGAAGTTTTTTCTTGTTGGAAAGACATGCATACACTTGCAAGCAAACACAAACACGAAAACGGATGTCAACTAAATAATAATGCAAATGCTGCTGCACACACACACACACACACCACACGTGTGTGCTATGTGTACTAATGCACCTCGTCGATTGCATTTGTCTCCGCGCCACACAAAAAAACGCCTCTGGCTCTACAATTTCTCTGCCACCTGGTTGTGGGTTTTTGTGGTTTCTTCTAATCCTTTTAAAAGCTGTGGCGGCGTTTGTTTAAGCCGTGCGTTTTTTGCCGCTTCCTTTGTCAGGCGACTTTATTATAAATGCATTTATTTATGCCATTTCTGCAAGTTTGCAGGTTGCATTTTTTATTTGTTGTTACTATGAATGTTGCCACTTGATATTTTACATGCGCGAAAGTGTGTGTGTACGTGCGTGTTTTTTTTTTTTTTTTGTTTATTTAGTTGAGGTGTTTGCGCAGCAAAAATTCACATTCTCGCATTTGCAATGTTTCTGTGCTGCGAGTTTAGTTTTTGCAATGTCGCGAATCAAGTGGCGTGTAGTTTAAATAATGGACTACATAGTACTTGCTACTAGTTGCTTGTTTGACTCGAGTTGATTACAAGCTTGCAAAAACAAAAATCAAAATATGAAGAAAATTTTTCACAGCCGTTTCGCACAAAAAAAAAGCAGAAAAACGCGAGCGTAACAGTTCTGCAATTGCACTTGATTAGCGGGCAAACAAGTTGCAAATTTAGTTGAAGGCAATCAGTGCAGGGCGAAGGCTGGGAATAGATTGCATGGGCAGGAATTTTCGATAAAGAAGAGCAACTTAAACTTCAGTTTTTAGTTGGTTGGTACTTAGTAGCCTTTGCCTGAGCATTGACTCAGCATCCAATTAGGGCAGTAGCGCCAATTTGATACGCTTTCTATGGACTTTTAGATATTCAGCCTCCATGTGTATAAATCATTCAAATAATTTAGCAGACAAAACAATGACAAATTGGGAAACAATTTTTTTTCTTTTGCCTTATAATTTTGGGGAATATGTCATTGTTCATTTGGAATTCGCAATGGGGCCGATTATCTGCTATCACGATTCGTTGGTATCTTCAAACCGCTTGGACTGGTTGATTAGCCTACTTAAGTTAATAATGGAGCATTTACATATATCAAATCTGGGTCGATATCGTATGTTTCATTTCTACGAAATTCACTTTTTGATACAAGTTTGTTTTACAACCCGTTCAAATATTACAGCTTAAATCTCAATAGCTACCCCAAAAATTGGCTGTAAATTTTAACGTATGTGACAATGAATTTTTTTATTTTTCTTGACGAAATTATCATACTTTCTGCAAAAAATCTTTCGTTTAGTTATATTTCTCAATTATCTCAGCAAATCTAAACTTTGGTATTGATGGTGGTAGCCAAAGCAGAGAAAAATACAAAAAAAAAACACTTTCCTGTAAAATTTGGTTTTTCTAACATACGATAATTTTGCGCAAAAGGGTCGATATTTTCTGCACTGGTAACGAAAATTTTCTAACCGGTACCTAAGCTGCTCGCTTAAGTTTTTGTTAATAAAATTTTTAAATTTTTCGGTTACAAAATGTTCGGTTAAAATCAGTATTGCCCTATTAGAGTTTCCATTCGAGATTGCTCAAAAATTTTCCTTCTTCTACAGTGGCTTTTTTTTGAAAAATATTGCCAAATTATATTAATTTCAATTGAAAACCTGAAAAATGTAAATTTACTAATTTGTTTGCTGAAAAATTAAAAGCAGCAAATTATAAATAAATAATTCACTACCGACAGCGTCCAGAATACCTATAGAACAGTCATCTTCTCTGAAATCGCAAAAAAATTCAACATAAAATTTAGGAAATACTTAAAGTCAAAACTCTTCATTTTACACGCTTTTGATAATTTAAAGTTTTGAGAATTTTATAAGTTGCCCACATCTGGGCATTTGCAAGCTTAGCAAACTTTTTACCGAGCGATTTGTGCTTTTCGAAAAATTATACAACCCGCGTACAAAGAGCTCTGTTCTTGGAATTCATTTTTGAACTAACACAATTTTGTGTAATGGGCAGACAAAAAATTATCGAATTTTGGAAGAAAATGCAAAACACCTTCAACCAAAAAAATCTCAAAAAGCTACGCGAATTTTGAGCGACTTCAAACTTGCATTAACCCTCTTAGTATCATAAGCTTATAATTAGAAAATCATGATTCATCGATGTCTAAATAAAAAAAAAAAACTTTTATCAAAAATCAATGCAGAAAATGATTTGCTCTTAAATTTTTTGTTTTGTTGTTTTAAACTAAAAACAATTTTTTCTATCTTTTTAGGGTTAAAAAAACTATAATTAATCGCATAATTTTTTCTAGACTATTATATTTTTTCCTAGGATGTTTTAAGTACTTAAAAAAAAGATTCCAAACATTGTTTTTTTTTTCAAAGACATAATTTTTTCCCAAAAATAAATTTTTGCATACATCACGGTTTTATAATGCTGGTAGAAATAATTTTTTCCCCTAAAACACTACTTATGACCCTAACATTTTTAAACTAAAAAATTATTATTTTTTTATTTTTATTTCCAAAATTAATTTTTCCGAAATATATAGTATATAACTTTTACTGCAAACTTTTTTCCTCCACAATAAATTTGTTTCTAATATCTGGTAACTTTTTTCTAATTTGGGTAAACATATTTTTTTCCTAAAAACTGTTTTCTTGCTAAATTATGTTTTTTAGTAAAAATTATATTTCCCAAACAAATTTTTGCAAAAAAAAACAAACAATTTTTTCTAAAACCTTCAAATTCTTATTTTGATATATTTTTAAAATTTTGATACAAATATTTTTTTCCTTATGAGTGGAACCGTTAAATTGAATAGGCTATAAAGCAACATGCCTCAAGATTTTCAAAAAATTCTGTCTAAAAAGT
This sequence comes from Rhagoletis pomonella, assembly GCF_013731165.1. Taxonomy (NCBI): domain Eukaryota; kingdom Metazoa; phylum Arthropoda; class Insecta; order Diptera; family Tephritidae; genus Rhagoletis; species Rhagoletis pomonella. The sequence goes on along the minus strand of NW_023458562.1, from coordinate 46,990,494 downwards.
TTGGAATTTTGATGACAATTAGAGGATTCACAACATAAAAAACGATAGAGACAAAGATAGAGATAGAGAAAGTGATACGAAATAAAGATTGAGACAAAAAAAAGATAGAACTGAAGAATGAGATTTTTTATGTTATTTAATGTATGTTATGTTATGTTATATTGTGTTGTGTTATGTTACGTTGTTCAACGCATTTCACTTCAACCCACCACAGCCCACTGCAAATCATCCCTTATTATCATTTCAACTAACCTCAACTCTATCAGCTCACCTTAACTCACCTCACCTGAACTCACCTCATTTTATCTCTACTCAATTTTTATATACATATGTATATATATTTTGTTCATGCGTTATATGGAAGAAAATGCGTAACACCCTCGACACAAAAAAAAATCTAAAAAGCCAACGGCATTTTTTTAGCTATTTGAATGTTGCACTTACCCGGAAATTTTTAAAAAATTCTGATAAAAAACGATGAAATTTTGATGACAATTTTTGGAAGTTTGATTAATTTTTGTAAAATTCGTGCAAGCTTTGAACATTCTATTTAAGTACATGGTTTCTGGTATAGACTGAATTATATTTAATTAATAAAAATAATTAAATAAACATAAGTTAGAAATAGTATCATTTTGAATTTTGGTGCTAAATCTGTGACCATAGCTGTATGTACATATGTTAGTATGTGCATGCATACATAAGTATGTAGGTATGTATGTATATTTTATTTTCATGAAAAAACTAACGTCAAGTTTTTACGCATCTGACACCTGAAACGTGCAAAGTTTTTTGTCACGTTTAAAGCTCAAAAAAGTGCAAACTGCAACTGTTAAATTACCAAAAGTTGTTAGCAAAATTGTATCGTTGCTCTTGCTATATATATGCTGAAAACTTTTGACTACTAAATGCGAAGGGAAACACGAAAATTTGTAAGTTTAAATGTAAAAAAGCGCTACCTGCGGGCAATCAAAGTTTGAGGGACACCACTGTTAGTGCGAAAATTGATGTTGATATGTTTATCTACTTTGAGCGTTGTTTACCACGCATAAATTTACTTGCTAAAGAAATGCACAAAATTCTATACACAACCACTTTGTGGCAAATTGTCGCATATTTTTTATAAACAACCAAAGCAGACACACGCATACTTACATACATTTAATGGCTTGTTTACTATACAGCTACCTAGAGTTGCAATAAACGGCATGCCTAAGTGCATGTTTGTCTGGAAAATATAACGAAAACTTTACATTAATTGCTTTTGCGACTTTGAAGCAGAACTCAAATAAACAGCTTTCATTTTTGAGCGTATCCTTGTGTGGTAGATAACACAAAAATAGTACTTTACACATAAATGCTATATACTAATTTTACTAAAAAATTGCATCATACTTATCTACTTGTGTGCACATATATATGTATGTATGTATTGGCTCTTAAATACATTTATACATTTCACATACCATTCAGTGCTTGTTAGTCCTCAACTTTTTCTTCTACGTATTTGTAAACGAAAAACCAAAAATTAATTAAACTTTAGCGCTGCTGTGGTAAAAAGCAGACGAAGACGAAGTCTTGCGGCTTGACAAGCCAAGGCGTAGACAGACACGACTTGACTAAACATTGTCGTTATTACGAAATGAAAGCCAAAATGGTTGGTAGGGAATAACGAAAATTTGCCCAAGGCCTGCTTAGCCGAAATAAGCGCTTGTAAGATATTTATAAAGGAGGAAATATGTACTGCATACATACATTTGTAAGTAGTTTGAATGTATGTGGATTGTTAGCGTTGCTTTCAAAGAAAATGGCAAGCAAAGAAGCCAATGTTAGGGCGAATATTAGAAAACTCCAAAGCAATTGGCTTAGTTTTTGTGCATATAGTCTACTTTAAAGGCTTTCTTCGCTGCTTTGTACTTGGCTAATATGAGGGAAAGCTGATTTGAAAAACCAGGCATGCAGTCCTTACCAAAAACATTTGGCGAAATCTGGAAAAATTTATACACAAAAATAAGCCATAAGATGCGCTTTTATGAAGCTACATAAGTATATAAAATCCTATCAGCGTTCTTGAATTAAAAGCTTTGGAAGCTTTATCTGTTGTACACTGAACCAAAAGCACAATGGTTTTTTCAACCAAGTTATGGTTTGGTTTCTTCATGGTTAGTTTACCGATTGTAAGAAATGTGATTTAAGTTGAACATTTGAAAACAACTTCGTAGGTCTGGCTGTGGCTGAACGTGCAAAGGTGCTCGCTGTTATTTGTTGTCACCCAGCATGCTCGAGTACGAATGCCGTCAGCGGCAACACATAGTTTTTTATGTTTTTTTTTGTTTTTGGGTTTTCTTAATTACGAAAAAGCCTCTGTGAAGTACAGAACCAAATCAAACGACGAAGAAAATTGATGCAAGTTGAAGATTTGAAGGCAGATTTTTAAAGCGGCTGTAGCTGAGTGTGCAGAGATGCTTGCTGTTATTTGCTAACTGTCAGAAGATGGTGCGGGTTCAAATTCGGTCAGGCAGCACATTAAAATGGCAATAACAATTTTTCTTTTGTATCTCCGAATTATGAAAAACGCCTGTGAAGTGCACAACATAAGCGTATTCAAACGAAAAAAATCGACAACCAAAAGCTTGGTTAATGTAAACAAAAGTGTTATTAATATTACCAAATCATTGTTGAAAATATCAACCAAGGCATTGTTAAACTTAACCAAAAATCACGTTGATTCCTTTTCAAGTCTGAATTTGGTAATATTAGCCAATTTTTGGTTGATTTTTTCTTCTCAGTGTATATGAATAATTGTAGGGTAGATAGCAATTAACAATCACACCATCACACACATTTAACCAGACCCACCTTCCGACGTGTATTTCGTCCCGCTGAATCCGAATCTGGAGCCCGTTTGACTCATACACCCTCAAAATTTCGAGTAAATTGGGAAAATTTGAATTTGTGCCATTTGTTACGCCGACTCCGAACAGAGATGAGGTTTCAGTAGTTCGTCTAGTACAAATCAAGAAAACTTTGAATTGGTATCATAATTATATGTTTTTTTTTTGTCATTTTAATGAATGGTTCCTAGTTTAACTCGGATTTAAATGTTCTTTTCGAAGTAATGACATTAGAGAGACTGTTTCCTCTTGAAAGTTTGCCAAAAAATGTTGGTGAATTGGGAAAATAATAAAAATCGATGTAAATTTCAGATTTATTCAAAGAATTTTCCACATATTTACAAACATTCTTCTTTTTAGGCCAATATAAGAACTTAAAATTTGGTAAAAAAAAATAAATAACCGAGCTAAAAATGGTTTAGTGCCGAAAATCATGTGAAAAGGGTTTTTTAAGCATAAGTTAAGAATTTGAGAGTGTTAGGATAGTTTTGAAAACAGTTTCGTGAATTACTCGGCCAGCTCTATGATCTGTACTAGCTCACTTAAAACGTTCGTGCAATTTGTTTTTTATTTTGTAACAGAGTGTTGTTAGTAGGCATTCGACAGTAGGGGAAAGTCAGCTTGTACCTTACATATACAGTGACGATAAGAAGTATTGGCACAGTGAATTTTTCGCAATATTTGTAAAGTTTTTTGTTCTAGTTTATTTTGGATACTTTTAAAAAAAAATTTTGTTCATTCTACACCAGAAAACAAAATAATAAAATCTCTAAATTTTGTGCAAAACTCAGGAAAATTCATTAAATTTGCACACAAACATAACAAGTATGACAAAGTGCAAGTTTGAAGTCTATAGAAAATCGCGCTGATTTTAGGTAATTTTTTTTTCACACAAGTTCTTCCGTACAAAGTATATTCGACAATTTTTTCTATGGAGAAAATGAGCAATACCTTCCACTAAAAAAATTGCCAAAAATCAAGGCAATTTTCTAGCTACTTTAAACTCGCATTTTGTCATACTAAAATTGAATGGATTATAAAACTGCATCCTTAAACATTTTTTTTAATCTAAATAAAAAAGTGCAAATTAGAGTGCAAATTTAATGAATTTCCCTGAGTTTTGCACAAAGTTTGAGATTTTATTTTTACGTTTTTTGGTGTAAAATGAACTATATTTTTATAAAAAATTATCTAAAATAAATAAAAATAAAAAACTTTGCATACATTGCGAAAAATTCATTGCGCCAATACTTTTGTTCGTCACTGTATCTGCAGCAAGGCTTCAGACTCTGGTAGGATAAGGCGAAAAATGGTACGAGTAGGTCAAAAAAACTAGTTTAAATTGAAATAACATTACCTTCACCGACTGGCGTGCTTCTTATGCTGATTTTAGTTCTATCGAGAATATCTCGAGGTGGTTGGTCCGAAAAGTTGACGAAAATTTCGCCATTTAACCCGGTATAGAAACTGAAGCCTACTTTCGTGGCACCTGGGATTCAGTAATTCCAGAAATGCATCTTAATTACAGGAATTCTGTGGCAAATTGTATATTTTATTTATGTATTTTATTACTTTGAGCTAGAAGTACCAATTATTTTCTCTTCAAAAAGGGAGGAGGTTATCAATTCGTCGAAATATTTTTTTTTATGTATGTTATCGTATAACTTTGGACCACGTTAACTGATTTCTATAATGGTGGTACTTCCGAGGTGTTTCCATACTAATTTGGTTTAGATCCGATCATTAGATCATGTAGAAAGTAACAATAGTCTTAAAATTTATATGAGCATTGAAGTCAGTTTTCTGTTTTGCTTAAAAATTACTTGTTAATATTTAGGGATTCATAAAAATCCAAATTGAGATTTAAATGTAACTTTGGCGCTGAAATTTCTCAAAAAACGGATTATACCCAAAGTATCTCGCAACGTTCCGATTTTTTTTATTTACCACAAACTCGAGAAATAAATAAAATACGATGAGCCATATCGAAAAAACTCAAAAAGTCCCGAAATATCCCAAAAACTCAATAATAGGTCCTCAAAAATTCTGAAATAATAGAGAAAAGTCCCGAAAATCCGAAATGTATGACACGAAGAATCCCAAATTTCCCGAAAAATTTCAAAAGTTCCCGCAAAATAAAGCACATTCCGAAAAAAATCCCTAAAATTTTCGAAAAATATCTAGCATTTTTAAAAGTGAAATACGTTTGTTAAACTACATTGAGTCATCTGTTTGATGGTTTAAAGCTTATGCTATAATTCTCTTAATTTAAAATATATATGTACATACAAAGTTACGTTTATGAACGTAATGACACGAGTATTTTTAAATGCCCAACATTGTCATTAAAAATTTAATGAAAAAAGTCCAAATAACCATCAGCGAAAAGATATTTTAAAAAAGCTCGTAACAACGCGAGTGTTTAGCCGTTTGAAATTTGTAATTCATAATACTAAAACTTTATAGGCTAGAAAACTGCATACCCGAAAATTTTCTAAAAAACAAAACATTGGTAGAAAAGTTCGAAATTTTTTTATTTATCCAAAGTTTTGTATAAAGTTCGAAACTTTGATTTATGCTTATGTTTTTTTTTATAGCATGAACAATGTTTTTATAAAAAAATTAGTTTAAAAACATGCATATTTAAAAAAAAACCCCCATGCGAACGCTTATTTGAGTCACTGTATACCCTTGCTCTCGTTGTTTTTATATTTGTACGTAACATATTCCTCATTCTTATTTATATATCGTCACCTGGGTGGAAGATTAACCTATCTCGGCAGCTAGTTCGAAAACCCTCTATCGCAAAATTTGGTTGAAGAACGCCCTATCTCACTTCAAAATGTATTGAAATCGTGCTGCAATAGGGCGTTTTTCAATCGGCAGCAGAGATAGAACATTTTTGAAACGAATTCTGAAATGGGGCGTTCTTAAAAAGTTTTTTCAGATAGGGCGGTTTCGAACTGGCTGCCGATATAGGTCGATCTGCCACTCAGCAGTCGATATGTGCATGTACCATCTTAAATTATATACAATCGTCATTTTTGCAAAAGCCACTAAATAGCAATTTTGAATTTTTACAAAGGAAACATTTTTTACTATTGCCTGAAAGTGTTTTCAGGGCCTTTGTAAAGAAGCTAATATAGCGCTTTTAAATTTTGACAAATTTATTGATAAATGGAAAAAATATATTATTATTACTTTTTGCATTGATGACATAAATATGTACATATTTATATCTGTGGCATTTTTATAAAAACAATTTATCTCGAGATAGACCATTTTGCCTTTAACGCAATATTTCTTCTAACTAGCCATAAGGGTAGTTTAAGATGCCTTTTTAATATAAGCTTAATATAAATATAAAATTATCCAAGTCAAACCTTTTCAAGTCACTTAAGTTGTTTTAATAAAATGTCACAAATATTTATTATCCTATAGTACGCGTATTTACATACAAAATTCCTTTCACATATAATTAACCAAATCAAACAATTCATTAAATGTTGCGCTTTTCGTTTTTCTTTCTTTTCTTCCTTATTTTCCATTGTCTCCTTGTTTTTTTTTTGGAACTGTTGAAATGTGTTAATTTGCGTCCTGCATCAAAACCAACAAATGATAACTACAAAAAATATACGAATCATCAAACCAATAACACGAAAAAATGAAAAATTCAATCAAAAACATCACACAAACTCTTAAATACTTAAATATCCGTAAAAACCTAATTAATTTTGCATGGCCAAATGTTAAACGTAAATTTGTTCTTTATAAAACTATTAACGCACGCCCAATTAAAAAAAAAACTACATAAATTACTTTTACAAACACGTAAAAATCTTAAATTCAATTGCAAACATTTATTAAATAAAAACTTTTAAAATTATTAAATACAATAAAACGCAAAAACGACTCAAAAAAACACATTTGCAAATATCTAGTTGGCCTCATATCCACACCAACCAATTTTTGTCAATTTAAAGAGCCCCCACTGCTGGGACCCGGTGCTGCTTTTCCACAATTTGGCGCAGCTGAATTCCATCCCACCACACCGGAGAATTGGAAGGGCGCAACCATACATACGACCGGACTGATGAAGGAGCCAGCTGTGGTGCCGGGACGCAATGCACCGGTCGCATTCGCCGCACAGGGACAAGGACAGGTGAGTCGTTGCAGCATCGAATGCACTTCTTTACTATTCTTATGTGTATGCATATATTTCAGTATGCATATGTATGTAGTTGTAAACGTTAAAATACTGTCACTTGCTGTCGATTTTGTCAGGCGTGTTGCGTATCTCGTTGTTGGGGTTGCGTATACGCACTGGCGCTCGCACGCTTGTATTGGCACAATCTGCAGCAACGAGGCAGAAAATCGGTAATGCAAGTGAGTGTGCATATCGTTGTTTATAGTACAAAACCGCGTATCGTTATTGTGAAAAACCGCGTAACGGCATTTGCTGCCAAAAATTGTATTTGCTCACACAAGCTCTTGGCTCAATCCTCATCCATTCGTCCTGAAATATACTAGTCAGAAATGCGATTGCTTTATAAAAAAGAGAACCATTTTGAAATATGAGTGTTTTTACTCTCTAGAAAATTATTTATGCAACCTCACATTCGCGGTTTTGCATTATCTTGATACGCGATTTTGCTTTTTGTTGATACGCGGTGTTGTACTTTAAACGACGATATGCGTGGACCTAAATATACAACATAATTACACCCTTATGCTTACGCTCGCTTGCAATACTTTCTTCATACTATATGCATATGTATGTATTTACTAGCATCACAGTACTTTTTATACGTATTTATTCGTATTCAATCGTACATACAAACGCATATACATATACCATTGCATATTTTAATATACTCTTTCATTTCTTCTTCACAATATTTGCAATTAATTAACTAATTAATTAATCAATTTGAAAATAAAACCCGTTGGCCGTTTGTAGTTTATATACATTTATGGATTTTAACTTTAGGAAATTATACCTTCTCTCCAGGGTGCTGTCATGATGGTTTATGGTTTGGATCACGACACATCGAATACAGATAAATTATTCAATTTGGTCTGCTTATACGGCAATGTTGCAAGGGTAAGTCAGAAAATTTAAAAACCACTTTAGCCACAACAATTTATTTTACTTTACAGCATATAAATAAAATAAATTGGGGCATATGTATAATGAACATTTACCATAAATTGTAAGTGATTGCGTTGGATGAGAGGAAAATAAGAATAATACATATGTATATAGCAAAAACCTAACTCTGTTATAAAGCACATTTATTCACATGAAATTATTCATTGAAAATCGAAAAGTGCTTGTGAAAGAATCATTTATTATTATTGCAATGACTACATTCATAATTAACTAATTTTTTCGTAAATACCACCTAGCATTCATTCATTATACAATACTCGCATACTCGCAAATATAATTTTTTTTTAATTTAAACAGCAATTCATTGTAAATACTTCAACAGCGTTGATTATCTTATTTGATGCTTAAATCAAAAGCTATGCGTCAAAAGGTCCCTTAGGTATTTATTGTCACTGAATTTATTAATGAAACGTTCAATAAAAAATTTATGCAACGGCGATAGTTATGCAAATGTTTTATTGTTTTTATTTTTTGTAGTGTGCTATTGTGGTATTTCATAACAAGTTCGGTACTGAATCTATATTTTTTTGAAATCACATGTATTTTTACACCGTGCGACAAAAACAAAAAGAAATTCAAAACACACGAAAGAATCGATATACTCTAGAAACTATGGGCCAAATATAGTAAAACTGCGTTTTTAGTTTTTCACTCTGGAGTCAAGATTTTTTTTAAGGACTTTGAAATTGAAAGGTATGATTAGTTCAAAAAAATATTTTAAAAAAATGTGCAATGTAGAATAACAATATGGTTACCAAATGAGAGAGAAAATTCTATAGAATTTAAAAACAATAAAACTTTTCGGTTTACCAGGACGAATGAGTATTGAAAATGCGCTTTTAATTAATTTTATCTTTTTAAGTTAATAACGTTTGCTGGACTAACTTCGATGATGAGGTCATATGTATATTAGTCCTCAAACAATACATTTTTCAAAAATAAATATTGCGAATTTTCAAGGATATTTAAGAACAAAAATTTGTAAAGGAAATTTTCCATAACCAATCGTCCTTACGCACCAAAAAAAAAAATTCTTTTATATGATACCTTTTTGTAGTTTTTTGTTGCACTGAATTTTTAAAATAATTTTTTGAACTTTAAAGTCCTTTAAGAAAAAATTCTGACGTCGGTGAGAAAAACTAGGTACGCAGTTTTACAATATTTTCCCATATTTTCGCGAATATATTCATTTTTTGTGTGTGAAATTTAGTGTCGCACGGTGGTATATGTACATTAGACTGTCCCTAGAATATATTGTTTTTTTTTTCCAAATTTTCATATGCATACCCCCTGTGTTTGTGCCTTTTAGCCTAAATTTCATATATCTATATGAAGTCTTATGACCTTAGGAGAACGATAACCCGTTCCGACTTTTAGTTAAAAATTTTTAGCCGTATTCATAAAAAATTAAGTAGCTTTCAAAAAGTTCTATAAATTGAAAATGTATGAAAACGCCGTCGGCCGCTGTGGTGTAGTGGTAAGCAGTGCGCGCTTCCACTCCGCAACGCCTGGGTTCAAGCCCTGGTCAAAGCAACATCGCCCCTCGGCAGGCAATGGCAAACATCCGAGTGTATTTCTGCCTGAAAAATAGCTTCTCATAAAAATACAATCGCCAATCGGAGTCGGCGTTAAACTGTAGATCCCTCCGCTTTGTGTGACAACATCAAGGCGCACGCCACAAATCGGGGGAGAAGCTCGGCCAAACACTAACATATGTGTAAGCGCCAAACTATTATTATGAAAACGTCATTTTATAAAGTTATTAAGCCTACTTTATCGTTTGTGAAGAAGGCCATTAGTTAACTTGAATCAAGACTACCAAATCGTCATTGAAGACTAGGGAAATGCGGGAATTCCATATGTTTACCATATTAGAACGCATTTCTTGTAAATCTCCATCTCAAAATGTTTAATATGTTGGCATGATTGAATTTTTTTTGAAGAATATCCTTTGAAACTTCTTACCTGTTATATCCTTATATAATTAACTTATATAACTGAAACAAGATTCTTTAAAATGCATTCAAAATTAAAAATCTTGAAGGATAATATTTTTAAAGGCCATTTTTGACATGTGCCAAAAGGACAATTGAAAACAAATTTACAGTTTATTTTGTTTTGAATTCTTCTTTCAATTGATAACCATATATCCATATATTGTGTAACCTTTTGAAAATATATATTATAATATATGGTCCTTTGGAAAAAATCCTGAGTACCTGATAAAAAAACCAAAAATGCAGTTTTACTAAATATTATGCCGTAATACAGCAGGGAGTATAGTAATACCGTATTATACCGAAGAAAAATAACCAAATTAACAAAACACGCCAACAACCCAAAGACAACCCAAAAATTACAAAAAAGAACTTTCGTGTTTTGGGACAATCTAATGTGTATGTAATATACATACAAATTTTGGGTCAAATCAAAAGTCTGTGCGGATTTTTGTTACTACTTGTTTATGTACTGTTGATTCCCCTACATCTGCCAACTTATATATCGACTGCTGAATGGAAGACCGACCTACATAGGTCGGCAGCCACTTCGAAAGTGCCCTATCTCAAAAAACTTTTCAGAATGCCCTATTTCACAATTTATTGAAAAACACCTCTGAATTTTGTTGAAGAACACCCTATCTCCGAATTCGGTAACATAAACGCATAAACGCCCGCTCTCGCTTGAAAATATATTGACAATGTGCTGAGATAGGGCCTTTTTGAATCGGCAGCTGAGATGCGTTCCCGTACTTCTCGATATTGTTCCCATTTTTTAGAGCAAATTTTTCGCTCTCTAAATACCGGATCCGTTCCGGGCTGTACGGGAAAGAACCTAATGTAATGTAATATTTTGCGACTCACACCTTTGCAAAGTGCTTGGCAGAGCTGTTCCTCGAATTTGTGATGTAATGATGATTTGTTTCAATATTCGCTCGGGCCACTCCTATTTTTATCGCGCGTCTTTCGTCGTCTTTTACCCGTCCTTTATCGCCGTCAAAATACTCGTGCGTTTTTCTTCGTATGCAACGACGATATGTTGTTATAAAACGAAAATCACTGCTCCAGAATGATGGTATCAACATTTTTTATAACGGCAGATGCATCTTCAATGGTTACGAAAGGACGGACTGCATTTTGCTTTACATATATAAGGCTTTTGCAATTGTTAAGTCGATTAAAGAACAGCATACTTGTAATATATGAAGGTTTTAAATGCTCTTTATACTTCAGCGTTCATTAACTTCAAATTGGTTCTTGTTAAAAGTCTTTCAAAACGCTCGATTTATAGATTTCATCTTTTCAACTCTTTTTCATCAATATTTTATTGCAAATAATCTAACTATATTTCCTAGGCAAACATTTTGCTAGTCATAAATTTTTATCACTGACAACGAATGTTTTAAATTCATTTCGACAGATTAATTGTAAAAATTTCTTCGAATGCATACATACAATTGTACATATGTATGTATGTATTTACTACACGCAATGCCAAAGACTGCCGAATTTCTGTGAAATTCATTCCGAAACAGATTTTAATTTTCAATAAAAAGAACCAGCATGCAATGCAATGAAAAATGCAAATTTATACACTTTCTGAGCAAAATGCGCTGCATATTAAAAAGCTTGTGCCGAGGCAGGCATGCAGCAAGCTTGTGAAATATACATATAGTGCATTTGAGTGAGGTGCAAATAATAGTGTATGTGCACAGCTAATACTCATGCACAAACAAACAAATGCTAGTATGTATTCCAAATACAAATAAAAGAGCGCGTCTATAGCAGTGTGTTTGCTTTTGCGTGCACACATATATATGTTTGTAGTATTATGCACCTGTAGTATTATGCATATGTCCTTTTTCTTATTTATTTTGCTCGTATTTTATTGAAATGCCAGTGCAAATGACCTGTGCAATTTTTCCAATTTATTTCCATTAAACTGCATATTTACTATGGCATTTAGTACATGCCATTGTGTTTGCTATCGATAGGTTGATAGATATGTAGTTTTCCTATTCGATCTTTGCACGTTTGTGTGCGTGTAGCATGTGTACACTTTACCAATGTTGTTGCCTGCCAATATTTAACTGGTTTAGTTGCAACTAATAGATAAAGTAAGTTTGACGTCGTTGACTCTGTGTATGGACAATCGGTCTAACTATATATAGTTGCATTCGAAATGTGTCCATATGCTTTCATATTTACATACATTCATTGTGTTGCTTATCAAGCTTAGGACTTCGATAAAAAGTTCGCAAGCAAGCAAGCTAAGTAATACTCACTACGCATATTGATTGAGGTGGATACTATAGATTATATGCATTTGTGTGAAAGTTTCAAATAAAGTTGGTCCCTAAGAGCTGTGTAAACAAACTGAGAATAGAATAATTTGTTTATGCTGGTAGGTAAACTGCAGATGTGTACACACATACTATGTAAATATAAGAGCGTAGAAATGCATACACATACACAGAGAAACTTTCGTTTTCAAATTCGCATGTAACGTTTTACATTTAAAAACGTTTTGACCCAGGTTCTGCACCTACGATATTTATTTAAATTTTGAGAACGTAAATTTTCGATTCGATTTCCAAAATTCATGTTTTTGTTTTTGATACGCACATTTTCAAATCGCTTTTAAAAACGATCGTTTGATAATTGAATATGCGCATGTTAAATTAAATCCTAAAAGGTTTTTTCTTCACGTTAAAAATATTAATTTTATTTTTATTAAATCACAACAAGTCATTTGGTATATACATTGCCAACAATATTTTGATACATATGTACTTATAAATAAGTTACAAAATTTAATAAATGACATACAGATGTTTTACTTATACCATATGCATACATACAGATGTTTCTGCTTTACTTCCAAGCTGGGCCTGCTAATTTTGTTTCACGCTTCTCAAATCCTGTAATTTAAAATAAGAAAGTTTTAAGTTATTATTCAATAACCCATAAGAATTTGTTTTTGCAAGTTACTCTTACCAAAGCCTTTTTCGGTCAAAGAAGTCGACCGTATCACCATTGTTTTGTTTTTGTTGGTATATACTTCATCGCCTTTTTCTGAAGATTGAACTAACTTATTTATCTGAACATAATTTTCCGGCAAATGATGGAAACATATGAAATGTTTTTCATTATAGCTAGGTAGCTTTTTAAATTCTAATGCAAAACATTTTAGTTTGAAAAATTTTTCATACTTCATTGACTGAAAATAAATTATGTCGCACTACAATTCTTTGGGACAATGTTCTAAAATGCTTCATTTTAGTTTTGAATATAGGCATTTTTGGCGTTATTTCTTTAATTTCGTTTGTTCTCCTTGGTTAAAAAAGTTTATATTTTATATCAATCGTTTTTGCTTTGCGAATGTTTCGTTTTAAAGTCGTAAATACAAATACTGGAGTTTATTATTTTGTATGAAGTAAAATTATATAAAAAAAAAATATTTTACAATTTCTTTTAAAAATTTGCGTTTTACCTGTATCATTTTCTCTGTGTGCATACAGTGCCGGACAAAGGTATTGGCACAGAGAATTTTTCACAATACATATATGCAAAGTTTTATATTCTAATTTATTTTCAATATTTTTAATAAAAATATATTTCGTACTTCACCAAAAAAACTCAAAAACAAAATCTCTAAACTTTGTGCAAAACTCAGGAAAATTCAATAAATTTGCATACTAATTTTCACCTTTTTATTCGGATTTTTTGTAAAAATTCTAAGTATACAGTTTTATAGCCCATTCAATTTTAGTATGACAAAGTGCAAGTTTGAAGTATTTAAATCCCGTTGATTTTTGGTAATTTTTTTAGTGGAAGGTGTTGCTCAGTTTTGCACAAAATTTAGAAATTTTGTTTTTATGTTTTTTGGTGAAGTACGAACTATATTTTTATGAAAAATTATCGAAAATAAATTAGAATAAAAAAACTTAGCATATATTGCGAAAAATTCTCTATGCCAACACTTTTGTATATATAGATACATATGTATGTTTATGTATGTTCTTATAAGAATACGCAGATCCAGTTTTTGGAGTACTTTTTATTGCGTTATTATCAGTTTCTTCGTATACATTCGTGTACATACATAGTTGTTTGTTTGACTCTAAGCAGCTGCAACTTTGTTGCCATTTAATATCCGTTTAAGTGCTTTACGGTTCATCGATGGTTCTTCTTACATTTACTTATACACATGTACATATGTACGTACATTAGACTAGATCACTCCCAATACAAAAAAAAATATCTACACTGTTTTTCCATTGGAATTATAAAATCTATTATATTTTAAGACTCGCCAGAATATTTCGGAAAAGTATTAAATTTGCATGAGTCGGACCGATTTGAAAATAACTCCAAAAATGGAGTCTTTTATGAATAAAAATAGTTTTTTGATAAGAAATTTCTTCAGATAATAAAATAGTTTAAGTTTAAGAAATCTGCATACAAATAAAAAAAAAATAAATCAACGGAATCATAATAAAATATTTTCCGAGTAATTTTGGTGGCAGTCTTCAAAAATAATACATTTTGTTATCGCGGTGAAAACAGCGCAACTTTTTTTGGTGGTGCAGTCTAACGTAGGTACATACATAAATGGCCCTTGAAACTTCGTCCCAAAATGAAAAGCGCTTCTAATAAAATAAAGGACAGGGCGATAATAGTCTGAGATCCGCATAAGGGACGACCTTCACCCACCTGTTTAATGATGAAAACAATTTTGTATAATATTGTAAGGTGCTAGAAAATATTTCGCGAGCGGGTTAGCCGAAAAAATTCTGGCCAGGATATTTTTAATTGCATACACAAAAATTATTATTTTTTTTTTAATTTTTCACTCATTTGATTACATACTCAACATACTTTAGTAAGCGAAGCATTTTTTTCTAATTAGAAAATATTACAGTGTTTTGAAATCTCGCTTTCAACCGGACTAAATAATAATGCTGATGCTGATAGATAACTCATACGCCATGGCATATGAATGATATATGTATGTTTGCTCTCGGGCGCCCGCACTCACAGAAATGACGTTATTGACATTTTTAATATACCATCAAGTCATCGGAAGTATGTTGAGTAATCTTTTCTTATTGACATTTTTAATAGCAAAAACGCATGATCGAGACCACTGTTCAGTAGCCAGCCCTCCGGATCTCGATTTATATATTAACAAGCTAAGCTCACAAAAAATTTCAATCGATCTGAAGCATGGTGAGTTTTTTGTTCATGAACTCTCCGTCTAATGTTGGGTTACTCCTTACGCACGCAGCATTTCTCTTATAGCCTGATTCTTTGAGTTGAAATTTTAAAATTAATCATTATTTGCGGGTCTTGGAAATAATGGCATTTTTTCCAAATTTTGTGAAGATCTTTTAATGCAACTTCCATAAAAGTCTTTTAAAAGCCCAATGTATTTTCAAATCAGTCCAACTCTCATAATATTAATATTTTTATATATGTATGTATGTATGTACATATAAATCGAAAATAAATTTGGCTGATCTGTGCAATCGTTTACTATTTTCGGCCTTATGTCACCATTGCCGTTTCTTTATCCCCTGCGATGATTTAAAAATATTCAAATAAATACCACATTAAACGAAAATTTTAAAACTCTTAGCACCACAAGCACGGCAACAACAGAACTTACCACCTCGCTATATTACGCTTTGCTTGCAGAAATGTTAACAACTTATACTCTGGCGACAAAAACTAAGTAATAAATATACGTTTTATGCAAGAAAGTTTCAATATAAACTTTCACAACACTTAAGTGTCACTTCAGCATTAAAATTGATCCAATTAAAATTATTAAATGGAGAGAATGAAATATACTTGTGGAAAAATACTGGTATGGAAGAAATGCTGAAAGGGATTCAAATTTAAATTATGGAATTCGAGAGTTTTAATGAAAATGAACCTACATGAGTATGTTTATAAAATTATTATTATGAATCCTTAATTTTTAATATTATAAATCCGAAAGTAAGTTTGTTTGTTAACTATAGGATAGATTTAATCGTAATTAGATAGGGGGCCTGGCATTTCCCATACAAACGGAATTTTTTCGTACTGCATATCGCAGGAAATATTGGTGATAGAGTACTGGAACTTGGTATGGAGATACATATGTACATACATATGTATATAAAATCAATTCCATACTCATGGATGAGGGCTGTTCCCTTTTGAAAAATCAAACCCAACTTGAATTAAGTGAATTATTTATTTGAAAATATTTTGAAAAGGGTTGCCACCTGCTGAAAAATCAAATTTAAACTAATTATTCGCAAGCTATCTGAAAAATTAAAATATGCGTGTCAAACGTAAGATCGTTAAGAAACCTTCAGATTTCAGTGTTTTACAAGGGTTGCCACCCGATTAAAAATGAAATTCAATTAATTTAAATGAATTAGTCCAAAACGAGTATCAATCGAAATGGGTTTGAAAAGGGTTTTAGTTCTAAACTACATGAAGGAGGGTTGCCACCTGTTTGAAAAATCAAATTCTACTTGAATTAAAAGCGTTAGGTAATTGGAACAAGTAGAATTTTCTAAGGTATTTTAAGAGTGTTAACACCTGTTTTAAAACTAAATTCAGATACAATTATATTATAATTTTAATGAGTTATCACACTGTACTTCCGTTTAAAAGCATTTTCGATTAATTATCGAATACTGAACAACCGATACAGTTTTGTAAAATACTCGACATACATACATATTTTTGCAAAGTTCTTATTCGTTCGTTCTTGATATCAATACATGAAAAAAATCTATAATCGATATTTAGAATTATCCAAAGCTATACATAAATAGTATATGCAAGCAGTATAGAACCATAGATTTGCTTAGTAAAAATGTTTATCTACCAATGAATTTGATATTTTGGGCTTTGGGCAAATATCGATAGCTTTATACGTATTTAGAGAATTCACAGTCTGGATGCAGTCTTAGGGTTGTAATCATATGAATATTATAATGGTTAAACATACATATCATGCGTCTTAATTATTTTTTAAAATTCTTGGTATTACGACAATTCAGTTCCAGTCACCTTGTGCTATCATATAATTGTTTTTAGCTAAGATTAATTACTACTGAGCCATGTTTTATATAGTCGATAACCGTGTTAACAATTGTCATAATGAATCATTAAAAAATTATAGATAAATTAATAAATTTTTCATATCATCCGTAACCTCATTAACAATCGGTCATGATAAGTTATTAATAAGATCTCACGAATATTAGCACAACTTTTTACTTCGACGAAAAAAGCACTGCCCTTGCCATCCTTATTATAAATTTACAACTTTTTCTCATTACAATTCGCATGCATTGTCCCGTCCCTCGAAATCCAGGCCTATCCCTAAATTCGTAGATATTGACATGTTGATGGCTACTCAATCAACCAGTCACCAAGCCACAAATCACAAGCCTTTCCAACGGCATAAACAAGCTGTCTGAGGCTATGTGTGTGCATATGACTGTATGAGTGTATAATAAATGAGTGGCAAATTTGCTAACTCAGGCCTCTCAGGCTAAATTACAGGTGGGACTATCGATGAGGCACTAAGCATGCATCATTAGTTGCTGTTCCCAAGGCGGTGCTCAGTACGTATGTACATACATACATATTCATGTAAATAGAAGATGACTAGTGAAAATTAGAGAGCAGCACAACAGGCGTGAAGAATGATGCCATACAAGCAAACTGTACAAACATACATATAGAGGACAAATAGGATAAAAATAGAAGTAATATGAACGGCTTGACTGGAAAAAACGTTGCCTAACTCCAGGCGCGCTAGTAATGTGCGAAAATGTTTACATATGTATGTATGATTGGCAAAAACAGCAACAATATGAATACAAAACCGGTTGCTCAGCATTATTGACTGCCCCACCAGGCATTTCCCTGCTATCCATATACATACAGTGCCGAACAAAAGTATTGGCACAGTGAATTTTTCGCAATATATGCAAAGTTCTTTATTCTAATTTATTTTCGATAACTTTTTATAAAAATATTGTTCATTCTACACCAGAAAACATAATAATAAAATCTCTAAACTTTGTGCAAAACTCAGGAAAATTCATTAACTTTGCACACTAATTTGCAAATTTTTACTCCGATTTTTTAGAAAAATTCTAAGTATGCAGTTTTATAGCCCATTCAAATTTAGTAACAAAGTGTAAGTTTGAAGTCGCTGGAAAATCGCATTGATTTTTGGTAATTTTTTTCACGCAAGTTCTTCCATACAATGTAATTCGACAATTATTTTTTGTATGGAGAAAATGAGCAACACCTTCCACTAAAAAAATTGCCAAAAATCAACGCGATTTTCTAGCAACTTTAAACTTGCACTTTGTTATACTAAATTTGAATAGGCTATAAAACTGCATACTTTGAATTTTTTTTAAATCAGAATAAAAAGTTGCAAATTAGTGTGCAAATTTAAAGAATTTTCCTGAGTTTTGCACAATGTTTAGAGATGTTATTATTACGTTTTCTGGTGTAAAATGAACTATATTTTTATAAAAAATTATCGAAAATAAATTAGAACAAAAAACTTAGCATATATGGCGAAAAATTCACTGTGCCGATACTTTTGTTCCTCCCTGTACATACATATGTACATGCGAACTTATGCAAATATGCGTTGGAATATTCAAGTGAGATAGGCATTGTTGTATAGCAGCAAGACAATGCTGCTGCTGCTGCCAGCCGCTCATGAAATGCCAATCAGCATTAATCAATTGACCTACCGCAGCTCAGTATTTATCCTTTCGGCACACACACATAATGGCTTAAACACACATACATAGGCAGGCAGTTGCTACCATTTCAACCACAACATCCATCCGTCCATTCGTCCATCCGCTTGGTTTACCGGTCTGGTTATCAGCTTCCCTAAAGCAGCTCCAATACAACTCCACTGTGTGCTATAAATAAAGCAGCAATACCAATACAAACGCAGTATAGCTTAGCTATATATATACGGGTACATGCGTGCCATCCATGTCAACGTCAGCACAATTAACTTCTCTTTATGCTTTATTTGGTATAATGGGAATTTCACTTGCCTTTTTGTCTTATTTGACGTTCCATGATTTTTTTTTTTTGCGCTCCGCTTTACTGTTGGCGTCTTGTTTACCATTTCATGCCGTTGCTTTTTTTTTAGTTTTTGTTTTGTTTTTCTGCTATTTTACCGAAAATTTCTGAAGTAAAGAGATTACATTGCCCAAAATTTGGTTGGCTTGCTGTCAGAAGCTTTATGTCCTTATATCGAGATTTAGGCATAGTTCTAGGCGATTGGGCTCACATGCACACGCTCATAACAAAGTGATATAATCTTATAACCAAATGGGATGAGTTCGAACGCATGAGGATAATAAGGATTTTGAAATTTATTATCGAATATAAATTTACAGCACATGAAGCTTTTATAGTTTTTGATTCATATGTTTATATACATACTTGCATACATATGTATGTACATACATATTTTTATATGTGTATTTGTGTATTGATGCCCTTTTTGATAGTTTGTTAAATTGTCTCTTTTTCTGTAATTTATTTGAGTAACTTAGCAATAAATTTTAGTAGAATGTCTCGAAATCAGCGCAGCTTTATACTGTTTTCTACTCGAATTAATTTGGCAAGTTTAATCTTTAGACATTCGAATGGATGAGGTGTATTCTATTTACGTAGAATTTGTCTAGAAAGTACAATGAATTATGTATAAGTACAGATAAGTATGGAGTATCACTTTTTAATAAAAAGCAGACACATATTAAAAATTATATTATATACAGTGCCGGACAAAAGTATTGGCAGAGAGAATTTTTCGCAATATATGCAAAGTTTTTTATTCTAATTTATTTTCAATATTTTTTACTAAAAATATAGTCCGTACTTCACCAAAAAACATAAAAACAAAATCTCTAAACCTTGTGCAAAACTCAGGAAAATTCAATAAATTTGCATACTAATTTCCAACTTCTTATTCATATTTTTTAGAGAAATTCTAAGTGTGTAGTTTTATAGCCCAACTAATTTTAGTATAACAAAGTGCAAGTTTGAAGTATCTAAAAAATTGCGTTGATTTTTGGACATTTTTTTAGTAGAAGGTATTGCTCATTTTCTCCATACAAAAAATAATTGTCGAACGGAAGAACCTGACTGAAAAAAATTGCCAAAAATCAATGCGTTTTTTTAGCACCTTCAAGCTTGCACTTTGTTATACTAAAATTAGTTGAGCTATAAAACTGCATACTTAGAATAAGTATGCAAATTTATTTAATTTTCCTGAGTTTTGCACAAAATTTAGAGGTTTAGTTTTTATGTTTTTTGGTGTAGGACGAACTATATATTTATAAAAAATTATCGAAAACAAATTAGAATAAAAAACTTTTCAGATATTGCGAAAAATTCTCTGTGCCAATACTTTTGTCCGGCACTGTATATAATTATGATTTCTGAAACGGCAAAAAAAATTTATTTAAAAAATCCAGAAATTCAAAATTGGCTCCTATGTACATAAAATCAAACAGTCAAGCCGATTTTCCAAAAAAAAACTTATTTTCATCTTAGTTCGATGCATCTTTGATTAATAAATGCCAACTTTTAGACCGCCCTTCTATGTTAATCAAGGATTATATTTATACCAAAGAAAATAACAAACAAATATTTAACTTTTCTTAAGACAATGAATAGCCACATAAGCTTTATTATCGCTAAAGCGTACTCACTTTTGGGCTTTATTAGGCGTAATTGTGCGAAATTTTCGGATCCTTATACTCTTAAATTACTTTATACAGCCTTTGTTCGATCAAACTTGGAATATGGTGCTATAATATGGAAACCATACCATATTTCCGCAGTAAATAGAATTGAAAGGTTCCAAAAAATATTTCTTAGGTTTGCGCTACGCTTATTAAACTTCTCTGAGCCGATGCCTACTTATAATTCGCGGTTACTTCTAATAAATTTGAAAACGCTGGAGACAAGGCGAGTAATTCTTTCATTTCTTTTTCAATATTATTAGTGGTGACATTGATTGTACATCTCTTCTCGCTCGGATTAATTTTAACATCCCGCGGAGGTCTCTGCGTATTGTTGTACCCTTCTATGAACAAATTCTTAGAACTGATTATGCTCGAAATGCTCCCATCGCTCGAGCTGTCAATGAACTTAGCAGGATCTCGAACTCTGTTTCGTTTGATTTCTCAATATCTAAGTATGAACTTATTAACATATTGAATACAGTTTTGTAATATATTGTTAAGTTTTTACGTTGTTTGTGACATATAGCTCTTAGTCTGTAAGAAACCTGTATTTCATAGACTTGAATAAATAAATCTAAAAAAAAAAAAAAAAATGGCTATAAAAATAAATTAATGAAGCGAAGAATTGATTATGTTTTATAATTGGCCAGTCATCTAACCAGGCTTAAGCAGATTATCCAAATTACCAAATAGCCGACAAAAATAGCCAAAGTATTTATGCATCAAAGGCATAGATCAGAAGTTAATAGCCATGTGAGTAAAGAATTTAATAGGAACAAAAGAAAAATGTTTTACAACGCATTGAGAAGCGTTGAAAAAGCAGTCAAGCAGATTAACACAATTATGTCAGCAGAAATGTTGAAAAGGGTGGAAAACGGCGGTCAGGCAGTATAGTCAGTGAAAAAAATAATAATGGACCAAAAATAAGGGCAGCAGCAAGCATGAAAACAATAAGATACGGAGACATTAAAATATAGCAAAGAGCGTTAAAAACAAAAGCCGTAAGCAGCAGAAGCAAAAGCAGCTGTTATCCTACAAGAAAAGACAGCAACAGCACCATTCATTCTCATTCTCATCATCAGCACCTAAATACATCATCATCGCTAACACAATTATTTTCCGCTGTGCATTTTATGACATTTTCGCACGATTTAGCACACACAGAATTTAATTACTCGTAAACGGTGACAGTTACAAAAACAATATAAATGTGAATGGCAGCGTAAGGGAGTAGACAAAGCAAGCAAACAGCAAAATAATGTCAAAGTAACAACTGTGTTATCACTGTCATCTAACGCCCTTGAGGCAGGCGAGATTTTGAATTTGTGCTGCAACTAAATCAGTTGTAAGCTAAAGCTTATACCGTCTCTACAACTACTTTAATTTCCTTTACATTTCACAATTTACTCATTAAAAGTCCTTTTGGAGGAAATCATACATCACCTTCTTAAGCTTGAAAGCCTAGTAGCGTTTTTCATTGCTCGAAACTGTCAAAGTAGGTACATATGTGCATTTTTTCAGAGGTGGAGGCTTTTTAACGGAGTTCAAGTAGAATTATGTTCTTGTTCAAGTAATTCTGCACATACTCTTTATATTGTATTCATAGGCACATTTGCCTTCGTCGTTCACCCATGGGTGCGTAGTCGAAAGATCTTTTAACTGCAGCATCGTCATTTATACGTACGGCACGCCCTAGGCCCTAGCCAGTGCAATCATAGTTTTATAAGCAGTGTTGCCAGAACTTTTTGGGCGAACCGGCTAAATTTGCAAATAAAACCGGCTAAAAACGGCTAAAATGTTTCAACTAAATTTCACATGTTTTATTTAAATAAATCATGAGTAAAAAGACTATTTCTTGGAGAGAAGTTACGAATTCGAGCCGGAAAAAATTTTGCCAGCAAGAATTTGCAATTAGGAAAAACATATGATTGTGGCACATGGTTGGAGTTTTTTCGACGATAATTTGAATACACAAGTTCGTTAAATTTAAAAATTTACAAACTGGATCTATTTTAAAATGAAAAATTTAAGTTAATACTTGTTTACTTAATTAATTTAGTTAATTCCAATGATTTGAAAGGTACTCGGCAAAAAACAAAACTGTATTCTTAATCGCAATGCAATCTCAACCAGAGTCGATATAGTAAACCCGACAAAGAAATTGAAACGTATGTTGAAGAAAGTCGGGCTGACAAGATCCTGTTTTTTGCCCCTCTGAAAGAATTTTAAAAATTCTATACAAATTTCTTTTGTTTGAAATACAACCGTGGACACTAGCTGGCAAAAAAGCTTGCAAATTTGCGTTCGTACAGAAAATTGCAAGTTTCTCTACATGGGAGAGAATTTGGGAGCATTTTTTCTTACTATCTGATATTTTGAGTGATAATTCTCGCTGGATTTTCGACGAAAAAACCTATTGTCTTCCCTACAAGGCCTTTTCAGACTGACCGATTCTCAATACACTCAAATAGAAACCAATACACATAAAAAACGCTGTAAAAATTTCCCTTCAATTTTAAGGCAGTAAAACAACGACGTTTAGTTAACATCAACCGAGGCCATATGTTGACAAGGGATGCAAAATCACAGTTACACAAAAGAACTGGTCAGATTTTTCAGAAATCTCTTCAATTCTGATGTAAAATATGATGCTAAAAAACTGCAGATTTCCCATTTAGATGACCGGTCATATGACCGGCAGCTGTCTCGTAGGATTCCCAGAGAGTTTTGCTTTGCATAGAAATTTGTGCTCTTTTATTTTCATTTTGACTCACTTCAGTGTTGGTTCCTTTAATTCAAGTTGGCATTCGGTTTTTGGAATTTAAATAAGTTCTCAGCAAAAAAGTTTGTTTAAAAAAATACATATGTGTACATAGTGCTTGAAAATATCAAATTTTTCCTTACGTTAAACCTTTGGGAGTGGGCAAAAATGATGTTTTGTAATTTAAGCAGAATCGAATATGCGCTATCTGGGAAGACAATATCTACATGTAATATTTATTCGGTTTGTTGGCACTATATCCAAACACAAATGCATCTCAAGTGTCTTAACAGTGATACAATTTCTTATTTTCTAAGTTTGCGAATAAAACTTCACACTTAAAATTAAGACATTTATACCAAACATTTTATGAAGAAAATCCCTTCTTCGTTCAAAATAAAAATAAGCAAAATCGGCCCAATTTCATATAACCCTGCCTGACATGAAAATTTTCTCCACCATAAGGCTATTAGCCATTTCTAACAGATTTTGGGTCGCTTAGTCAAAAATGGAAACATATATACATATTTGAAATTTAAGAAAACAAGGAAAATAGCAAAATCGGCTAAAAACGGCTAATTTTTTTCTGCAAAACGGCTAACAAATCGGCTGCCGGCTAAATCGAAATTTCTCCGGCTGTTTGCTATCGCAACCGGCTAAATCTAGCCGGAGAACGGCTAAAATGGCAACACTGTTTATAAGCTTAATGAAGTATGTCCTTGTCGTCGAAAAGCTCCTACCGTTCGTCATTCAATCTTCTTCAGTACCCGTCGCCAACTCGAACATGGCCACAGATCTTGGGAAGAATAGTTTTACAGTGGTAAAAACGGTCAATCTAGGTGTACTTGGGACTTTGCACCGTTTTCAACAATAGTTGGCGAGCTATAAACTTCATTAAAAGTGAGATTTAATGTATTAAAACTTGTAAACATGTGCCTCTTTCCAACGCAAAAATGGTTCTCAGTTCTGTACAGAGTTCAAACCGCGTAGCATATTGTTCTGCCGGCTTGTAAAGTAGCGGTATTCAATTGTTTTGTTCTGAGTACACTATGTAGAGGTAAGTACAATATGTGCAGCCAGTTAATACATTTAAATTATGCGGTAGACTTACCAAAAGTTACGCATAAAATAACCATTAAACTATTTTTTGCAATGTTGTAACTTTTTGAAGTGAAACTTCTTAATCGAGTTCGGAGATGGTTGCGTTAAATATTTAACACCAAGCCATAAAATCTGTATCGTACGTTCGATTTGTAAAAATGAGGTATCACATGAAAGGCCTTGTCCTTCGGGTGTGCAACATAGCTTTAGTTCCATGAAAGGAGTTGCCACATGTTAGATAAACGAATTCAAAATTTCTGTGCCGCAGAGGGTTGCGTTAAATATTTAACACCAAGCCATAAAATCTGTATCGTTCGTTCGATTTTTAAAAATGAGGTGTCACATGAAAGGCCTTGTTCTTCGGGTGTGCAACA
>NW_023458562.1:46964536-46965370 GCF_013731165.1 Rhagoletis pomonella | reverse complement strand
AGAGGGTTGCGTTAAATATTTAACACCAAGTCATAAAATCTGTATCGTTCGTTCGATTTGTAAAAATGAGGTATCACATGAAAGGCCTTGTCCTTCGGGTGTGCAACATAGCTTTAGTTCCATGAAAGGAGTTGCCACATGTTAGATAAACGAATTAAAAATTTCTCTGCCGCAGAGGGTTGCGTTAAATATTTAACACCAAGTCATAAAATCTGTATCGTTCGTTCGATTTTCAAAAATGAGGTGTCAAATGAAAGAGCTTGATCTGTAGATGTGCAATATAGTTTTAGGTGTTTAAAGGGTTGCCATATATACGAAAACCAAATTCAAATTATTTATTAAGTTAAATGAATTATCCCAATATGGGTATCAAAAGAAATGGTTTCGAATAAACTGTATTTTTTAGCTACATGTAGGAGGGTTGCCACCTGTTTCAAAAGTCAAATTTAGTTAAATTATAAAATAGTCTTATGCATAAAACACTATATAGTAAGCGTGAAATGAAAGGGCTTAAAGAAACACAATTAAAATATTTTTGAGGTGCTTGAAGACGGTGACCACCTGTTTAAACAGTTAAACTCAAATAATTGAAGTGAATCTTATTATTACAGCTCCGATATGTTTGCGATATATATTTAACGCCACGGTAAAGGTAGTATATGGCGGGTATAGAAAACGAATAGCTGCGTTAAACGCCAGTTGGGCGGGGAAAGACTAATGCAAAGACAAGAATATAGACAAAAACAAAGATAAAGATAAAGAAAAGATGAAGATGAAGATGAAGACGAAGATGAAGATGAAGATGAAGATGATGAAGATGAAGATGAAGATGAA
>NW_023458562.1:46963207-46964526 GCF_013731165.1 Rhagoletis pomonella | reverse complement strand
GAAGATGAAGATGAAGATGAAGATGAAGATGAAGATGAAGATGAAGAAGAAGATGAAGATGAAGATGAAGATGAAGATGAAGATGAAGATGAAGATGAAGATGAAGATGAAGATGAAGATGAAGATGAAGATGAAGATGAAGATGGAGATGGAGATGGAGATGGAGATGGAGATGGAAATGGAGATGGAGATGAAGATGAAGATGAATATAAAAATAAAAAGACTGTTATGATCGACCTGTAATTCTCGCAGGAGATTTCAACGTAAACTTTTCGCTGGCCGAATACATGTATGATGAGCTGACAAAATTTGTGAAAGAAAACTTTTCATTGGAAATGGTTATTGGTAGATATGTTCAACAACCAAATTAGCGACTACCATTGATGCAGTTTTTCTAGAAATATTAATAATATTGAAATAAAACTTTTCATATCTTACTTTAGTTACCACAATCTACTAGTTAATATTGTAGATATGCATGTTTTCTCAGCCAAAAATAATAATTAAACTTAGCAATTGGTTATAAAAAATAAAAAATTAAAGCTCGTTAAAAAAATTAAAATAAATATGTATTTATTTATTTATTTATTTTATTAGAAAATATGTACATGTGTATGTATATCACACATTTCTTTCTTTCTGAAATTCCTCTATTAAGTTTCACTTCTTCCGCGCGTAGGGACTACACGCACTGGGTTTTTTTCTCCGTGTTTCTCCGCCTCCCTAGTCATGTGGGTTTGAAGTATAATATCTACAGAGCATGCTAAAAATTAAATCACATAGGGCTATTATATTATCCCTCATCTCCTCAAAAAAAACTGCATTTCCTACCCTCGTGCGTGTGCCAGATGGCTGTAAGCGCAGATCTAGCGAATCTTACGAACTCCTGGAAATGGAAAAGTAAAGCTACCTACGATTTGAATTTTATTCTTTCCTAATTTTATTACACTGGATCACAAATTTCAATTTGGTTTTTATTCTCCCGGCGCCACTATCCAATTTGTATGTAGAATCGCCGGCTGATTCCAAAAATCGAGTTACTTTTTTATTCTATGGATACGTTTTCTAGTTATTTTCAATTTACCGTTATTCAGCTTAAAACAAAACGGTAGTCACTTATATCTCATGAACAAATTTAACAAATTAAAAATGGAATACGACAAATGGCAGCTAACAAAGAAAATTTCCATAAAACCGTCTAAGTATACACCACTTTCCGATAGGACTGATAGTTTCTGACAAATTAATTAATCATTCCAGTATTTTTTTTTATGAAAAAAATTAAAAATCAAGTTTTATCAGAAGAAAAATTTAAAAAA
>NW_023458562.1:46927670-46963197 GCF_013731165.1 Rhagoletis pomonella | reverse complement strand
TGAGTTTACATTAAAATTTTTCTCAGCGTACGCCAGAAAGATTCCACCTTTTTTCCAACAATTTTCACTTTTTTCCTAACAAATTAGTATTTGAATGAAATACGTAAGTTCTTACCGCCAAAGGTGTTCGTCGTTGGGACCTCAAAGTCCAAGTTTTAATTCAACAGCTTCATATTTTTGTAGCAACGACCTCCACTGTTAACTCAAATAAAAAGTATTTAAAACAACAATTTATACACTTTTAATCTAAATACGAAAATTCTTGGGTTAAGTACTAATTAAGTTAAAAAATCAACAGTCTTTGCGCTGTTGCTTCAAATGCAAGTAGTTGTTGGGTACGATTTAACCAATAAAAGTTGTTCCAAATACATATAAAATTGTTGGATGTACAGTTTTTTTTCTCGGTGTATTAGACTTTGAATTTATAGAAATTTATATACATATTACGTTTTTTATTGCACTGAGGCGGACCTTAGCTGCTAAAGTATTGTTCACTCAAAATCGCTACACGTTCCAGTACAGCAATTGTTGGAATGTATTAAAAAGTTTCAATGCAGATCGTTAGACAATAGATCTACCATTATGAGGTTTGAATTTCATAGTACTGGCTTTTAATTTGACAGTTTAATCGTCTTGGCAGTGGCTGCTCAAAAAATAATGTTGAACAAATTTGTTGAAAATCCGACAATTTCGAGATCAAAAATCATATTAAAATTAAATATACCAAAAAATTCTAATTTTCCTTCAAAAATCAATGAACGGATTCCTTCGCTTAAACTAACATAGTAAGCTAATCATCAAAAAAGATCATTTCGCACCAGCTTAAGGATAAGGCTCTTTACCTAAATTAGAAAAAAAAAAACGGGTTATCAGAAGAAGATCGCGCGAGAGAATTGGAAAACGGTTATCCACAGTTCAGCGAATGCAAGCTATGGCAAGACTTAAACCTTATCGAGTTATAATATATAAAATTCTGTTAGATTAAATACATTTTAAAACAAAAACCGCACCCGTTTACATTACCCCAATGTTCACACCAAATGTGGTATTTTTTAATAATGACTAATAAAACATATTTAAAACTGGACTTCGGTCAACTCCCGCGTTAAAAGTTTTAAGCTAAAAAGAAACAGGGTGGTATCCTCTCCAGACGGGTGGGGGCTTAAAGGAATAACATAAATTTTTTTGCAAAAGTAGCCAATCAAACAAACAGTCCCAAACTCTGGCCTAATAAGAGGAGCTGGGCTCTCGTAGAAAGCGAAATGAAGGCCACACAAAAATGTGACCAAAGGCCTTCAAGACTTTAAGATAGTGGGCTATTAAAATAGCTGCGTTAGACACTAGTATAAAAACGCTATATGACGAGGTTCTGCAAAAATCCAAACTTCTTATTAAAAAATTATAAATCTTTTATCTTTACCACTCTTTGCGAATTTGTGGTTAATTCTAAAAATAAAATGCCTCATTTATTTTTGAAAATGTGACAATTGGTTTAAAACCTTTAATCACCGAACAATTTTATTTGCGCAGTCCTTAAGTTTTAAATTATTATTTTTTGGTTTACACTAAAAGTTATTTATTGCAACATAATTTGTAATATTGTATTTTCAATCTACTTTTTAATCTCCTTACCCTTACTCATAAAAGTTGAATACATTTATCGGCTTGAAAATTATCTCAAATTCATTGCTTTAAAATTTTCAATTAATTAATACGAGTACTTCCCCATACACGTGGTGCATGGGCATACATATGTGCTCATAACTAAAGAAAAAAACACTTTTTCTGTAAGGACTTTCCGCGAAATAATTATGTATGTATACATACATATGTAGATGTAAAAAGTAAAAAGTAAAGCTTCAGCAAATTACATTGCATTTCAATTGCATTAATTGCTACCAGTTGCGTGTTGTAATCCAACAAATGGAATAGCCTCAGCAGCAGCGCCAGTAGAAGGCAATAAATACCGTAATATTTTGCAACATTGCAGCAGCACATCACCTTGTTGCACAGCAAATACAACAAAAACAGCAACGCAGCAATTTCGCTGGCAATAAGTGAAAGTGAAAATCTCCAATGCGGCTACTTGTTTTCTATTTCTTTTTTCGATTTTGCGATTTAATCAAAGCTCGGTTTTCTAATAAACTTTGCAGCTGGCGATGGTGCTGTAGCTGGAGCACATTGAACCTGCCACCATCGCATGCAACATGCGCACATGTGATTTTACACATATGTATTTACGTATGCAGCATACATACAATTATTGAGTGCTTGTAACAATTCGTATCAGCTGCATTTGATCGATCAGCGTACCATAAGTCTGACCATTTTACACGCTCTTAAATCTTTGTATGTATTCATTTGGCAA
This sequence comes from Rhagoletis pomonella, assembly GCF_013731165.1. Classification (NCBI taxonomy): domain Eukaryota; kingdom Metazoa; phylum Arthropoda; class Insecta; order Diptera; family Tephritidae; genus Rhagoletis; species Rhagoletis pomonella. The sequence goes on along the minus strand of NW_023458562.1, from coordinate 46,960,829 downwards.
TGTACATATGTATTTTGATACATACACATCACACCGCTAATACAGGCGCAGTAATTTTCAACCATCAATTGCTCAGCTAATTACCTTCGGCCACTTTGGGCTAACCGGCTTCGCTGGCTGGCCACAAATGTATCTGGGCCTATTACTCGCTAGCCAGCTGGTTCGTTGCCTCTGGTCGCTTACTACGCATATACTCGTACATACTTGGCCAACTCGCTATTGGCTATTAGCCGTTGTACCACGACTTGACTGCACCGCTTTGCTTGGCTTGCCAATGTTTGCCTCGCAATTGTTTGGTGGCTTGCTTGTTGCTTGCAACATGGCTAGCACCAAAATCAAAGCTGCTTTGGCTTTCCGCTTGTAGGGGAATTTCCTTGTTTGCGATTTTCATGCTGGAAAAAGCGAGCCACATATGCAGAAATAGTAATAAATTGCGCAAATTTAATTAAGTCAAAGCTATTAAAATGATGTTAAAAGACGCAAAAATTCACATAAATTTGTTTTGTGGCCTTTTAGTAATGCAATGCGCAACTTTCGAATGCTTTAAAATTTTTACAACACAAAAAGTTAGAAGAAAAGTTTATAGCAAATATAAAAAATTTGGTCATATGTTGAGCAAGATCTATCATGAAGTCATTTATTGAAATAAATTGCTTTCAGCGTTTATGGCAATTCATGTTGGTATATTAGGGTTTATCACTACATACAAAAAAAAATCGGCACAGTTCTCATTTCGGAATTATAAAACTTATAACATATATTTTTAGACTTCCGCTCAATATATTTCGGAAAAATATTGAGATTTACGTGAGCTGAGTCGATTTGAAAATATCTTCAAAATCGCATGATGATTCCGTTGGTAAAAATGTTTACCATTTTTATGCAGGCTTTTTAAGTCTGAACTCTTCTATGAATCACAGCCGATTTTTTGAAAAAAAAAAAAAACATTTTTAACGCCAATTTTCTTTTTAAAAGAACTCGATTTTTGGAGGTATTTTGACATCGGTCTAGCAAGTCTTAGTAGTATTCCAAAATGTTTTGACGGATATCTTAAGATATAATAAATTGAAGGATTCCGTTGTTGGAAAACCCGCAACTTTCTTTAGTGATGCACCCTAATGTGCTTGCTTATTAAAAATGTCCAACCCTACAGCCGCCGCAGGTGTGCTACTACTTAGACTTAAATACATACATGGCATTTTTCAGCTTGGATTTACTACTCTGAGGAAAGTGAGCTAAATTCATCAACCCAAGATAACCAAATGATATACCTATATCCAGAGACCGAGAACACGCTCGGGCTTTTGTTTAGTTCTACACGAGAACTAAACGTAATGTCAGGAACGTTCTAGCAAAATAACCAAACGGGAATCAAAGTATTGAGAGCAGTTTTAACGGGAACAAAATGAGAACAAAAGGTTTTTGAACGTTTTCAAAAAGAATAAAATGAGAAAAAAACTCTCAACAACGTTATCTAGACGAACTAGTGAGCACAAAACTGTCGGGAACGTTGCCATTTAAGTATATCGAAATGAGAACGAATGTTTCGAAAACGATTTCAAGGAGAATCAAATAGGAACAAAACTCATGGGGGAACGTTTAGCTAGAGAACAAAAGTTTGGAGAACTTAAAATTACTAATGAGACGGTATCAGCGTGTTAGGATGAAAAATCATTTTGAGTGTTAATTCTAAGCCAGGCTGAACCTGGATTATTTCAACTTCCAGATCGTTTATCGTCAGGGGGATCTTTCCATTTGTGGAAAGTTTTTCCATTTGCTATGCAAGAAAAGTTCATGTCATAAGCCTTTCGTTGACTTAATTTGCATAATTATAGTTCAGAGAAGATTTGTTCCCGTTTCGGTCTCTATCAGAAAGTTCCTGACACTTTAATTTTCAAATTGTTCTTCGAGATATAGTTAGTTCGACTTTTGTTCCCGTTTTGTTATTGTTCAGAACGTTCCGGGAATTTTGTTCCCATTTTGTTCTCTTTAAGATGTTCCCGAAAATATTATTCGAATTTTGTTCTCTTTCGAAACGTTCCACAGGGTTTTGTTGTTATATAATTCCCGTTGATAACATGCACGTAAACTCTTCTCAGTTTATGGGAATAGCGTTGTTCCCGTACCTCAAAACTGATCACATAGTAATATGTACATCTTCAAATTTTTGTTTTTTCATTCAACGCAATTCACAATATTTTTTTAATGCGTATCTCGTAGAAAACATTTTATAAATACTAATTAAGCAACATCCCTTTTGATTTCTTCCCCATTACGACAGATTAAATTCCTGAAAACCAAAGAGGGCACCGCCATGGTACAAATGGGCGATTCGGTCGCCGTCGAACGCTGTGTCCAACATTTGAACAACATTCCCGTCGGCAATGGTGGCAAAATCCAAATTGCCTTCTCCAAACAGAATTTCCTGTCCGAAGTTATAAATCCATTTTTATTACCCGATCACACACCCAGTTTTAAGGAGTATACCGGCTCAAAGAACAATCGCTTCCTGTCGCCAGCACAGGCAAGCAAAAATCGCATACAACCACCGAGCAAGGTGAGTGAAAGAAAGAAAAATATATTTACACATGTATGTACATTAGACCGTGCCACCATAAAAGCAAACAAACAAAAGTTCGCCCCCTTATCTAGTCTAACATCCAAATTCATAAAAAAATAAAGAATTTTGTAAATTTATAAAAAGAAATAAAATTATTTCTTTTTTAAATAGGTATAGTTCACACTGTCAAACAAAAACACTATAAAAATTTTTAAATGTTTCATCAAATTTTTTAAATTTTTCATCAAAATTTTTATAAAAATTTCGGGTGTGCAGATTAATAGCCGATTTAATTTTAGTATAAAGTCTAATTTTGAAGTGACCCAAAATTCTAGGTGATTTTTGAAAATTTTTCCCGATGGTCTTATGTGGTTTTTTCATACGTGCAACATCGTATGAAAAAAGCTACCAGAATTTTGAGCTACTACAAACCTGCACATCATTAAATGGGCTATTAAAATGCTTACCCGAATTTTTGATTAAAAGTTTGCTATTTTGATACTAATTTGATGATTGTTTCTAAATTTGAAAAAAGTTTAAAACTTTTATTTACATAGTTTTTGTTTCAGTGTGAACTATATTAAAAAAAAAAATAATAATTTATTAACTTAAAAAATTCTACCTATAATGGGTGTAAGGTTTTTGTGGTTACTTTAGATTCGAAGGTTCAGTCTAATGTATGTACATATAGTATTTTAATTCGGTATTTTATTTCTCATTTAACGATATGCTTCGAATTATTTTCTCTCCATACACGCACACAGATTCTGCACTTTTTCAACACACCGCCTGGCTTGACCGAAGACCAGCTTATAGGCATTTTCAATATCAAAGAAGTGCCCGCCACATCGGTGCGATTATTCCCACTTAAAACGGAGCGTTCCTCATCGGGTCTAATTGAGTTTCCCAATATTTCACAGGCCGTTTTGGCCATCATGAAGTGCAACCATCTGCCAATCGAGGGAAAAGGTGAGTAATTGTTTGCTTTTAAACAGAAATAAATTCCTTGGTTGAAAAGAACTCGTAAATCTAAAGAATTAGAGAATAATAGCCGATGTGTAGATTCTTAGTGAGACACCACTTATGCACAAGGTTATGAAACCAATAAATAACTTATTCTAAAGTACAGAAGCTGCAACCATTAAAATATTTACTTATCCAAATCTTCTCATCATCAAAAATCAGCATCACTCTTGGTTAGGTTTGGTCAGGGTTAGGTGGCTACCGCTTGTGGTCCTTTGTCATACCACTGCAAACGGTAAAAGTGTGTTTGCATTGTTCAACTTTGCGTTCAACTCAGCGCAGGGTTGCACGAAAAAAAAGTTGAATGGCTAAAAATATCAAAATATTCGCCATAAAAAGGTGTTTGCATTGTTCAACTTTGCTTTCAACTTTTGGTTGAACGGCCTTTCAAATAATCGCTTTCAACAAAGTTGGTCGCCAGCCAACATTTAGCCATTCAACTTTTTTTCGTGCAACCGTGCGTTGAGTTGAACAATGCAAACACAACTTAACTTCTAAGTTAGTGCACGCATCGCCAAAAACGAAGATTCGTAGGCGCAAAAAGTTAGTACCGGAGAACTCCTCTGGACTCGTCAGAAGGTTGGAACCCAAGTGCCTACACCGCAATCTAGCAAAGGATGGGCAGTCTAGGGGGAAATGCTGAAATGATTCTACATCATTGTGCTCCATACAGCTGTGACAAAAAGGGTTCCAATAAGATCGCGGTCAACCCTCGGCCAGAATGACCTCGCCGTAGCATATGCCCTGGTTTTCCGCCAGCGTTTGCTGAGTTGACCAAAGACCTATCTTTCCAAGAGATGTCCGCAAGTAGTCAAGGGAACTTCTACCATCTCTCTACTTGACGACAATTCCTCAAGATTACCGCCCTTTATCAGTTCATCAGCCCCACAGTTTCCTGCGATAGCACTAATAGCAATAATGTGTAGAGGAACAGCTAGCTGTTGCCAGGCTAGGCATGCAGTGATCCGTGTTACCCGGCATGAGATCGAAACCCCTGAGAATACTTGAGTGTCCAGAATCCGAGCCCGTCAGGCAACCAGTACCGCTATGTTTGACCGCCGATCTTTATGCAGCCGGTATACCTGCGATATCGACAGGCGCTATGTTAAGCATGACGTTAGAGTGCCAGATTCCAATTAGGGCAGCTCGTTGCACTCGCTCTAGCATTCTAACTAACGTAGCCTCCTCCAGTGCATTTCACCAGACGAAGACTTCATAAAACATAATGGAATTGACTATGGTTTCATAGAGTCAGGAAATATCCTTAAGCCCCATCTCTTACCTATTACCACTCTGCAGCTATATAGAGCCACCCAAGCCTTCCCAGCTCTCTTCTCTATAGTAGGCTTCAACGACAGCTTCCTATCAAGAATAAAGGCCAAGTACTTCGCCCTATCAGAAAGCGGAGGCGAAAGCCCCGTACCGAGAGAGGAGTGGCGTGCGGCACCGTATGCCTCTTAGTGAACAAAACGAGTTTCGTTTTATTAGGATTTAAAGCACCCGTGAGTCTCCCTACATAACTTCAGGCGATATGATTTTCCTTAGTCAACTATACGACTGTAAATTCGGGCCTTAGTAGCTTCCAAGCTACACATTTAAAGGACATTTTCTCAAGTAGGGTTTAAAATTTATTGGCCCTTCAAACAAAAATTGTGTTCTAAAAATGTGTTTGAGGAGCAGATAAATTTTAGAACCTACTTGTGAAAATGGCACTAAGTTTTTTGTAGAAAAAATTAACTCTTCTTCCCTTCCCGCTCTCTCTCTCTTTTTTTACTCCCGTTTCAGGTACCAAATTCCCATTCATCATGAAACTCTGCTTCTCATCGTCGAAGAGCATGAATGGCGCTTGGAATAATGCCACCAATGAGGGTATGATCGAGAAAGAGAATGAAGCGGAAGTTAAAACGGCGGACGTATATAATTGAGATTTAATACAAATCCTCTAAGCTTAAAAAGCAACAACAAGAACACAACTATCAACATACATATATAAATAGATGACACAACATTGACAGCAAACAAGATTACATAAAAAATAAAAAGCAAATACAACAATAAAAAGATATAAAACAAAAGCTAATGCGGAAGACAGAGATAGACACAGCGCTGCTAAATGCTAAATGGAAGAAAAATTATAAGAAGCAAGTAAGCGAATGTTATGTAAAAGGAGAAGAACGAGAGCAAGCGCAAGAAAAAGCGCGCAGTAAATCTCTGAAAACTGCGTAGACTCTGTGAAAGCAAGCAGCGCAAATGACTAAGAATTTCGTTTTTCATTTGGACAACACACAGCGGCAACAATAACAATAATAACAACTACAAAACAATGGCACTTTTTTTAGTATAATTCGTTGGTATTCAAATGAGACAATTATTATTATACAACTTAATTTAATTATTATTATTATTATTATTATTATATACTATACTTATGTATGTATACTTAGCTATATTTAAATATTATATATCTACGTAATAATTATTTCATTTTTGCGCACTAATTTTTGGTTTTGTTAACGAATTTTTCGCACAGCGCAGCAATGCTGCGCGCTTGACGACAATTTTGACTGGATTGAAATATGTAGTATGTATTGACGTGCATACATGCCTACAGCATATGTATGTATAAGAAATTGAAGAATCGCAGAAGTAAGCTGCCTTGAATGAAAAGAAAGGCAAACAAAAAATTACTTTTTAAAGGCTAAGCGCCTAAAAATAGGCAATGGTGTCTTCAAAAAGTGTGCCTACGACGTACGCTTTGGCGCATATGTATTAATTTGTATGTATGTAAATATACTTAAGCCAGCTGTTGAGCGTGGTACTCTTCAATTGTATGTATTTCAAAATTAGATTTTAATTTTTATAATTATAATTTTTTCCACGCGCTACTACATTTCTCATCATTTGTTTCCCATTGTACTCATACTTATTATTAATATTATACTTAATTATTACGATAACTCGCCCAAAATCATTTGCTTAATGAATTTGTAAAATTGAAATTGCGTAAACATTAGTTTTTAAATACACATACATACATAACTACTTATAAAATTAAATTAAATTAAAGCAAATAAATACAAAATTAAAGCGATAAAATAAAGCAAAACTAAACCCAATGAAATAATTGCTAACAAGAAAGGGAGAATTAGAAAAAATAGCATTGAATTTTGTTGGGTGTAATACATACATATATTTGATTTGACAATATTGTGCGAAAGAGAGCGAAAAACGGAAGTACATGAATTAATTTGAAACGAAAAAATAGCCAAAAAAGCTAGAGGAAAAAATTAAAAAAAAAAAACAATTATTGCAAATGCATATGTGATTGCAACAACACAAAAGAGTAAAACTAGAAATTCTCTAAAAATATTTAAAACATTACAAATGTAGCAGAAAATGCAAAAAACTGCATGTGGGAGGAAGAGGCCGAACTGCTTCAAAACCTTTTTTTTCATAAACATCTAACAATCTCAGCTCTCCCTCTCCCTAGCGCCCTCATCCGTATGCGCGTACATATAAAATTTGCTAGAAATCCTGGCGAAATCGCGCGGAAAGATGGCAATAGAGAAAGAGTGAAAGAGGCAGAGAAGTGGACAGAGACAACAACAATATATTTGTAGACTAAAAATAAAATGAGATAAAAAAACTACTGTGTATTAGTTTAGCAGAATTGTGTGCAATTTGAATTGAATTTAAAAATTCAATTAGTAGTAGTTGAAAAAATAAAAATAAAAATAAAAAATTAAATAATTTAAAGTAAAGTAGAAGTAGATGTAAACAAAACAGCTGGAAAATTCACAGCTGACAAGAGCCGTAGCCAAGAAGAAGAAGAAGTAGCGAATAAGAAGAAGTAGCAGTAGAGAAGAATTAGAGGCAGAGCAAAGCGCGTCATATGGCCGGCCATTAGCGAAGTAAAACACCTACAAAAATTTAGTAAACGAATGACGCGCGTCAATGCAACAATTGTTGCAGCAGTGCAAGTGGCAGCGGCCGTTTTGCAGCGGCAAAATGTGGAATATCACTTAACGTATAGATATCTACACCTAGGTATGTAAAGCAGTGTGCGCGCGTTGGCAAATCACACACACTGTTGCACAAGCTGAAATCTACAAAACAAACAAAAGACATTATTTTGTGCTAATTCATTTTAAAACAAAATATTTATATAGCAATATATGTATATTACGTACTAATTAATAATTATAAAAGAAAAGAAAATTAATAAAATGCTAAGAAGTAAATAGGCGCTAATGAAAATTAAAACTAAAAAAATATATAAAAGTAAATTAATTGAAATTATTTAAAAGAAAAGTATGTAATTTAATGCAGTAAAACAACAGCAAGGTAATACAAAAAAAAAGAGGAAAAATTTAAAATATTTCAAGTAATTGTATGTAAAATTGTATGGAATATGACAAAGCTATTATAATTAATTAATTAATTATTATTAATAAATAAAAGAAAATATTTAATTAATTCGAAACATTATGAGTACTATGTTTACTATGCTATATGTATGTATATGTACCTATAATTTTATATATGTACAATATGTATTTAAAGAGAAACAAACAAAACTACCATTTTTATGTATGTGTGTAACAGCTAAACGAAACGTGACAGCAAAAAAGAATGAAAGAAAGAAAGAAAGAAAGGGAATTTACAAAATAGAGAGCGTGCAGCGTACACTAAAACTGTAGCAGTTTGAAGGCGCAAGCCAAAAAAAATTGACAGTGAAAGAGCAAAGTAATTGATGATGGCATGGAAAACGCAAGCAAGCAAGTTAGGGAAGGAAAAGTTAGGCAAGCGTTGTTCAACAAGGGGATGAGAAACTGCATACAAACTATTTAGCTTGAAAGTTTTGTATGTATACTACTGATCCATGACTAGCGGATGGTTTTCACACCACATTTCCATAAATACGTTTCGGTTTTTAATATTTTGGGACCCAAAGACGGCATGAGTTTCAAGGTGCGATAGTCAATTCTACCCAAAAAAATTCAATATGCTCGCAAAACTTAAGCCAAATATAGTAAAACTGCATTTAAATTTTTCTCTTGAGGTCAGGATTTTTTTATATGGCTCTGAAATTTCGGGGTTATTATCATCAAAAAAATGTATTAAAAAAGCAGCGCGAATTGAAAAAAAACGTTAGTGCACAAGTAAGAATAGGTATTGTTCTTTCAAAATGTCCTTGATTACACTTGAAAATTTCCAATAGTTACTTTCTTTTGGAATAATATATTTTAAGGACTAATGTGCGCACGACCACATTCCTGAATTTCGTCCTTCTACAGAATTTTCGCTTTTATTTAATACCCATACTGTTATTTAAAATTACATGCAATTTTTGTAATACATTTTTAATTAACCATATCCATGAAATCACAGTCATTGTAAAAAAAAATCTGACGTCAAGGAGAAACTAAAAACGCAGTTTTACTATACATCGCGACCTGCGGTTCTTATTTCACAATGGTCCGTATAGGGGTTTTAAAAATCTTTCCGGAAACTATCGATAAAACCCGCAACTTCCATAAATTCATAAAATCTTTTCAGGGCCCGCGGTAAGAATGTGAAAAACGTCTGAATGGTCAGCATGGAATTTTTACTCAAGCGCCCATATCTAACTACAATGGGAAAATGCCCGGAGGTTTTAGAAAGTCAGTTGAATACTGGAGTAAACTTTCAATCGTCCACAGAAATTCAACGATAACTTAAGGTAACAGTAGTATGACTACAGTAAATCTAAAACTCCAAAAATTTAAAGACAAAAGTCATCTATACACCTAATGCATAAAAAAGTGATCCTTTCTTCTAAGCAAACAAAAATTGCAAAATGTTATGTCTCATTTTTAATACAAAAAGTCTACATACATATATGTAGTTCGCCGATATAAGCTATGCATATACAGGGTAGGGCAATTGAAGTGTTACCAATTCTCAAGAAATACTTTTGATGATTTCTGTTGCTTGGAAAAGTAAATTTAGTTTAGAAAATTTTATAGAAAAAAATCGCTTTCCACTTCTTGAATGTCATTTTATATGAACTTTTCGTTTTTCTTGAGAGCTTTTATACCAAGCTTTAAGAAAGAATTTGGTTGAATTAAATATAACGGACTGACAAACTAATTATCTCAAAAAGTGTATCAGCGGTTTTCAGTTTAGAACTCTTGGCCTTCAAACGACCATTGAAGGCAGCGCATGCCTCCCGCAAGTGCCGAAGAATCACTTGTTTGACATGCTCCACACTCTGGTATTTTTTAAAAGTCTAATTTTCTTGCCAGAGAGATAAGCAGAAAATTTTAATGGCCAGGAGAAAGCAGACGCCACCGATAGTTATGGTTTGCGCCACCATAAAGGCTGGTTACGCTTTCCGCACGTATTTTTTGTACAAAATAAATTCAAAGGAAAAGTACATATAAAGGGGCAACCCTTGGGCAGCCAAACATTTCGGTCGCAGGCCTTGGACATTCCAGCAGGATTCAGCACTGTCACATAAAGTACGCGTGAATCAATAACGGCCTAAGAACCAACTTTCCAAACTTCATTCCGTGCACACAATGGCTGTCGAATTCTCCAGATGGAAACCTGTTGGTTGGCTTCCAAAAATACCAGTGTGTCGGAACATCTCAACTAAGCGCTTCTCCATGAGTGGGCCAAAATACCGCGGAGCCACTTGCGTGCAGCTAACGATACCTTCATTGGCTACCAAAATTGATGCCAAGGGTGCAACACTGAAACTGCTGATGCTGTCTTAAGATAATTCATTTCTCATCCCTCTTTGTTTAATTCAACAAAGTTCATTCATAAATAAAGAAATCGGGGGGCTATTAGTGAATCCATCGCGAAACCGATTTTTGTAAAACCTACGATAATTCGATCACTGAATCCGAATTTCCACAACCGGAAGCAATCAAAATATACGCTGCGTTTGTAGCTACTCGAATTCAGGGATAGCATTTTTGTAGATTTTACGAGAAATGGCTCGACTATGGATTCAGTCATAGCCCCGGATATGAAATTTTTTTTTTTTTGATAACACTTTAATTGCCCTACCCTGTACATTATTTAGTAATGGCTTGTGTGTTTGTAAATTTTTTTTATATTTATGTAGATTGGTGGAATCTTTAAAATGTCGACGAGGCATCCGGTACAAAAGAGTAGTGAGAGAAAAATAATGCTTTCTTTATGACAGCTTTCGGTGAAGTAGCAACAATGGGTTACCTTTCTCTAGCCAGCGGGCAAGTTGAGGAGCGCTTCTTTAATAAACGCCGTATTAGAAGATCTTACAATAGCGCTACCATTCGAAAGCAGACAAAAAGTTGTGTTTCCAATACAACGGGCGTGAATTAAGGAAACAATCACGAGTTAGGGGCTGTTTGAGGCACGTAATAAAAGTGGCATTACTGATGCAAATTTGCAACTGCCCCACAGATAAAAAAATTGCTAGAAATTCGCAACGTGATACTTCAATAATTCGCGCAACACTGTCGTAGTGATTGCGACCAGTCCTACACTCGAATGGTGTGTGTCTGGAGCAAAGTTAGATTTTTACTACGCCATCATTTCATATAAATTCTCGCTGTTTAAGGGAAGCTGAATCAGAAGGCCTTGAAACTCTAGCCATGCCATGACAAAATAAAAATGAGTAAAGATTTGAGTACGGAAAGTGAAACGGCCCAAAATATTTGAAATACGGGCTCATTCCTAGGAGGCCTCGTGCTTTTTAAATTTGCCGACTGCAAAGAGCAAAGCAAACATTTTTTTATGCGCGTTCAAACTATCACCCACTTTTTAGACCCGGGCTCGAAACTTCGATGCCCAGTTTCCACCATAGTACTGATTTAGAACTCGGAAGGAAGCGGCTCAAAGCATACCTTCATTGCGATTTCTGTGTTCATGAGTTGAGGAGATGGCTTAAGCGGCTACCAACTTCAGGTGAACGAATATGCGGACGTGTACTCTCTTATGCTCACTCTGCCCACCGCTCGATGAACAAAGAACAGGCTCTCGAAACCGAAGATTCTTCCTCTCGCCGGAATGCTCATGGGACAATCGACCATTTTCAATAATGACATCAGGTTCAGATCCCGTATAACGACTAGATAGAATCCAACCAGCACTTCCTATGCTAGTGTCGCACACTCTACCTCAACATACTGGGGTTCCACTTCTTCGAGAGCTTAGAAAGACCTCCATTAGAGAGTGGCCAGAAAGTCAGAATGTTTTAAAGCAGTAGTCGGCATACCAACATATTCAAACGATTCGTAAAGTGAGACTGTGCGTTAAAAGCACTACACAGCTGCTGAACTCCGTATAGGTGTGAAACGCACATGAGCTCAGAGAGCGCACAGTGAGCTATGGCCTGCCGATCACTGGTTTAGAGACAATGTACCAAAAGACAATGTAGGTAAAGTCCGTCCTGAACATCACAATGGCCTTCGAGTTAACTCTTTAACCAGTGCTGATCGCATGATCTAAACCTAACCGGTAATGATCGTCTAACCATAAGTACGATACTATAAGAAAGCGTAGAAAGCGAAATTGTTAAAAAACGAAGCTGTGGTCGGAACGATGCCCGTTAGCCAAAAAAGCCATGGTAGCGACATTGGCGCTTTGTTATGCCTCTTTCTTCCCCTGCTCGTGCCATAAATTCAGATTGCAAAGCTACTTGACGATTCTATGGTTCAAATTCCAATTACTAATACTTCTGTTAACGCCAAGCAGCCTGATTTGCAGAAAAAATACATACATATGTAAAATTCTCGCTCTTGCTTGCTGGGTGCTTCTTTTCGCCTAGCCGAATGAGTTAATGTTGCTGCATTGGCTGAAAAAAGGTCATAGAAGGAAATGAGTCTTTAAAGCAACAAAAATACTCCTCATTGCTTGTCTCCGTCCCAGTCCATTTCGGTATTTGTTTTGAAGGCCCGGTTTTACAGTTTTCTCCAATCACTCCTCTGCGGCTGAAGCTTCTTATTCCACCATAGAACGGCTAAACGGCTAAGGGTCGTACGACACCAATGGCAACTGTTACATTTGGGGCTATTTGATTTCAGTGATTTTGCGAAAAATCGTAATATGATGGATTCATTGATGAGAAGGAAGGAACGTAGCGATCGTCAAAATTCCATCGCCGATCAACTCACCGCGCCTAAATATAGGCCACAGCAGGTGTGATGATATTCTAACAGTTCTCTGTTAAAGCACTCATATGTATGTTTCTGCCGTACAGACCGCTACCATCACTGTTAGTACCAGGCGCGCAGAATTACAGTGCAAGTGTTTAACAGAATTCTCACAGTTGCCTAGCCATGCAGTTCTGCGAGCCCGGAAAAATTGTGGTTTGATGCTAAATTCATTGACAGCCAAAAATAAATAAGAGCCATTGCCAACATTTAGGCGCAGCTTTTGTGCTGGAAAAAGCTATTATAAAAGGATTTTAAATTGGTTTAATTTTTCGCTACTGTTTTTACTGGAGGCCTCGTGCGTTTTTTTTTTGCTGAAAGTTCTTTCTTGAAAAAATTTGGATTTCATTTCATCATAAAATTTTTACCATTTTTAAAAACAAATTTCATTCAAAGAAGCACACAAAATCTATTTCTAAATAGTACGTTTGCTTGCATAGAAACTATAACAAACGTTAGGTCATGGTCCTTGTTAGCGGAAGAGTTGCAATATAGAAATGAGTAAAGGTAGGTTGACTGAGGTAGAAGGTACATGAAAGGTAGAGGAAAGTCAGCTTGGAAACGCAAAGGAAAAATATCAGCAATAAAGGCAAAACAACCATATCAGAAATAAATAACGGTATATTTGTAGAAAAATGGCGTATTTTGGGTTTTATGCGCGCGCGCATGCAACAAAAAATAAAACAACAGTTAAGATAAAATGAAATTCAGTGACCACAATTTGGGATTTTGGAAAGACGATGCCGTGGCAAGAAGAGTAAGCGTAGCAAAATAATTAAAAAAAAAGAAAAGAAAATACATTCATTGCAATAGAATAGTAGGTGGCGTCATTGAAATAACTGTTGGTAGGGCAACAAACAACAAGCAGAAAATATGTTAAAGGTGATTTGACGTGCAAGGATATAAACGCAAAAACTAAACTGAAAGTTAAAATTTCCAAAAAAAATGTAAAATTACAAGGCAGTTATGCAATAGTGGCAGGATAACTGACATGCTAAAAAATTGAATTTTAAAAGGATTGCAAAAAAATAAATAATAAAAACTGGCTAGAGAAATAAAGTTTTTTTTTGTACAATAAATTTATATGTGAGCATTAGATTGTGTGCAAACGCAATGCATGTGCTGACAAAAGTTGTAGCTTAAAAACAACCACAAAAGTCTTAGGTGCTCATGCTCATTTACCAATAGTTGATGGCAAGCAATAAGTTTATTTAAATGACACGCGCTTTCATAAAAAAGGAGTTCATAAAAATGGAAAAAAAACATTTATAAAATGTGAATATTGACTAGAAATCAACGAATTTTTAAAAATTATAATTTTTAGTTTATTTAATTTACTATTTTAGATTAAAACAGTATGTGGAACACATCAACAGTTACTACATTTAGTAACGAAACGCTTCTGGAGTATGCGTGTGTGTGTGTGTATGTGTGACGGACGCGAAGAAGTGGCAAGCGCTTGAAAGCAAGCTGAACTAATGCATTGTACGCTTTGACGACTTTGTGCTTTCATGGATGAAAGTTTGGCAAAAAAGCTTTTTCGCAATAATGGAGATTTGCTGCCGTTAAATTAAAACCAAAATATAAAAATATGCTGCAAGTTGAGCTTAGCAAAACAAAAAGCTGTTACTTCAGCTTTCGTATGATGTGAAAGCTCGCTTCAAATAAGCGATTTAGTATTCATTAATATAATTTGGTAAAACGCAGCTAAGCACATGCGAGCAATTTAGCAGCGCTTGTTTTGAAAACTTCCGAGAGCAACGCCGATAGTGAAAGCTCATGTGAAAGCTGAAATTTTTTACGAAACAAGCCAAACCTGCGAGAGAAGAGCAAAAGCAAGAGCTAAATCAACGGAAAAAGTGAAAAATGCATTCATTTTCGGGCACCCTTAATACGCGTGGAAGCTCTAGTAAAAAGAAGCGCTTTCTGGCAATATATACACGCTTGAAAAAAACGTATGTAAGCCTTAGATCTCAGCAAAAAAAAGTGAAAGGAGTGGTGAAATGGAAAAAGAGAAACCCATTAGAGCTTTCAGGATTTTCAAGAATTTGGTAATTATATTTGAAAGTTTGCCGAAATCATGTGGATTATAAGTTGCTAATGCAGCGCATGAAAGATTTTGAAAGTCTCAATTATGCTTAAACGCTGTTTTTTTTTTTAATAAACACTTCTAATGTAAATGAGCTTTCGTAATGCGCTTTATGCTCATATGTATGCCATAACAGCGTAAAGCTCAGAAAATAAGACAGCGCGTTGCTTCGAATCAATCATACACGGAGTCACACACATTTTCATGGAATTCAACGAAAGTTTTTTGGTAGACACTACAGATATAGTCTAAACTGAAATCTTAAAGCTAAAGAGATATGACAGTGTAAAACTCCACAATAAGCTTTTCTGGCGTTGTAGCTTTCAGCGCTCTTGCTGTAATATAGGTCGTGTAGCTGAATAGAGCGCTTGCAAGTCTGAAAAGCGCTGGATGCCTCAGAAGCATTCTGTGGAATTTTATACTGAAAGCTTTAAGAAATGTAGCGTGAAGTTTAGAAAAAATTAAAAAGACAAGTAAATAATACAAAACAAAATATTTATTAAGCAAATAACTAAAAAAAACTTTTGGGGTACAATTACTGTTATGTCTGCAGCTACAAATTTTTCAACTTTAACAACGCTGCCCAATACTTTGGCATAAGAATTACCATCACAAAAGATTTTTAAAAACATTTCACATTTTTATAGACGCTCGAAGCGTTTCTAAATTTTTAAATAAAAAATTTCTTTTGATATGGTGAAAGAAATATTTAACAGAAAAACTTTAACCATTATTTTCTACTAATAGAGCAAGTAGCATAATTATTTTATATTTAAGCTTTACTGTACTTATTAAATTTAAAACAACTGCAGCGGCATATGTGTGTTTACAAAATTTTGCAAACAGCAGTGGTCGAGCACTTCATTAAAAGCAAAAAAAAAAAAAGAAGTGCAAAAACTGCAGCAAAAATGAAATACCATCATTGCACAGCAAATGGAAAGAAAAACACAAATAAATAAATAAATAAATTTGTAAAAAGGCAATACGGTACGAAGGGCTTGACAAGAATTATTTAATTTCAAACTACATAAAATGCTACACATTTATAAGTAAAAATAAATAATAATTTTTGTAAAAAGGCAAACATAAAGCAACGACATCTGAAGCTCCTAAACTAGTGAAATAATTATTTACTAAATATTAATTTTAAAAACGAACAGGGAAAACTAAAAAAAGCTAGCAGTTAAGCAACTTTTTTTATTCACATATAATACGAGTAAAAAAAAATTCTATTGCCAATGCAAGGTAGCTATTTTTTTTTTTTTTTAATGAGCAACTACAAAGCTATAATACATAATTTATTTATAAATTCGCCCACACAATTCCACCCATTTCACAAAAAATTTTCATTTTGATTTTCATGCCTTAGCGCCTTATACACCACCACCATTTATTATAAATATTTGTAACAAAACCCATAAACTAGTTTTTTAAGTTTTTAATATATAAAAATGTTTAATTTGTTCTTTCAAAATATTTGTTCTAAGACGCGTTATAGTGTTGAAGCGATTTTTTCATGCTATGATTGCGTTTTTGTTCGCTTAGTTCGTATAAATTTATAATTTTTAATTTAAAAACCTATAAATAGCATTATAATTAATGTCTTTTGATGTTCAACTTGTATTATATTTTAATTTAATATGTAATTTTCATTTGTTAAACATTTTTTTTGTTTAAATAAAATAAAAAAAGGGAAACTACTTGTATTTGAAAAAATGGAAAATCTCTATTACGAAATATGTTTTTTTAATTTTACTGCTAGTTTTGGTTTATATACATATACATTATTGAAAATAAAATGACAATTATTTTCTGTTAAAAAATATTAAATGTGTAATTTTTTCGTTTTGCATAGTTAAAATTTACCGCTTTAGTTGTTTTTGCGTTATTTCATTACTGTTTATGACATTATCGACTTAAGTTAGCTGTTCAGCTGAAAAAGTTGTTCGTTGAACAGCTTTAATCAGTCATACGCCATGTACAATGCGCTTATATTTCTGCTGAATTACCTTTATAGCTATTCAGCTGAAAATTGTGTTGAATGGGTAGCTTTAAAAAGTCAAAATATTGTTTATTAGCTGTTAATGCTGCTGAATTTTTGTATAGCCGTTTTGACTTTTTACAAGCTTAATTAGCTATTCAGCTGAAATAATCGCTAAATAAATCTAATCAGTTGAGTGTCTTGTCCAAAGCGCTTGTATTCCTGCTGAGTTACTTTTACATGTAGCTATTCAGCTGAAACATATGTTGTCTGAGTAACTTTAAAAAGTCAAAGGCTTGTTCAATAAGCTGTTAATGCTGCTGAGTTTTTTATAGCTGGTTAGCTGGGAGACATGAGCCGTCAATAATTTTAGTCAATCAAAAGGGTTGCTCTATAAGCTGCCTTACAAGTTCTGCGATATTTACAAATGTATGTTTGATGCAAAATTATGGCATAGCATTGGCATTGAACAAAAATATTATTCAGCTTAGTAATCTATTCGGCTTACAAGTCATTGGCGGACAAGCTACATGGCATAGCGCAGGCACTTAACTAAACTATTAATAAGCTCAGTGACATTTTGGGCTTGCAAGTCATTAGCGGCAAGCTGTGTTCATAAGTGGTTACCTAACTTGTATTATGTCCACACAAATTCAGCTGGTGAATATGCTATACATATGTATGTATTAGTTGAGGAACTTTTGAGTAACACGAAGTTTTAACATCAATTAAGCGAATTTTTCGACGGCGGCTAATGCTGCTGACGTAACTCGCTTCTTATTCAGCAGATACATTTTCGTCTTGAAACATTTCTGGCTTCGAATCTATTCATCATAGATATAAAGGTATTTTGTTTACAATAAAGTCAGCTGTAAAAGCTGCTGAATTGTATCAATTCATATTTAGCTACGAAATTCATAAGCGAGTTAGTTTTTAGCCATTCTTCAGATCTACCAAAATATTCCGCTAAGAAATGTGCAAGCTCAAGCTGACCTGCAAAAATTGGCGTTTTCTTTTCTACCGAAAAAATTTTGTCTTTTCGATAATATCGATATTCAGCAAGCTCAGTTATGAGCAGAATGGTACGCTGAATTCTGCCGCAACAGGTAATATTCAGTTATCCTATGTGAATGTTAGCACAAGCCAATTCAGCTATTGATTTTGCAGTGGTTTAGCTTGTACTCGCATCCTTTCTACAAGCATATTATTTTATGGACTTGATTTTTGCTTGAGCATTTGGCGTATCCACAACGGTGTCATTAGTGTCGTATTGTTGTATGTCGTAAACTTTAGACGCCTAAAAATATATTAAGGAGGTTTGTAAAGTACCATCAAAGTCACTATGAATTTTCGCAGTGTCAAAAAATAGCTAGTTGCGGTTTCAAGTTCTCTAAACATTTATTTATGCTTTTGAAATTTACGACACACAACAATACGACACTCACGACACCGCTGTGAATCCCTCAATTGTTTATCAATGTTGAGCAAGTTTACCCAACTTTTGTCTTGTGCTTGTAAATATAACAGCTGAATAGTAGGGATCATTAGCTGAATAATAGAGGTCATTAGCTGAATAGTAGAGATCCTTAGCTGAGCAGCAGCGCTTCATCAGCTGAATTGCGTTTGTACTTAATGAATTTTCGAGTTGCGGCATTACTTTTACCCCTTGCAGGCCAGAAAACTTCTTAGCTCAAATTTCATCTGGGAAAAAATCTGCTACTAAAGAAAATGATGCCTTGAACAACTTATAAGACTATGGCAACAGCTGCTCGGCATTTTGAATGATTTTCAGAGCAGCTCAGGAAAACTAATGCACAAAATACTACATTTGTCATCGAATCAAAGCCTACTTAGGCAATCCAAAATAATAATGTGTGCGACTAAAACTATGCTGAATGAGGGCCTACATTTGAAATTACACACCAAGCGTGTTTCAGGTTTTTAGAGCCCTATTCAGCTTATAAAATTTATAGCTGAATTAAGCGCTGAAAGCTTGAAAAACTCTGTATTAAACTTATGTTAAACGCATAGCTGACTAATGCCGGGAAGCCTAAAAGCTATACATGTCTTACAGTAGAATGTGGTGATGTGGAGTTCTACTCTGTGCGATGCAAGTATTCACCTGCAGATTCGGGTTGTGGTATCTAAATTCCAATTCGGCAACATGTTGCTCATCGCTTTAAATCGGTTATGGGCACTGCCTTGCCCGCGGGCAAAGCTCTTTTAAGCTTTCTTGACATTTTGTATAGGCGCGGGCAGAGTAAAAGCTCTCTCTGCCCATCGCTGCTTTAAATAGATAGTTGAAATTGTTTATGTTAATTTTTCTTTTGCCTACACCCAGGCACTGTAAGTGTTAAAATAGTTCCTTTTAAGAGGTTTTTGTCGATTTTTCCAATTTAATCCAATATCGTTTCCAAAGTTGTTTTATATGGATTTTTCATACATACAATTACAAGTGACGCCTCAAGTGCAATACTTTAATTTTATTTTAATAATCTTTAGTTTTTCCTGAACTGCTTCAACAATGTTTTTTGTTCTTTTTCGAAGTAATTGCTCATTTTCAAATATAATTTGGAGGAATTGAAATTTGACAAATAATCACATTAACATAAACTAAAGTATTTAAATATTTTAAACTACATAATTATATATTGATGTTTAAGTACGTAAAACGAATTACTAGCTTGTCATATAAATTCGTACATATAGTATCTACAAAATATGGATCACTGTTAAAATTGACGCAGACGCAATACCAGATCAAACCCAAAAATTCAATCTTTATTTATCAATGTACTCGCAAGCACTTAGCTAAATACATACAGGCATACATACATATATATTATAAGAAAAATGTATTGATATTGCTGTTGTGCTACAAAAGATCTCCTTGCATGTGACCCAATATAAACCAGTTGGAAAAACTCATCAAAAACCAGACTACAAAAACAATCCAACCACTTAACTAAACGACCACCACCACCGCCAAAACTACGCCACAGTAAGTGCTATAAACTAAAACAAAAAAAAAAATCACCTAAAAAATAACAAATAGTAGTTCGCTAAAAACACATTCATTTACATACGCATTTGTCTATGTGCATATGTACGATGTGTATAAGCTTTGTTACTCAAAGCAAAACCGCAAACCCACTGAAGCCCAAAACAGACCCTAAGCCGTCGAAGCACTGGTATAGTTTTTATAAAAAAAAAATGTGGAAAAAATACTGAAAATCCAAAATTACAATTTATCGTTTGTCAAAGACAAAAGTGTAGCAAAAAATCTGAAAAAGCGCAAGCAGCCACACAATAACCAAATATGCCAAACAAAACAAAATACGAAAAGAACGATAAATCCTGAATTTTTAACATATCGAAATTTATATACATATTTTCAATATAAATGTATATTTCAATTTAAATCAACACACAAAAAACATAAAAGTATGTATTTAAGAAAGCTCCAAAACCCCAAAAAAAAAATATGATATAAAAATATTCTTTAAGCTTAAGACAAATAAACATGGAATAAATTTATGTATTATGTAAATTACAAGTGACTGGACAGAACTGAAGCCATTACACAAAATGACAAAGTAAGGAAACTATGCTTAGACATTAAGAAGTTAGTGGGCATAGCTTGGGTATAAATAAAGTTATAGAAAATGTGTGCGAAATAGGGGGAGTAAGAAGGAAATGCCAGCATATCCTTGAAATAATAAACGAGACATGTCAATAAGGAAATGAATAGTACGAAAACAAAAACAAAAATTTAGAAAAAACGATAATGTGTGTGTTTAAGTGTACTGTATAATTTTTAATTAAACACCCATTAGGGATGAAGGGTAAGTTGAAGAAAGCAGCGTAAAATGCTTTCTAGGAAGGTGTGAAAAACTATGCAACTACAAAAAACTTATAAATAAAAAGGCCGTGAAGCTCAATAGAGGTGAAAACGATGAAAAGTGCGAGAATTTTTCTCAAACTGCAAGTATTGTCAGAAAATCCAATGCAGCTGAGTTAATAAAT
This sequence comes from Rhagoletis pomonella, assembly GCF_013731165.1. Lineage (NCBI taxonomy): Eukaryota > Metazoa > Arthropoda > Insecta > Diptera > Tephritidae > Rhagoletis > Rhagoletis pomonella. The sequence goes on along the minus strand of NW_023458562.1, from coordinate 46,939,962 downwards.
CGATTTTTTTCCAACATTTCGTTTAAAAGTCAGCTGAATTTGCTATTCAGCTTAGTGTTTGCGCGGAAAATAATGTGTTGACGTTACAGTCTTAGTGAAATAATTATTCAGCTTATTAATTTTTTAACCGAGCAGCTATTTAGTAAATTCAGCTTAGATTACAAGCGGCTGATATGAAAAAGCGATTTTTGTCTAAGGAGTTGTTGTGATTTTGTTTTTCCTTTTCAGCTTAATATCTTATTCAGCTAAGTGTAAGCGCAGTAAAGCGACTTTTAGCTAACAATTAGGTTCCTTTGATTTTAATTTTATACTTAATTTCGTATTCAGCTTAGTAATTGCGCAGAAATTTTGCATCCAGTCGTTCGAACTAATTCGATATATGGCTTAGATACAGTATAGCTGCTAAGCTGTTTAATTCAGCTTGTAAGCCCCGCTATTAACTGCCTCGCCTTTCATATAGGCATTTGGCTGCATTAAAACAAAATAAAAATTCAACGACCGTTTTCGAAATTCAGCTAAATTCTCTTTAATTCACAAGACTATCTAACTTCAGTTATCAACTGCATTAATTTCTGACTGAATTAAGCTATTCAGCTTAGCCACATTCCACCTCTATAACGTGCTGTTTTTTTGTAGTTCATACATTTGGTGCAATAAACGCATTTTTGTCTCCCATAAATATTAAGCTTAAATATTCATGTTTTGTTTTTATTTTTTTTGCAAAAAAAAACTTTAGTTTTCCATACGCAAATTAAAAGCAAATTTTATAAAAATATAATAATTAAGAAATTAGAAAAATTCTTTAGCATAAAAACAAAAAAAAAACTAAATCATTTGAATAACTAGTTCGGTTAACTATTATAAGCTCTTCTCAGCTCACTTAGTCAATAATTACTATACATTTTGTTAGATTTTGTTGAATTGTGTTAATGCGAAAAAAATTAAAGTTGTTTTTACTGTTATTTACATACAACAGACGTATCTTATTTCCAAAACTAAAACTGGTAGTATTTAAAGAAGGTTGTCAATTTATTATCCTAAGTTCTCAAAAATATATTTTGAGTGCTGACTATTTACGAGTGCTAAAAGAAAAAGTAATGCCTGCATATTTGTAGCATTGTGAGTTGCTGTTAATTAACTTAATAACATTAATAAATTAGTATGATTATTATTTTTTGCTTACGCTAACCTTTAAATCTACGCGAAAATTTTTTGTATTTGCCTCTTTACAGTTTACATATTCGAAAGCAAAGATTTCCTAATTTCGAAAGAGTAAAATACAATTTACATATCATTGGCATCAGGCAATTTCATCAGAAGTTCACAGCTGTCGATTGTGCTGATCTGCTGAGATAAATCTTGCACCCTAAAAGTATGCGTCAACAAATATTTAGTCGAAACAGTTTAAAAATGATTAACACCCTCTATTGCTACGCCAATTACAGAACTTGTCACATTACTATTACTATAACTCCTGCGCCTAAAACTTTGCCGCAAAAACTTGGCTTTAAGCGCTCAAATAATGGCGATTGTCATGGTCCCTATGGAATACGTGACAACGACGAAATAATGTTAATATTCAGCGGCAAAGTTTTAAGCGCAGTAGCTAAGAAATTGTCATACAATGAGTTGTAGCCATTGGCGTGGGAATAGAGCTGTTTTCCGTTGATTAGTAAAGTGTAAATTGTAGCATACTTTTGTGCTGAAATAAGTACTGTATTTTTACTGGTGAAATTTTCGAGCTTCTTTTTTACATTAGTATATATAGTATTACATTAGTATATACATATACATTTGTATATAAATGTATTTAATTAGTTCCCACGTAGTACATTTAATGTTTTCATATCACCGATGCCAGGGAGGCACTTCGCTCGAACTTTGTAAGTATGTATATGGCAATTGAGAATTTTAATGTTGAGCAAAATGCTTATACATATACATAATAAATTTCTTAATAAAAAGTATCATACGAACGTTTAAATTAGGAGATGTAAAACCATGTATCGTGAAGTCTGGGATAAACTTTCGAATGCTCATCTATGGGCGAGTGTCCTGTGTAGACATCCCTGAGTTGGCAGGTATTTTCATCACTCCGTCTTAAGTGGGTCATAGGTATTCCAAGGCTGTCTGGTTATACTAAACGTTCCTCCAGATTTTCTTATCCTTCGAATGGTAAACTTCAATAATTATGATTTTGATTGCCCTGAGCTAGACATTCATAACCGCCGCGCGGTAGCAACTCTCTCCTGCAGTCCTCCAAATGTAGCGACATAACCGTCAAAGAGGAGAGGGACTGAATTGACGTGGAGCTATCGGAGAAAATTTTGATTAGCTATATCGTGGCTGCTCGTGGTGTTTATGTGCTCTACCGCCTCCTTAAATGCAAACGCTTCCGCCTGGAAAAGGCTTGCGCGGTCGGGTTAACTTCAGATTGAGTTGCTCAATGACATTTCCTACAACTACCATGCGTTTATTTTTGATTCGTCTCGAAAGACCCTCCAAGTACTGGGTCTCTTCCCGAATCTAGTCACTGCTGGTTGGGAATTTTTTGCGGTATTTGTCTATATTGCATTTGATTTCATAGTGATAGACAACAGATTGTCAAAATTTTGTGCCTCGAACGCGTGATGTAGGTGGTAGTCGTCTAAACTTTGGTGTAGAACGTAAAAAAGTAACACTGCTGCAATTGTTGAAGCTCAAATACAGCCGTTGACGATAGGCAACGCTTTTATATCAGATAAGAGTCTCTTTAGTCTAAAGCAGTTTTTACACGTGTAGATTTCTGTCGACTGAGAAATCGACGGACCAAAGCATTGACATTTTGCGGTTAAGATTTACACCGGCCGATTTTGGTTTAGCGACAAAAATCGACTAGAAAATTTACCCGTGTAAAAGCAGCTTAAGGTTAGCAATTTAATTGCGGCAGTAGCATCTGAATTTTTGATAAGGAATTCTATTAGTAATACATAAATTGAGCAGAATGCCTAGAGCCTCTATTAGCAATATCTTATTGCACCCGTCAACACCAGCTGATCTTTGATTTCTGCTAAGTTTTTCTAACGACGACGAAGTGTGAGATAAATTAGAGGCTTCTTTGGCCTCACTCACCATAAGTTGGTCAGAATTTTTCTTGGTTGTTTAGAGCGTTACCTTGACCATCTTTTGTTTTGGTAGCTCCAAAATGTTCAGCCTCCAATTTAGTGTGGAATCCAGCACAACTCCTATTTAGATAGAAGTATGTCCCCCTGTGGTAAAGATACAGTTGTGTACCTTTGACTTTAGGTTTGGTAAAATATAATAATTTGATCTTACCTGCAAGGAGCGTCAGAGATGATTTCTCCAGATTAGCGTCCTCCCTAATATCGCTTATGGGCAAAAGAACTTGACAAGACACAAATGTGCCCACATCGCCGACATAAATTTGGGGAACCGTAAGGTTTTTTTGTCTTATTCCTCGAGGATGTCTTGAATTGCCTTTAATACGAGTCGAGTGTCCAGTGACCAGTCCAGAAGCCTTTGAACACAGCCATTGTTGAAATTATCTACCCATTCGTACCTTCAGGGAAATGAAAGCGCCTGGTCAGGGTAATGTGAAGGTTGGTTCAAAAACGTCCCATCAAAAGAAGTCTAGAGGTTGCTTCGTGACGTTGGCCGTGTGATTCCTGGCGTTGTCGTGCACCAGGCAGACTGCCCTTTTCAGCATGCGGGTAACATAATCATTACCATAAATAGTTTTAACCTCATTAAAAAGCTCAACTGGGGTTTTTCCCTTCACAACGGGATAGCGGATGACGGCGCGAATGTCGCGCGGAGAGGGTAACTGGATCGACATTTTTCACAAGAGATGATTCTGGGTGCAGAGTTTTTAATATATAAACCCGATTTGGTCTCGTTTTGAAGGTTTGGGTTCATACTACCCAATACACTTACTTTCTAGACGTGCGTCATGTAAAGAAAATCTTACTTGAAGAAATTTAGTCATTCATAGGGGTCATACTACCCAATACACTTACTTTCTAGACGTGCGTCATGTAAAGAAAATCTTAATTTAAGAAATTTAGTCATTCATAGGGAGTTTCCTGCAGCGAAGTGAACAAGATCAAACCCTTTTAAGGCAGATTTAGATAGATAAACCACCAGAATAGTGCTACATTTGAAAATTTCTTTCACTTAAAAGATTTTCTTTTGAGCGCAATTCCGCACATGTTAGCGCCAGTTTGTAGGGGCGCCTCTACAATTTTCTGCAGGGTTATTTTTCTCGAAAATCTGAGCCATAACAGCAGGAAGATTTCTAGTAATTTATGCGTCAACTCAAAGGATTTAAATATATTTATAGGCTTTAAAAATAGACGATAGTTTTCCCGCATATCCTGTGCAATATTTACTTTTTTCAATGCAATAAGTTTACGAGCTTTCGTTATATTGTTTTTAAATATAATTTAAAAGAAGCTAACTTATAATTTACAGTATCCAAATGTTAATAACCAATAAGGTTCTCTCAACCCACTTAGTTGTTGCGTCGCTCGCAAAAAATTTAGTTTTGCTGTGTGTGCATATTTAGTTAGTGAATTTTATTAAGTATTAAATTAAATGAAAGGTGAATGATAAATAGCAGTAATTTTGTTTTTTTATTTTATCAGAAGTAGAGCACAGACAGTCCTCAAGGCTGGCAACAAAAAGCAAAGCAACTGTGTACACCGATTGAATAGGAATGCGTGCGCCACGCACACACACACACACACACAAACACATTAGAAGCATGCACCCACACACACAGAAGTACTACACTGATAGCATTCAAAAAGGACAGAACCACATGGACACATACCTAAGCAACATTAAACACTGAGAAAAAAAATATGTAAGAAATATTTAAAACTCAAACACGCGTAGTTAAACGCGTGGCGCATGCGTAAATGTAAACGATAGTAAATAAAGAAGATATTTATTAAAATAAATATAAAAAAACTAAATACTCTTTTATGCATAGCGTAAGGTGTAGAGCGCTGAAATGAAGTGCAGCAGAAGGGGAAAGGGAGAAATAGGACGTGTATTTGTTAGCTAAGGCGAATTTAAGAGGAAAATAGTGAAAAAAAACTCAAAAACACTTTTACCAGTTATTACTAATATACTATATTGTATGTATATGTATGTATGTAGTTGTAGTTGAAATATTAAAAATACACATGACATGGAGATTAAAACACTGAAACTTTGGGGAAAAACCAACACATAGCACAAACATGCTAAAAACACATAAATATACTTACTTACACTTATAATAAACTACAAAGACTACTTTGATCCATAATAGCGCGTCAATTGTACTTATGCCAACCCAAAAACAAAGGAAAGCAAAAACAACAAACACTAAAAAATTAAACAATTGCAAACAATTCAACATGAATACAGCCACAATAACACAACAATACAGTTTAAACAACAAAATTGTACTTACAAAAATACTATGAAAATACAGAAAAAAAACCAAACTACAACATGCAACAAAATAATACTACACATTAAAGCTGGAAGGAATTTAAAACAACGCTCTTCACTACTACAACCCACACCACAACGATCAGCAGCCACATACGCACGCCCACACACACACACACACACCTCCACGCCGTCAAACCAACACACTTGCCTAACTGTTGCTGTTACAAATGAATAACTGTTTTAAACCAAAAACAAATACTTGTTTCACAAAATAACTGCACCTACTATACTTACATGTGGCTCAGTCACACTTAACACATCAGCTGTAAACACTTAAGCAGCGAACAATCGGCAGGAATTGAATTTGAACGACACCATAGATTGGTTGGATACAACTGCAAACATCAACACTATTGGTAACAGAAACTGAAATTTGCTACAGAACACTCTAATAAATATTACTATTGGAAAATACACAAATCACATCATGTTTAACACGATCATTTCAGAAACAAAGCTCACTTGGATCATAAAGCGTTGGACTTACACGATCACATTTAAAATATACGATCGGTAAATACAGATACTAAATGATAATTTTTCATACGCACCACAATCATTGATAACGGTATCGCTCTCGGCCATTCACAGAACGCTGGTAAAATGTAACGATCGGTTTACTTACACAAACATTTTATTGATATGAATAAAAAATACAAACCAAGATCATTTATTTAACTAGATGAGATACATATTCATAACTCCACAACTAGTGATAGTTTCTTTAAATGTAGTGAATGAATTCAGTCGTAGATAAAGTAAACGACGAAAAGTGTCGATAACTATATAGCGCTGCCACGTTTTCCCATTTTAATACATTATTCTAGACGAAACTGTAGGCAATGTCATGCAATTTTTGACACGCCTCAACTCACTAGCAATGAGGCTAGATATTAAAAAAAAGTGTATTTAAAAAAAAAAAACAATTTGGGGATTCACATGGCCTCACTAAATTAAAAGTTAGAAGAAAAAACCTTAAAAAACAACCAAAGTTGTAAGCAGCTCTTTAAAACTACATATAGAGCCCTAACCGCCAAAAAGATGTAAGCGATTTTTTTTTTCAAAATTTTTGTTTTGATGCAGAAATATTCCTAGAGAATTTAGGCGTATTTCTGCATAAAAAAATTTCAAAAAATGTCGCTTACGTATTTTTGGTGCTTAGGGATCGATATGCTATGGCAAATCACATAACTCATTCTTGTATTTTTTTCTAGTTCCTCCTTACCCTAGAATGCCCCATTAACTTCGACTCCATTAAATATAACTTTATTATTCTTCTTCTTTATTGGCGCTGTAACCGCCTAAGCCATTTTGGCCGAGTCCAAAACAGCACGCCAGTCATTTCTCTTCTGTGCTGACTGACGCCAGTTGGAAATGCCAAGTGAAGCCAAGTCCTTCTCCACCTGGTTTTTCCAACGCAGAGGAGGCCTTCATCTTCCTCTGTTACCAGCATCGCGGCCCGCGTTGAATATTTTCAGGGGAGGAGCGTTTCTGTCCATTCGAACGACATGGCCAAGCCAGCGGAGCCGCTGAATTTTAATTCGCTGCACTATGTCTATATAGTTGTAAAGCTCATACAGCTCATCGTCAAATCGTCTGTGATATTCGCCATCACCAACGCGTATAGGTCCGTAAATCTCTCGCAGAATCTTTCTCTCGAAAACTCCAAGAGCCGCTTCATCAGATGCTTTCATTGTCCATAGATATAACTTTACCTTTCATAAAACTAAACATTTTAGTAAGGAAAGCATTTTTTCCACTGGAAGTGTAAAAACAAATTTATTAACAGAAAAGATACAGTGACTTGAAATTTTCTTTCAACCGCCACGACATGCGAAAAATTTAGGCAGGCAGACTAACAGGTCAATAATCAAGTGCATGCCTTTTGTCGTTGAGATTTGAAATACGAGTTTGGTAATAATGCAATTAACTAAAATATCAAAAGCACACACCAAACCCGACCTCCGCTTGATTACTTGCTTGCTAGCCTAATATAGCTCGCTTGTCATGGCGTATGAGTTATCTATGGACATCAACATTTACGTCGGTTGACAGACAAATTTCAAGTCACTAACCTTTATGTGCATGAATTTATTTTTACGCTTCGAAGGAAAGAAAATCCATTACTTTCTAAAATATTTAATTTTATGAAGAGTAAGGTTGTATTTATTGGGGTAGAAATTGAGTTATTTGATCTTAGTAGTTTAAGGAGGCATCCTAGGGTAAAACATTTTGAGAAATATATACAGTACTTAAAATTATCCTGTCAATCATAAAAGGGTTATAAGTATGAGGGTTGAGAAATTAAATTTTTTCATATGCACAAAACAACTTTGGACTGAATTGCACTGAAAGAAACTTTATAGCCCTGGAAATAGACGTATTGACGCATAGGTAACAAAAATAAATGGTGAAAACTTTTTCAAAAGTTCACTACGTAATATTTTCAGGTCTGAAAAGGGAAAATAAGTGGAACATGCGACTTTTGATGCTCATTTTAAAGGCCAGAGTATTTCTCAATCTCAGGTTCATTAAAATACCGTTATTTCGCTACCTGTTCTGGTGCTCGATATATTAAATTTTGTCACGAAAAAAGTTCAATTTCCACACTGTGCGCCAGTAAAGACTCATACTGCAGTTCTATTGAGTGGCAGAAGGTCTTTCGTCTTTTTTATTAAGCCGTGGCCATAATAATCTTGCCATCTCACAATTTAATTATCGCATTCCTTAATTTAGCTTATTCACGTTTCCATGATTTGATTACATTTCTTCATTTTTATTCAATGCTCGGACTCCTGACATTCCTTTACTTTCAGGCGATGTTTAGACAGCTATTTACTATATTCTATAGAAGTTGCAGCTACGATTGCTCAAAACATGGACTTTATCATGTCGAAGCAGCTCAGATGCACAAATACCCCATCAAACTTTGAGATACTCAAGGGAAAAATAAAATTTCCAGCAAGCTCCTTGGCCAATGCAAGCCCTGCCCCACAGTGTAATCTACTTACTCCTGCGAAGTTTTCAAGAGCCTTAAGCCTTCTCGTCTTAAGTTGATACTTTACTGAGAACAGTAATTTTGAGTTGCAAGAGAATCGTTCCGGGCTTCAATTAACCAGACACTAAATTTCTTTTTATTACCTATCTTTTCGGAAATAAAACACTTGTTACTCCGTATCCTTTTGGGGAGTGAAATATTTTATTTTCGGCATACTTTTTGCAATATTGCATTATCAATATTTGTTTCCTGATTTATGTTTCTGTGCAACTTGCTGCCAGACTCTTTAATATCGCTAAGTAAAGACTGCGAAACATTACTGTTTCAAAATGTAGCCTATAATAGCCGTATAGTGTACGATTTGGGAGTAACATAATAATATGCTGTCATTATTTAATCATTCTATAAAACCCCAAAAAAATTGTGTTGCAAAATCAACATTCAAAAGAAATATACTTTGCTGGCTAGCTTCAACAAAAAATTTTGGTTTTTGGTTTTATGGACTTTTCTTGCAGACTTTGGACCGAGAAATTCACATTTATTGTCAAAAGTAAACTAAGTTGCATCTTGTAAATTTTCCACCTTTTAATTAGATTTTTGAGTATGCAGTTTTGTAGCTCACTAAATTCTAGTAAAATGAACAAATTTTAAATCGTTAAAAAATTGCGTAGATTTTTGGATTTTTTTCAACGCATTTCCTTCCATACACACTATGTACGTATAATCGAATATTTTTTGTGTAGAAAAAATGCGTCACAGTCAGAAAAAAAGTTATCAAAAATCGACGCGATTTTTAAGAAACTTAAAGCTTGCACTTTATTTCACTAGTATTTAATGGGCTATAAAACTGCATACTTTCTGAAAAGTTTAGAAGGAATTTTCAATTTGAAAACTGTGTATTTAAAAAATTTTCAGTCCACTTTTGACAATAAATTTGAATTTTTGCTGGACCTAGCCAGCAAAGTATTATTCGTTTTTTCGAAAGTTCATGTTTCAACGGAATTTTTTGGGGTTTGAATATAATGATTATATAATTCCACTATTTTTCCCTTGTAGGCCATTATGTCAGCTTTCGAACCCATATCTTTATCATATTCCTTCGAGAGATTTACGATTTTGTCCATCGACAATCCGAAATCGTATGCTATGCGCCGTAAGAGTTTTGCAATAAAATTTCAATAAAACTTGTAAAGTTCAAGTTAAAAGTTTAGAGTGTTTTATAATTTTTAAGGGCCGCAATATTTTTTGTTGGTATTTTCTTAAGTGACAGTAATTATTTTTCGATGTGAGGATATCCTTGGCATTGCCTTTAAATGCAGACAACAAATTTATACCTAATTACACGAACGTAAACACATTTATATATACATATATACATACATACATACATACTAATACATATTGAAAAACATTAAAATATGCTTACTTACATACATACATACATAAGCACATAATACATTACTAAGGTAAGAGTACCACACACTAATTTAAGTACTGAACTCGAAATTTTGAGGTACGAGTATGAGACATACATATTCAAGTAACCATAATCATACAATTAAACAATAATAAACGTTTTTTATCCATTTACTAATCCATACATAAATACATATATAAACTTGCATAACTGATTTTTCCTAATATTAAATTTAGACATCACGCAAACATACATACATCCCTACATAATAAGTAAATGTGTACTACATGTGATTCTTTTTTCACATACATGCATATATACATACATACATACGTGCATAATTATTTAGAAAAGTATTTAAGAACAGAAAATTTTGAAAAGGACTATTAAAAACAATGAATAAAATTACTATTCATTAAAATACATATGATAGATTAAATGATTACTTGGTAGAAGCAGAATTATACTGAGCATAGCTAACCATTGAACATGACAGAAATACACATACATACTTACTTACTCACAAAACAAGAAAAAACTGGCATTATTATTACGTTTATATGTACATAAGCAACACATGCCAACAAGCAAATAACGCTTGCTAAGAGCCATAAAAAAACTTGCGCTGATCTAAGCCTGATAGCCAAGCATGAAATGTGTTGAATAGCAAAATAATATTCGCACACTCACACACTCTTACACATATATTTATTGAAGAACACTAATTTTTGCAAAACAAAAAATCGCGTACACAAAACAAAAACAGCAAAAAAATAAATAATTTGTTAAAATTACTAATACTAAATGTTGTATTGAATTAGAACACAAACAAAAACTTAAAAACGAAATCAAAACAATTCTGAAACTAGCGGAAAGTAGAGCGGAAAAATGCTAATAAAACAACAGAGCTTGAGCAACATTAAAACAGCAAACGGAATGAAAATTTACAGCAACAGTGAAAACCAGAACCCAAAACAGAGAAAACCGAAAACAAAACAAAAAAATATATATACAATAACTAAAACAACAAAGAAATACAGTTAAGCTTGCAAAACGAAACTCAAAAATTGTAGAAACAACCAAGAAGACAGCAAACAAAAACAAAAAAAACTTAAAAACAAAAAACAATGCAAAACATTAACAGCATAGAAAAAATTAATAGTAGTATCTCACAATTACATTTAAGTAATGAAGTATTGAATACTTATTTACTAAAAAAACATGTCAACCGCCAATAAAAAAACACCTACAAAACCCCCAACCCAACCCCAGGTCAGTAATACCAAACGAACCTACAACCATTGCCACCACCACTCAACCACTTAACAAAACCACATTCAGAAATTACATCCTCAATTCAACACACAAAACTCGGAACCCTCCCAAACCCAATGCCCCCACAGCCCCTAAAAGTATGTAATATGCATTGAAACATAAGCAAAAAAAAAAACAAAAGCAAACAAAAAAATTATACCCTCAAAGCATGAGAATTTGAAAATCTTGATCAATAAACTTTAAACTATACTTATACACCAAAAAACAACAAAAATCCGTTTGTTTTATTTCAAAAAAAAAAAAAACAAAGTGGAACTTGCGTTTGTTACTTTTCTGTTCTTACTGCATTGCCACCTTTCCTACCACGAAAAAAACGACAACAACATCATCAACATCAACTACAATCACAGTTAAGAAAAAAAACCACTACAACAAGAAACAAGTAAGCATATGTATAAAACGAATTTCGGAAGCAAACAACAACCAACATTCATGCCGCACAATATAGAAGTAAGACAACAAGAGCCACAAGAACAACAACAACAACAACAACAAAATTAGCGAAGTAGTTAAAGCCACATTAGTTACCATTTGCCTTTTTGCGTTTTCTGTTCCTTCAACAGCCCACAATATGCCAGAACAACAACAACAAAAACAACAGCACAAGCATTAACAGTAGCTAAATGACAGCAAAATACGTACATGCATACAAAGAAGCACATGTATGTATGTATGTACATATGTCCTTACATATGTAGGTGTTGTTTGTGTCTACACATATCCATGTAGATGTCCTTCAACCACCAATATATTTCTATACAAAGCAACAACATTTCAGCAAAACATCAGACAGAAATCGAACCAAAAAACTTATCCATCAATCAATCAATCAACCAAACAGTCTTCACCTCTCTTTCACTCAATCAATTAGTTATCTAATACAATTGTCCTTAGTACCCCCACCTAACCCATCACTACTACAATTTATTTGTACTACAACAAGCAGGCATCATCAAAATTGTAATCAAACATGCAGTACAAATACAGCAGGGCTACAAGAACAACAACAAGCACCAGCATAAAATGCTACATACATA
>NW_023458562.1:46831043-46922670 GCF_013731165.1 Rhagoletis pomonella | reverse complement strand
GATTGCGCTTATGCGTGGTTTGCGTTAACAGCTTTTTCTGCCGAAGAAAATCGTTATCCGCGAAGTTTATACTTGTAGTGCACGAACAAAAAAAAACATTAGGCTATGTTCAAACTGGCACCAAATTGGCAATTAAGAACCTTTTCACCAATTTAAGCCTTAATTGTTACCCAATTTATCACACAAAAATTAAAATGATTAATTGCCAATTAATAATTAATTGGCAATTAATGTGTCAGATTCTCTATGGAACTCTGCTAGGTATGTTTAATTTTGACTTGGAAGTATGTTTGTTGAACAAAGAGCAATCAGCTGTTTTGTGTGTGGTCCTCTTTTACAGCTGATATACCATCAGCCATCCATCCATTATAAAATTGTACCCAACCGAAAAACTTTATCTAACAGTAAGTAGATTGTACCAACTTTTCCATCACTGTAGGTAATCCAGCAGCTGATTTCTTATCGCTAATTGCGCAGCTGACATGTGTGTGAACACCAAACTCATTGCCGCAATTTAAAGCCTAATTGCCTCAGAGAAATGGCCTGTTTGAACATAGTCTTAATTGCTCAATCAACATTATAAAAATCATTTCTTTGACGTGATGTGTGAGAGCTCCCAAACCTTTATAAAAGACCATTTGTACTCCAACCCTGTTGCCCAACAAATGGTTGTATACAAGACCACCAAGACAGAAAAAAAGGTCATCAATACGCTGTTGTTTTCTTAATCCACGATGAAAATTGTAGCTAAATAAAAAATTATCTAACGGAAACTTTTTTAACCGACTTCAAAAAAAGAAGGGGTTATGAATTCGTCCGAGTATTTCTTTTCTGTTATGTATGGGACCTCATAACTTTGGGCCAAGGGAACCGATTTCGGTAAGTCTTTTTTATCGAAAAGGTCGTAACTCAAGGGTGGTGCTATACTAGATCTGATCATTGGATAATGAAGAAATTAACGGTACTCCTAAATTTTCTAATGAGAATTGAAGCCGGTTATGTTTTTGGCTTAAAAAATTACTTATTTTAATATTATTTTGTTTGCCTTATTCACCACTCGTTGTTAAAACCTATTTTGGGAGAAAGCATTTGTATATCATTTAGCTCGCATCGCTCCAAAAGTCACAATGGCCGGGTGAGCGAAGCACGGGCGTGCCATTTGAAAGACCCGAGTTCGAGTCTTCGTGAAGCAAATTTTTTTTCTTTTTAATTTTTTTTTTTTTTTCTTTTTTAATTTAATTTAATTTTTAGAAACTTCTTTTGTTTATATTTCCAATCCAATTATCATTTTAATTTTCTTTTAATTTTTAGAAGATGGTTTTTTTAAATGAAGAATATCTTTTTAATCTAATTTAATTTTTGGAATCTTATTGAATTTTTTAATTAAAATTTCTTCGTTTTCAAGTTTAATTTTCTTTTAATTTTTAAATTTTATTAAAAAAATTCAATATTTTTGAAATTCAATTAAACTTAAATAATTTTGTTCTTTTCTTATTAAATTTTTTTAATTTTATTATTATGTTTTAAACTTAAAAAATTTTTTTTTATATTTTATCGAAATTTTAAGTTGAGCTATTATTTTCTTTGATTTATTTTTTTTTTTCCAATTTAGTTTTTTTATTTTATTGTTTTAAAAGGGAAAACATATTTTTTAATTCCATATATGTAAGTAATTTTAAATTTGTTCTTCTTATTTTTGCTTTATTTTAAGTTTATTAAATTTTCTTATTGTAATTAAATTTTCTGTTATTTATTGCTGCAGAAAGAAAAATGTATATTTATTTATCTTTCAATTAGTCTTAGTAGATCGTAAAGAGCTTTCAAGAAAGTTGCCAAAATTGATAATTGTCTGACGGTCTTATGCAATAACGACACAATTCAATTTCTAATTCATATTTAATCATTAGTACGTACTTTAAAAGTCCTTGGACATTGATAAGACAAGGATTAGAGACATGAGCCGTTTAACAGTAGAGGGGTTTTATTTTTTTCAATTTTGAATTGGGTCGTTATTCGTATCGTATATCGTTATTTCCGTAAATTAGCAGACGATTTGGGTCAAGGCTAAAAGCAAAATATGTTTATTTTTTCTCGTTAATGAAGCATAGACGAAATACTTGCAGTTTGAATGAAAAATTCAAAGTTTTTTATTTTACATTAAAAAAAAATTATCTTTACGCCATCAGCACCTAAACTCGATCGAAGATGTACATACTTACATACACATATACTTATTTATGTATATATACATAAATAAAAAGTAACAATGAATTACGATTTGCGAAAATTTAGGGAAATTTTTTATTCAAAGAAAAAACAACAATAATTAAAATAAACAAAATTTCCTAAACTTAAGTGACTAGTGAAAACAATGTTAAAAATACATATACCTACATACATACATACATAAAACCCTTGCTCCATAGCCTCATATAAAGTAGCAGACATACTGGAACTTAGTTAAGTATGTATGTACATATGTACATAAGTACTGGTCGATATTAACATTATTAAACACAATAACTAATTAAAAAAGGTATACAAATATTTATTAATTCGTTTTTCTTTGCCGAAACTGCTGCAGCAACTTGCAAAAATGGTCAAATTAATAGTGGTGATTTTTGAAATAAAAATAGTATAGTATATAGTATTTGAAACGAAAAAAATACTGTAAATTGGAAACGCTAGGATAAACACCGAATGATAACGAATGTACATACAGACGTGCGTACTAACAAATTTAGTTACATAAGCCATTGTAATTAAAAATGAAACAGTTAGAGAATAACATATAAATATATCACTTCACTAATAAGCTTGCACACTCAAACAAATGCATAAACATATATGTATGTAGGTATTTAATAGAATCTCAAAATACAACTAAGCCATTAGCCAAATTAGATTAGACAACCTTTAGTGCAATTTTATCTTTGCTTTTTTTTACTTTTTTAGTCTAGTTTTTCAGTTTTGGGGCACATTTTTTTCAAATTTTGTAGCGCAAATTTTATGTAAAGTTTAACTAGTTGTCGAATAAAAACATACATATGTATGTATATGGGTATATACATAAATACGTTTTTAGCATAGTGTGTATTTAAACGATGTACGAATACGAAGCATAATTACTTTTCCTCCAATGCGAGGAAATTGCGATCCTAATGTCAATTCGAAGTAAAACTTAACGAAGCAGAAAATTAAGAAACTTACACACATAAATAGTTGTAAAATAATAGCAAAATACATAATTATTAGAAATATGAGCATAGATTTTTGAAATATTTAGAAAAAAAAATATTGTTGAGACAAGAGTTACTTTAGCTAATAATTAAGCCGAATGAGGTTAAGAAATTCAATAAATTAAATTCCAATGTAAAAAAATTAAAAGAAGAGACCTTTATTTTGCTTGGATATTGAACGAGTAGAAAATTATAAGAGTAAATGCATAAATACACTGAAAAAAAAACCTTTCAATTGCTTAGGTGCTTGGAAAAGCTGTTGAAAATTTTAAACTCGCAAGTGTTTAATTTTTTTTTTACAAATGCAGAAGAGAATGTGTGTGAAAACAATTGCCAGACACATACAAGTATTATGACAAAAATGTATTGATAAATTTGGGGTTAAGAGAAATTACGTAAGTAAATAAAACTTAATAAGAACATCGCAAATAGTTATAAAAGATGGTTTGTTTCAGAAATTTTAGTGGAACTTTTGATTAGCTTTTTATTAAAAAATTGTTTAAATTGCAATTTTCTTTTGATAGGGTTTCATAAGGTTTCATTTTTACTGCTGTTTTTTTTTTGTAGTTGAGTATTTTAAAGCCTTAAACTCAAATTTTTATTTAGAATTCAAAATTATCAGCAGAGAGCAAAAACTACACTGAGGGAAATAATGCATAGTAAAAACGAATACTTTATATGATTATCGTTTAAAAATGTTCGAATTAAAAATAATATTTTCTTACAAAATTTATTACTCACGTATTTGACTATTCACATCTGAGTATATATATAAGTGTACATACGCACCCCAAGCATGCAGAGCGCCGCTCTGAGAGCGGTGACAACACACACATTCATACATAGTACATGTTTATCCGTACAAATCGCGTGCTGTGGTCTTGATGGATATTCAACATTTGAAAGCAAACTTATATGCCTGAGTGTATCTGAGTGCGCAAAGATGCATGCCACAATTTGTTGATATCCAGAGATGGTCAGGGTTCGAATACCGCTACAGGCAAACATGCGAGTTAAATATTTTTTTTTAGTTTTTGTCTTGATTATTCACTTCATGGATGCTTTTTCAAAACGAACGCGGTCATTTTAATATGCGCGTAATTGATCTGAATATTTACCAATATACAGTACTTTCTTTGACGTTTATAGTGAGATCAATTACGTTTATATTCGATTTTAATATTTTTTCCCCTCGGTGTACGTAATAACAAGTAAAGAGTCCTATGTTAGGGCGAAACCAAACTTTATACATATCGGTAGCTTGGAATAGAATTGAATTGCGGTGGCAGAAAAAAACCAAAAAAAAAAATGTCCAAGCGGTCAGGAAGTATTGCCCATTGCACTTAGGGTCTAGAGGCAGGATTTAGATGAAAGGGATATATAGGTGGGGTGGGAAATAATTGCTCCTCTGCAAACTTACCAGACTTCTTTATGACGCTTAGCAGTTGGTTGAAGGAAAGCGAATGTATCTCGTCCATTCTCAATATATTCGACCCAAAAATATACCATCTGAATCTGGCAAACAGCGGCAGAGAACTGAACATTGTCTCATCTTCCAAACAAGATGTACGCAGTGGATCGTCGATGATGCCTATGCCGTCCCCATAGATCGTTCCCCTTAACCACCCAAAGCAATAAAGCATCTGAAGTTACCGACCAGATGCCATCAAGCTCCAGTACCATTTTCAGTCTTTGAGCAGTCGGTTTTCAACGAGCTTCCCAAGAGAGTGTCTGGATCTCTCAATTGTTCCCTTGTAGGAAATCTAACGACGCACTTTCTTCCAACGGAGACCCCAGGTATCAGTTAGTGATTACAACTCTGTGCCCAGAACTCCAATCGCCATCCCACCATGGTTCTGTGCTACCATACTACAGCAGAGTACGTGACGATTGGCCTGCCTAAAACTATGTATGTATGTATATACCATAGCCGGTGCTCCGACACTGTCCGAAAACTTTCACCGTTCGATTTACCTTTAGCTCGACGCGGATATTCCATTTCAGCTTCGTATTTACAGTTACTCCTAGATATTTTAGATCCACCCAAATACTGAGCATTACGCCGCTAAGCACTCGAAGTTTGAGACCTTATAATTTTTTCTTCCGCGTAAATAAGACTATGGTTCCCTATGGTTCGATCCCAGCAAGATAGGATTCCGAATTCTCTGTGTCTTACCATAAACCTCCCTGCGTTATTTGCCTGATGATAGTGCACAAGCACCATTCGCGTAAGCTTGGATAGGAACGAAGTTTTGCATTTGCTTTAGTAGGGAGTCCACTACCAAAAACCACAAGAGAGGTGAGAGGTAAAGCTTTTAGCGAATAGTTATACTTTCCTGGTTTGGGAATGAAGACTACCCTAACTTTTCTCCGAAGAGTGGGAACGTGTGAAATTGTAGCAAATTTTCACTCTAAGCTAGCGATATGTATACCCGCTGCACGTATTTCATAATGTGCTTCACCTTTCTTAAACTACCTGATGCCAAGTATGTTTTTTCCTCTTAATTTCAAACATTTGTGAAGCTATCCTGTATTAAGCTGAATTTCCAGTAGGCATTAAATTACAAACTTTTTAATCGCAATGTTGGGCAAAAAAAAAATCCCGTGCCATTAAATTCATGTACACTCTTGTAACCGGTAAATTTTGATACCATCTCACGTTACCAAGGGACCTATAACCGTTGGTACCAGGCAATGGTCCATATTATTTGTAAATTGGTTTTAATATATTTAAGTTTATACTTTTTGATTTTATATTATATTTAATTAAATCCACGTAACTTTTACGGTGTTTTAAATCATGGTTATGCCACTACATGTTTTTGAATCTAAAAATGTCATAACCTTAGTAAACAGCTATTTCAGAAATGATACCGGAAATTCATGGTCAAATTCAAGAAATGATTTCGAGAAATGACCCACTTATAAACGTAGTAATAGATTTGCAAAATATAGAACCGCTAGGTGGCGCTGAAGTCAAAATACTAAATATATTCGACATAAAATTCATGTTTTTTTTTGCGTTAAAAATTAGTTTAAAAACAATATTAACAAAAAAGTTTCGATGGATATTTTAGTAACGTAACGTCACGTCAGATACTTCGGCCGATTAAAGAAAAAAGCAGGAAAGATTGTTACATATAGGAACTTAGAAAATTAACCTTAAATATTTCAAATATTACTCCAAAAAATGTTATACCAATACTCTTGCTCAATTCAAAACCCACTTCTGTTTCGCATATCGCACACCGTCTTCAAAAGAGGCACAACTCAAAATTTGGCATTTTTGAGATTTTTTTTAGATTTTTGAGATTGAGATGCGATAGAAATGTACGCGGAGCTTTTATTTACCTTTCAGCAAAAGCTGAAGCAAATTTTTGTTATAATTTGTAATAAAAAACTAAGGTAAAGTCGCCCCTGCGCATATGATTATTATGTGCTAAGAAATAGTTTTTCGCAATTTCTGACAAACGTATTCTTTTGAGTTGTGGCTCTTTTGAAGACGGTGTGCGATATGTTTGCTTATATCTTTATATTTCTACTATCAGCCGCTGCAGCGGGTACTGTTATTTGATCTCCAAAAAAATAACGCTTTAAAACTATAAAGTAAAAGAATCGGTGTCGAATTGCAAAAGTATGGATATGGTATTGTGTCGTATCGAAATTCGTGTGCCTAATAACAACTTTGTTAGTCGGCTCTCTCTTCTCTTTAAAATCGCGCTATTTTTCATTCCAAGTGTTAACGTTTTCTTATGACAAGCAGAGAGTCCACGAGCTGTTTTCTTCGACGCTGGTTTGAGGCTGCGATTTCAAAACACTGCGCTTGTTCAAAGTGCGTTTAAACATTCTAAATATTTGATATGAGCGCGCGTAGGCTTAAATATCATCAGCAAACCGATGTGCAATCAAAAAAGTCTGTTTAGAAAAATAAATAATCCTCATAGTAGGGGTTAACTATGTTTTAACTACTGTGAGCCCTTCCTGATGGCCATGTGTTTACGAATACTTAATTTTTAAGTTATTTAGGCACAGGAACAACATTTCTTTAAATGTTTCCGTACTCTATTTTATGAATGTATATTAGGTTGCATCATTCTTCATACAAAAAAATTGATAGTGTTTTCCTATTGGAGTTATAAAATTTAGTATGCGATTTAGTATTACGATTTACCTGAGCTGGAACGATTTGAAAATACCTCAAAAAAGCTCCTAATATTTTTCACTTGATACAATTTTTAAACTATTGTATGGATAACTTTTAAACTTAAACTCTTTCATAAGCTGGGGTGATTTTTTGAAAAAAAATTTATAAAAAAAATTTTACTTATACAAAACTCTATTTTTTGTGGTACATATTTTCAAATCAGTCCTGTTCATGTAAATCTTAATCTTTTTCGAAATATTTTGACAGAACTCTTTAGACATAATAAATTTTTTAAATTCCAACAATATTTGACAAGCCACCCTAATGTACATAACTACGTACTTATCTTTAATTCCATTTATGCCTATTTGATTTCATTATGTAATCAATTTAAAGAAGTTTTAGCGAACTTTTATAGCAAAAACCAAAAAATGAATAAAACGCTCAAATAAAAACAGTTTTAGAATGTAAATAAGCGATTGCATCTAATTTGAACGCTTAATAATTATACTTTCTCTGACATATTTTTCAAACTTTCTAAAGACATGCAAGTAAACCAAGTCCAAAACAAATGCCACCGCCTTTTATGTATCGTATTTTTATTAAAAGGGAAAACAAAATTAATATACATACTTGTACGAATAAATATTTATATACGTGTATATTTTTCAAGACATTTTAACGTTTCTATATACGAAATAAAAGCTAATACTAAAAATATGTACATACATACATACATGAGGCAAGCTACAGTTTTTGTAGTAAGCGCTATGAATAAATTTTTATCAGTTTCGACAATTGTACAAAATATCGTGCCCTAACCGGCAAAAAGATGTAAGCTACATTTTTTTCAAAATTTTATTTTCGATGCAGAGAAACTTTTCTAGAGCATCTAGTTGCATTTCTAAGCTAAAACTAAAATTTTGAAAATGTCGCTTACATCTTTTTTTGCGGTTATGGCTCGATATGGAAAGGCTTTTTTATGTAACACCACTTTTTATATCATTTCAAATAGTTTTACTAATTTTTTATTGCTAGCAGACTTCTTACAAGTACTACAAATACTGTGCTTTGCTAAATGTCAAATTGGGAAATATTTTCTACTAGAAGTATACTAAAAGTACTACTTATGTATCTACATGGATATGCACATGCTTACTTAAAAAAAAACTAAATTTTATAAATGTATATACATAAACAGATAAGTAATGGCTTAAATACATACATATGTACATGCTGTCCCGAACCCGGCCAAATTAATATACATACATTGTTAATTACAGTGAATACCCCTATACAAATATTAAACCGCGAACACATTGATATAAATTACGATTAGAATCAACGTTAGACTAAATAGATTTAGTTAAATCAAGAAAAGCATACACACACATGTGTACATAGAAATAACTACTTACATATACATATGTACAATTTACTCAAAAATACTACACGTTAATGAAATGGGAAGTAGTTTACTACACACAAAAACATATTAAAGTGAAATTGTAAGCATAAAAGCACTATACTTATACATACTAACAAAAACGCAAATACAAAGGCAAACGCGAAGTATAAGCCAAGCAATATACATACTAACTTACATACATACTACATAAAAACGATGACATACTTTATAAATACATATGTACATACATGTAATACTACATATCCGTAAAATATGGCTTGAGTAGCAACCTGCCTGTGTTTGGTAAATTTTCACACTATTCAATGAAACCCCCCATTACTCGTACACTTTGTAATGACGTATAGATGTGTGCATACATACTTTGTATTAATGCATTTGAAAGCATTTATCGATGGTAGGCCAACGATGTAAGAAATGTTTGCTGTCCACCAAATTCGGATGTCCACGACATGAAATACATATCTAACAAGCGAATGTCAATATTTGTATAGCACCGTATAAGAAAATATAAAAAAATTCCACCACCTTTTCACACACTAAACCATTTGTAGCTTAGTTATTTTTTAGGCTATTTTAAGTTTAAATATAGATTAAGTGGGACAGAAGCTTGGAAGTCTTAAAAAATTTAACGCTTAAAAGATTAAAGTAAAAACTAAAAAAAATGTTGGCAAAAATTTCCGAAATATATTTTCTTAGTATTTCTTTTAGTCATACCTTGAAGAGAAAAGTTTATTTTAGGTGAAATTAAGTGCCCAGTACATATTTTAAGATTCAGTGGAAATGAGATGATTTTTGGAAATAGAAGTCAGCAGCCGATCGCCTACGCACCAGTGTTTTAAGGATTATAATGATAAATATCGACTCTGATAGCCAAGCGGCAATCAGAACGCTAGGATTGCTCATAATACGATCAAAATTAAAAAAAAAATAAAACTTTACCTCTCTACAAATCGCCACGGTGTATTTCCAAATCAAGGTTATTTGAGTCGCAGGATACAGTAACATCCCTAGACATTGCAGAGCAACTTGCGGAGTACTGCTGGACAGATGAGCCTGCATTCGGCGCAGCGAGCGCTGGGCAAAAACCCCGACATGCATAGTTATAAGCTGGATAGGCGCCTGTTTTCGATTCTTACAGGTGACCGAACACTGCTCTTTAGCAAACAATGCGATGTCTCTTGGTATCGTCACGAACCCCAACTGCCGACTTTCGCTAGACTAAGGTTTAAACACCTCGGCTCGTATTTCATCAACACTACCGAAGAACTCTATGGAGTGCTTGCGGATCTTTATTTTGAGTGTTTCTCCTAACTCGGGCCGATTTCCTGTGCCTACCATTCCAGTAATTCTATTATACACTTACTTATCTTGCACGAATGGATGAAGGTATTCCGGTGAAAATATTCTTCGATTCCCATGGGTGGACAACGAGAGTTAATGCGCCACAGAGTAAAATGAAAAGAGTGTGTACGGAAAAGCTTCTCTACACTTGATGTGAGCTCAAAGTGGTGAGTTGTTTCGTCTCGGACCCAAGCCGACAAGCGGTTGCAGTTTTATTAAAAAAAAATACGAATTTGTGCCTAAATAGGGGTAGCTTTATAGTTTATTTCAAACCGTTCTCTTGCATTTAAACTTCTATAGAAAATTTTCTAGGTATCTGCTAAAATTAAACATAAAAAACTGAACTAAAAATTATTCAAATCGAAGCCATACCATTTTAACTTGCTTGAAATAGCTCATATGCGATCAGACGCCATCGAAAGAATTCACATAAACTGTTACGCTGTGTAATTTTTAAGAACAAAGTTTTCATAAAAAATCTCCTTCTATTGGAAAAAATGGAATAATGCGGAGAATACTTAGCACTTAAATAGTTATCTTATTGGCAGAATTTTAAAATAATTACTTGTTCTGCATACTAACCTAGCTCAAAACAATAACTTCGTTCATTTCCTCCGATAATAATAAGTTATATATTTGTTGATATGACTTTAACTATTGGTATTAAGTTAAAAAATTTTAATGCCAATAACTTTTAAAAACACTGGCGGCTCACCCACTGTGCGAAATCTAAAATAACTATGCCACTTCTGAATTATGCGAACCAGTGTTATATGGACAAATAGGTATTTATTACCAGAAAACGTCATCCGAGGCATTACATACATAGCTATCCAGCTCCATGGCATCTGATGACTTGAAGCTATCATCTACTGAAAATGTTAATGTTAATGTTAATGTCACGCTAATTTCCTACGAACACTGCCAAATGCCTCCTCAATTACCAACTACGAATGAGAGAGCATTTTACGAATGAGTTATGTTGTGAAAAGATGTGTTAAGGTTTAGTGGTTCTAGTAAATTAATTTGAAGTTAACGGCCTTTAGGCTTTATAAGTTAGAAGGCAATATAATCGCATTTTAGCTCAAAGAAAAGTCTTTTTCATAATACTCTAAGCCAAATTTAGGACACACCCGTCCATTTTTTTATTAGACTTATATCCTCTGTAAAACTGCAGTTTCACTCAGTTGAGCGACGATTGGAGATGTACTGGTTTGCGTTGGTTAATTTTTTCCCCTTGTCAAATCTAGTTTGAAGGAAAGCCGTGGCCGGTGTTGTGCAATCTTTATTTCAAGCTCCAAAAAAAGTTAGATATGTATTTGCAATTTATTTGGTGGACTCAATGCAATGATTTAGCTCTAGGCGAGTTTAAATGTGATTACAGCAATCCGATATAGCTTGTTTTTTTTTGCTTATTGGATGCAAAATATAAAGTTAAAAGAATAAAACAAAGGGGCGTATTCACAGTGAAAATAAAGTTGACATTAGTGTTAGTTGCAGCTTTTTGACGAAATCTTCAATAGTGTATCTATAAAAAAAAAAGCTGAAACTAACTGCAGAATAGACTTTTTACGACTATGAATATGCCATATACCCACAGACATACAAAAAACTTATCTTAAACAGAATGCTGACTGCAATATACCACCAAACTATATACATACATATGATATATCTAACCCTAAAACAGGAACATTTCACAAATATTCTGAATATAAAGAGACAAACGAGATAAAACTCAAAAAACAAAAAACAAAACTAAACTACCTAGTCATACGTGTTTGCAAAACCAAAATCTACAGCCATTGAATGTCTATTTTCTAATTTCTATGCTCTTTATGGTACCCTAAATATACATACTACAAAAAAAATTAAAACATACAAAATACAAAAATGGAAGTATAATAAATAAAATTAATAAAAAACAAAAAACAAATATTAAAGATAAGCGTATGGGGATTTGCTCTAAGAAAACACGAATGCATTAAGCGTTAACTTGCAATGTATAGCGAAACTGCGCCTAAAAATATGTGGTAGAAAATCGCGCGCAGTGCATAAACTCGTTGGAGTTGGAGTACAGTGTTAGGCGCAATTTTCCATAAATCTTGCTAGAAAAATTATATTTGACATAAAAAAATTGAGCGGGAATATAGTTATATAAATTAAGTTTTGTAAAATAAAACTCATACAGTATAGTAAATACATTCATTTAAGTTTGAAATTTTTTTATTCCAATTAAGCATAAGCATGTTTCAATGCTTTGGATGTGATGTTAGCAAAAACTCTAACGAAACTTATACTTAATTATGAATAAAAATAAATAGCAGAAAATAACAAATTAATTTTATCCAATTTAAGAAAATAAATTAACAACAAATAGCCAAATTTATAATTAAAAGAGTAAATAATAAATATGTAGTAGAAAAACAGAATTCGGCACAATAAGCGACGAAATCTCCCAAAGTAGCAATGTTTGAAAGCAAAACAAAAGAAATGATGTGTTGTTAAGAATATTTAATTGCAAAACTGAAAACAAAAGCGAAAATATGTGCAAGAACAAATTAAAAATTGCGTATTAGTTTGAGCAATAAAATTGTCACATTTATTTTAAAATTTAACAAAAAAGGAGAATATTAACTTCGACACCAAACCCAGTTAAATAGTATACTCGTATTTCGAAGCAGCAGTACTATGTAAATGCAAGTGAGCAAATTAGAAAAAGAACAACACAAAAAGCACAAACGAAATTGCAAAAACACAAATTTACTGAGTAAATATTTTGCGTCAATTTACTAACAATGAAACGAAAATTGAAACGAAATTGCAAAAGGCAGAAAAAATACAAAAAATATATGAAATGCAAACTTTAAACTAACTGTAAGCAGTGCGCAACAAAAATGAAGGGGAACGCAAAGAACCAACAAAAAAAAAATATTAAAAAGTAAATGTTAATTAAAATTGCAGATGAGATGCAGGTCTTAAACTTTATTATAATTATATTATTAAATTTATTATTGATTACTTGTGTACAAGTGCTTATTAACTGATGAATAAAAATTACATAAAATGGAATAAAAATAAACTATTGAAACATAAATTATACATGATTATATATATATAAATAATTCTAAATATTATACCAACCACAAATAATAAGACAGAATAAATTAAAGTTACAAACAAATAATAGAAACCAAACGAGAAAAAGCTATTTAAATAAATAGAGATTATACGTGAAAAAAAATAAATAAATAAGTGTGTTTTCTTTGAGTATACACAAATTAAAGTTGTCTGAGATCTTCGAAATTCATAGCAGCATTCGACATAATCTCATCTCATTTCTTTCTTTTTTTGTGATTGGAGAGGTGTTGAATGCTGCCATGAGGCCACTTCCCAACTATGAACTTTGGCGATCCATGTATTTCTGATCTGTGTAAAATAGGCAACGCGCTACACAGAGAAGTTAAGGCGGCAGGCCTGAGAAGCAACTTTAATAAGAGCAATTTTAAGAATATCTTTTGGTGGCGTCTTAATCTCAGACCAAATTTTTCGCCACACAACAATCCTTAGTTGCAGCTTGAAGGTCAGGCTTTTCAAATCCAATGTGCCCTCGACACTGCTGTATTTTAATAACCAGGCGCCTCAGTTTTCGTAAGAAGATGTCTTAGAATACTATTCCGAAGTGTTTGGCCTAAAAGAATACCCAATAAGGACTTACTCAGGGGTTCCAATCTTGACATCTGGATTCGGCACACTAAAATGGAAGTTAATAGGCCACACGCAAAGAAGGCCTTGCAATGGAATCGCCAAATCGAATGACGCAGACCTCCCAGTCGATCGAGAGACGAAACAATGAAAATCGATTGCACCAGAAAAACCAGATGTCGTGCAGACGTAGTATGTGTCCTATGTCCTGCTTGGGATTAAAGGCAACGTAGCAGAAAAAAATATAGCGCATCTGCTTTGGTGTCTCTAAATTTTGATTTTTTCCCCCTAATTTAACCAATTAGTTCTCATTCAATTCGAAAGTAATTGGCAATCCAAATTCTGCTTGATCTGATTCCTGGTTAACGGCATAATTACATTCAGAGAAATCGACCGATTCAAAGGAATATGCTTGGTCATCAATTGCTGTTCCTTTCAATGCAATTTAGTGTAAGATTGATAACCGCATGCCCAATCGGTTGAAAAATGACCAGCCGACAAACACCGAATTACTAGTTGCACTTGTAAATCCCTTTTGCTATTTCTTCCTGTTGCAGGCCTATTCGGTGTTGGTTACAGCAATTTTTTAAACGGTAAGTAAAATTCTCATTTCAGTTTTATTAATAAAATTTTAAACTTTGCCCGTTACAAAATATTCTGTAACAAAAAGAATTACTCTACTAAAAGAAAAGAGAACACTTTTTTTGGCGCTATAATTCATATTAGATAAACGAAACTGCTTGTTGTGTACATATTTTTAATGTTTTATTTTGGTAAATTCGAATACCGCAAGCGGTATACGGTAGACAAATTTCGAACTCTGTCCCTCAATGGAGCAAATAAAAGTTTTTGTGGATTATTCTCGACTCTAGTTTACAACCGCAGATAATACATTGGATTTAAACGGCGGTAGTTATACCTTTTCTCACCTATGGCGCGCTGGTATGGTGGGAGACGAAAGACACCAAATCCCATCTACTCAACCTGCAAGTTGTGCAAGATGTATGTGGGGCGGTTTACTCAACGTCCCAGGCGGCGCAAGAGAAACTCTTGCCCATTCCACCCAACGACCCCTACATTAAAATTACCGCAGCTAAAAGCGCTCTACGACTCAGTGCGTTTAGCAGGCTGCGAACAACTTGCAAGGGTCAAGCCACAATCCTCGACAGAGTCGGGGTGGAGTAAATAGGCTGTGACTATCAGGTCGCGAAAACTGACTTTGGAGCAAAATTTTTATGTCCATTTTCCCAGCAGAAGTTACAGGGAATTTGATATTGCTCTCAGCGATGACGAAATACCCTCTAAGTTCACTGCAAAGCAGGTGAGCACGATAGGCCTATATAGCTTAATCTAAACTTGCAAGTCAAGATGCCATCAAAGCCTTAGAGTACAACTCCACAGGCGTTCCACGCTTTTCACACTTTCAGTTACACAATTCATCTATTGCTGAAAGCCTGAAAACCGTGGAATACCCGAAAAGTTTTTTGTGGAGTTGTACTCTTAGGGTCGGCAACCACTAACTACAGCAACATATCGAGTCCTAATCGCCAAAATAACGTAAGCGAAATTTTTTTCACAATTTGCTTTTTGATGCAGAAATGCATCTAGATGCTCTTGGAGTATTTCTGCATCAAAAAGAAAATTTTGAAAAAAATGTCGCAGTAGGTGGACAAATCTGCCCACCTGCATGCTATCGCGCTCCCTGTGGGCCGCGAACGAAGAACTAAGGCTTTCAAAGCCAAACGTTAGGCTTCTCCCAGGAATACTAACGGGACACCAATGGCCACATGGCCGCCAGGTTCGGAGCCCAGTATAACGATTTCTGCAGAAGTTTCAGATATGCTCCTCGCCTGAAATCCGTCCAGCACTTCCTCTGCGAGTGCCGAGCACTCCGAGGAAAACGCCTCAAATTTTTTGTGGGCCATTTCTTCGAGAACATGGATATCTTCGGGAAAGCTCCACTGGAAGGATTGCGTACGTGGCATATGCGTATCATTTTCCATGTAAAATTTTTTTGTCTTTCGCAAAGCAAACTTAAAATGAAAATATGAAATACTTAAAGTGGGAAATGGCTTGTTCTAGAAAAATGTTATACATAAATATCCGTAATGTAGTGTTTCTACAGTACTGTTGAAAAGTGACAAAAAGGTAACAAAGAATACAATACAGACCAGGGGCGCACCCAGGAATATATTTTAGGGGGGTTTTATATTTCTGAATATATATCACCGGAAAATACTGAAAATTTGCTTCAGATAATACGCTCTTTAAAATACATTCAAGCAAGTTTTATGTACAGAATGTAATAAATAAATAAACGTTTTAAAATCCATAAACTGCACTTTATTTACATAAGATTAACAGAACTCAAACACTTTTAACCGACTTCAAAAAAAGGAGGCTATCAATACGCCGGAATACATAACTTTTGACCACGTGAACCGATTTCAATAATCCTTGTTTTATTGGAAAGATGGTACCTCAAGGGTCGTCCCGTAATTTGGTTTAGAGATCCGATGATTGGATCATGAAGAAATTAACGGTACAAAGTTCTATAAACTCAAGATGCGCTCAACTTTTAAAAGTACCTATTAAAAAATTTTAAAAGAGTCAGTAAAAATAAATTTATTGATTCCATAAATTTTTGTACTTTTATGCTCATTTTTTCGATTTCTGGTTTCTGGTTTTCGATGGAGATGGTGAGTTTTCACGATTGCTAAATTTTTTTAATATTTCGAATACCGAAAAAATTAACTGAACTCTCAAGAAAAACGAAAAATTCATATAAAACGACGGACGGGAAATGGAAAAGAAATTTTCTTCTACCAAAATTTCTTAAATCAGTTTGCAGCTCTCAAGAAAAAAATGCTCGTATATTTATTTCCTCGTAGAAATTTACAGCAATAGCAAAGCGCTTTTTCAGGCAACAGAAATTATAATACATATTTCTTATAATTTCCTTGAGAGCTGGATTCTTAGCTTTAAGATACAGTTTGTATTTGAGGTTATTAGCTTTAGGGGGGGTTTGAACCCCAAAACCCACCCCTTGTTTGCGCTAATGATACAGACGCTGGTTATTTGATCGTCTGCGTAACAGCCTTTGGTCAAAGAGTGTTAATAAAGACTCGGGCAAATATAGTATGTACGATTCTAGGGTACATTGATAATGTAATTTTACCATAGCAAAAGCAACAAGCTGGGAGTGTTTTGTACTCTAAAATCTTAGAATAGGTAAACAAAATTAGGCATTTTTGAGTAAAATGCAAGCATAAGTTACAATTCAGAGAGTCAATACAAGAAAAAAGTGAAATCTGTTCCCCTGCTGCTACTGTATTTGGAATCATCGTTCTTGCATTCAGAAACTAAAAACACTTTCCTTCAGTGGTGGCTTAGGACTTGGTAGCGAACAAAAATCCTGAACGCGCAGAATTTAAATCATAATTAAGATCAAAAGTAGATGGACAAAACATCAATATATTTTGGTCAAATATACATACTATAAGTTTTCGATTCGGCACATTTCTGTTCGCCACTTTTCTGCTCGCTATGTTTGATTTCCGACTCGCTTAGCGAAAAAATTTTGCATGTGAAAGCAACAACATAGTTAGCTAGCAAGGATAAACGATAATGAGTTTGGTTGTTCCTCATTAAATTCGTTCGTTTCGCCACTCGCTAGCTGTTGGCGAATCGATGACGGCTTATATATATTTAATCGATAACTGCTCACTTTGTTAAATTAATTACCCCTCAACACTTTTTCAAACATAATTAGTTAATTTTATATCACAGCTTAAAAGGCAAGGTATTAAATTTTTTCTTTATGTTCATAATTCGGTGACACTGATCTGCATATATTTGTTTTAATCAGCTTTGTAAATTGCAGCGACCACAACTGTTCTCAATGAAATACATGCAGATTTGCATTCATAAATAGCATGCAATTAGATCTAATATAATCGTACTATGCTAAAGTATGTACCTATTATTGCTATGGGGTGGTTCGAAAAGTTACACGGTATTGAAGGTATCAGAAGAAAATTTAGGTGCATTCAATATAATTTGCCTTCAACGATACATTGCTTGTGCTTACGTTGACCATTCGTACTTAAATTTTTTAAGGGCAATCCTGTTTATCAATATGTCCTTTGACTTTAATTATTTTTCTAAAAATCTTTTTCGTCCTTTATTTCAAAAATAGATCTCTGAAAGTTTTTCTTTTGATATCATATCGTGCATCTATGAATTTCATATATCGCGAGCCCAAAGTGAAAAGTTGCTAAGTCTCCTGTTTCTGAAAAATTATGTTTTGATAAAAAAAAGGAAGAACAATTAAAAAAAAAAGCATCTATTTTATTGCTAACCATTTCTATTCGGTGATACACAAATAGTCCACAATAGTCACGGAAGCTGTTATAAGTGCCAAATAATACAAAAATCTTTCATCAAGTTCAGCTTGGAATATGCGAAATTTTGTATGCAAATTTTTGGAAAAGTGCGAATGAAATTACATCAACTTTTAGTATTGAAAATGTTACTCATACGCAATGTACGAGTATGTATGAATACTGCCATGTACGATGTGGCGTATGAGTAACATTATTTTCTGCTCCTATTAATTTCATACAAAATATTATTGCAGATTTTCATTTGACCATTCACAACTGGTTCCATTATACCTTATATTTCATCGTCAGTAGCTTAATTTCTTAGCAAAAGAACAGGTTTTAATACAAATTTACAAAATTACAAAAGATTTGTAATTTTTTTTATTTTTTCCTTGTTAAGGTTTGAATTTTTTTCATAAAATTGAATTGGAAAAACGGCATAGAAATCCATAATCTATAATTTTTGTGTCATTTCAAAACTTGAGAAGACAAAAGTAGCATAATCTAGCTAAAAATAGTATATAGAATTTTAGTGTCAAAATTTAGCTTCTCGCTAGGATAGCTACGATTTTTTCCAGCAGCATTTCTGCAAGTCTGGTATGTATTTTTCGCCAGAAGGACCGAGAGAGTTTCAGAAGCTTTTTGCGGGGCGGAGGGCAAGACACCCTTCCATTTTTATTGCATTTATTATATGTACGCTATAATTTTGTCTATTTTCTTTTCTTTATTTAAAACATAAGTTTATTATAGAAACTAGTCAAATTTTAAGAAAAAATTATTACTGTGCGATGAAGCCATCTTTGGTGCGGGTAATAGCATCGAGTCTATCCGCAAATGCTTCACATGATGCACAAATGGCTTAAAGTCCCAGAGGCACCCCCTTCGGTTGAGAGAACTCTGAAACTATTCGGATACATTTTGTTTTTGAACGTACATATGTATTTTTGTCTAGAAGAAAATAATGGGCCTTGCGTCAGATATTTACAGCTGATGCGCCATATGTGGATGTAGGCGCCTCTTTTCCCCTACCCTTTTCTTAATATTACTAATAATAATAATAATAGATTGGCGCTTAAACTTAATATGTTAGTGTTTTACGGAGCTCCTCCTCCGATTGGTCGCGTGCGCCTTGGTGTTGTCACTCATGGCAGAAATACACACAGAGGTTTATCATTGCCTGAAGAGGGGCGACCGGTATTGGAAAAAAAAACTTTTTCTTTTCTTTTTTTTGGTGTTAGTCGGAACCTGGGCCTGAACCTAGGCCCTGCAGAACGGTAGCGGGTTAGCGGTAAACTAACATTTTTTTCCGGCATTTAGGATTTAATACTGCAATCATCAACTGCATCCGGTAGAGTATAGTCAAAGCCAAAGCGCTGCTCTACACACACTCACACGCATAATAAGAAAGTTAAAGAAGAGCAATATAGGGTATAATTTTAAATTTAAAATTTCATATTTTTTTTACCAAGTCACCACTCCAGCAGCATACTTTTTCATTCACCTCTCTTGCTATTAGTGATACAGTGTTATTTGAGATACTTTAAATAAATGTGCACTTGCACTACTACTCTAAATACGTATGTACATGGTACTCTCCTATTGCAACCTTAACCACTTCAATACATTCGCTTTGCTATTTAAATATTATTGACAAAGTGTGTGTCGAACATCTGTGACTTTCTCATGTCGAATAACTAGCGATGAAAAGCAAAATTGTGTCGCACGACCGCTCCAAACCCTCAACCAAACGCCAACTTCTCAAAGCTGTTACCGTTTTCAGCAATAAATTCCTACGAAAATTCATCAGTTAGCATTTCATGTTTGCATTTGTGTGCATTCGTGCGCGTTTTTTTCGTATCCCTGTCATGAAACCGTGAAATCAGGCAGTAAACAGACTTGTAGACGAACTAGTAGAACCTAACTAGTTCATCAACTGGTATGAACTGATGCGGACGCTAACCAGTTGAGCAATTTCGAAAAAGCAATGATGACAAGGTTAGTGTAAACATTGACGATGTGTATTCTTTATACATACATATAAAAATTCAAATGAAAGAAATCACAATAAAAAATCAAATCAAATAAAATAAAAAATCCGTGCCCAAGGACTCGAGCCGCAAATACCTAAAATGGCAAGCAGCGCGAACAAAATTAAACACGTATTTCTTTAACTAACCCCGTCAATTTGTATGACGCTACTATTTACTATTTCTAAAAATAGGCGGACTAAGTAGTTGAGCTGAAAAGTTAACTAGCAGTACACTCCTATATACTTGACGTTTTCTGGGTTATTTTCCTTATATTTAATATAGTGATTTTTCAAATTAAAGTACAGTTCTTTCTCTAAAAAAATATAAACAGTAGTTTCAAACTTTGTAGAAAATTAAAAAAATCAGAAAAATGTTGAAATTTTTTCTTAAATTATATTTTTTTATTCATATTTTGTAGCCCATTCCATTTTAGTATAATAAAATTTTAATAACATATGTAACTGCGATTGTGACAATCTGTTCCATATAAAAAGTGCGGGCATTCGTCA
The DNA here is from genome assembly GCF_013731165.1 of Rhagoletis pomonella. Taxonomy (NCBI): domain Eukaryota; kingdom Metazoa; phylum Arthropoda; class Insecta; order Diptera; family Tephritidae; genus Rhagoletis; species Rhagoletis pomonella. Next base: position 46,901,888 of record NW_023458562.1, on the reverse strand, counting down.
TATGCAAAAATTGCAGAAGAGTGTTAAACATTTTTTTCAAAAATCAGCAATAACTTATAGCTGCGTACTTCAAGGGAGCACTTTACTGTACTAAAATTTATTGGGTACAAAACTGTATACTCAAAAAAGTTCTAAAAGTTCAGAGAAAAAAGTTTGATGAAAATTTTATGAATTGTGTATTCTAGTTCACAACTACATAGTAGCTTTTACTGCAGGGATATGAGTACATTAGACACATCCATGCACACATACTATGTATGCCAACACATTTGCGAATGCATAAACAAGTCGTGCATACTTTTAGTGTTCGATAACAATAAAAACCAATTTATCATTGATTATATTAATTTGTTTTTATTGTACTATACATATGTAGTCGAGTGAAAGCAATGAAGCATTTTATTATCCACTTGGTTGGCATTACATGAGCCACAAGGAAAATCATTTTTCATTTTCGCAATAGGCATAAAAATTTCCTTAGCTCATAAAACCAGAAAATGTAAACTACCTTACACCAAATTGTTTGCAAACGAGAGAAAAAGCGTTTTTAAAAACGCTGATGTTCTCAATTCTTTTTATTTTCTTGACGTGTTAAAATGCAGCTAAAAATTTGGTTTTTAGATATAATTACTGCGGTATTATCGGGGAACATACTTTACTCAGTTAGAATAGGCCTAGTGCCCGAAATGTGCTCTCGAAATGAGACTAGTAAAATTAAAACGTTGATACTGATCGATTTACGCGTTGTCATGGGTTGGAACTTGTTATCAGAGGGTTTCTCGGATTGCTAATTAGGAATCTGTAGTCGAATGCAATTCATAACAGGGGCCTTAAAGTATGTTGTTCAGGACGACGGAATCGATGTCCCAACTCCCGACTATCAAATATGTCTAAAAAACTACAAAGCTGCTAAAGCTGACGGGATGCCGGGTCGCCAGTTCTTGTTCTATGAAATGGTGAAATGAAAATGAAAAATTCAATACAAGTGAAAATTTAATTTGTTCACTTTATCATTTCGTAAAGAAATTCTCGAGCATTAAGGACTTTTCCATTAAGATCTAGCAAGTAATTATTTAGTAAATAATTATGAGTTTAATACAATGATGAGTGATGTGATGTTATGTTGGAATCAAAACATATTTAGAGGTCGCTCAAAGCTCTTAAAACAGGGATGGAACATAATAGTTATTGTTAAACACTGTCATTGAAAACTTCCTTCATAGGAAATGTTCTACCGCTAAGAACTACATTCCAATCGATTTCTTTTTTCGCCGGGAATCAAATGTGAAAATAAATTCTTCTTTGTAATTTTTTTGCGAAATAAAAATTTTTTTATGATTTTTATTATATGAATCCAAAATAACAATTGTTTTTGATTTTTATAAATAATCGCAAATAACAGTTATTTTTGCTTTTTATATTATATGACTTAGATAACAATTATTGAAGTCTTCTATTTATAAAATTCATCAATAAAAATCAGTCAGTGACTTTTATTTTTAAAGTCATACGTATAGAAGTCATAATTTTTCGCAGTTAAGACGGTGTTGGAGATCATAAGTTTACTATGACGTATAAAAATGAGTTTTATAAATAAGTATGACTTAAAAAATAAAAGTCTCTGACTGATTTTTATTGATGACTTTTATAAAAAAAAACGTCTTCAACAACTGTTATCTAAGAATTATAATATAAATAGCATAAATAACTATTATTTGCAAAATATTTAGATAAAAATCAAAAATAATTGTTACTTTAGATTTATAAAATAAAAATCAGAAATAACTGTTACTTAATGAGTAATTAAATAAAAGTCAAAAATAATGGTAAAAGAGGGATTTTTGTAATAAAAGTTGTAACTGTAACGGTCCCTGGCTTAGAGTATAGAATTGTATAAAATACTTTCAAATCAATATTTTTTGATCGGAAAACTGTGTTTCACTTCAGGAGACTTCCATTAATTCATACAGCGAAAAGCGAACGCTTTTTTATCATATCATAACCGCACCGTTCGCTAGATTTAAAAAAATGAGGTATCACATTAATGGGCTTGGGCTGTAGATGTACAATTTAATTCTTAGTTATAAGAAGGAACGTTGCCACCTGTTTAAAAAGATCAATTTAAACTTAAATTAAGGCAATTAGAAAATTTAAATATGTTATAGGATTTGGACATCATACGAAAATTTTGTGGTTTGAAAATATTGTGAGCAATGTTGCCACCTTTTAAAAAACATAAATTAAATGTACAAAATAGGTAAAATAAAATACTATAATATGGATATCGATCAAAATGGGATCAAAAAACTTTAATTCTTAACTACATGTATGAGGATTGCCACCTACTTTATAAATTAAATTCAACTCAAATAGTGCTAAGAATCTGCTTAAAAAGCTAAACTCAAGTTATTTAGTAAGTTGAAGGAATTATTAAAAGAGTTTTATCAATTGCAGTGGGGTTAAAAAGCCTTTTTTCTGAACTAAATTTAGAAGCCGTTAAGAAATCAAATTCAACTTAATCCACCAGGCAATTGAAATAAGTCTCACAATGGAAGACACAAGAGATCTACTTTTTTCTAAACTATATTTATGAGGGTTGCCACCTGTTTGAAAAGTCGATTTTAAACCCAAAAGACGAAGACAATGCGAAGACCAGCGGTTAACACCTACCCCCAAGATAATTTATATGGGCCTTTTTAAATGAAGCCATTCTAAAAGTCATACCCAAGAAGGGGTGAAAAAAGTGCTTGCCTACATGGCTTCTAGAAGGTCTCTTTCTATTTATAATTTACGCGAATGTGTAAGTTTTATTATTTAGCATTAAAAATGAATTTAAATATGCATTTTAGAATGTAAAAAACGTATTTGATAAAAACCTTAAATAAATACATTAAGGAATTATTATTTTTATGAATTAAAGAAGCAGCTCTATAAGAACTCGTCCAAAAGACCTTCTAAAATACCTCCTGCAAAAGCCATTATCCATACACACACACTCCATAAAAAAGAAAAAGGATAAAGGAATGTAGAGTGGAATGTCTCTTGACTGTCGAGAAGACCTTTAGGAAGAGCTTTTAGTACCTCCAAGAAATGCAACATACCTAGTAAATTTATACAATACTACCGATAGTTTATTTTTATTCAACTATCGATAATTTTTTAGCTCTAAACGATGTTATCATGTTGTTGATCTTTTCCTTAAAATACGCAGAACTGAACTTTTTTCTTTTTTTTTATAAAATGCATGGCCCTTTATGTGAGTCAATAACATTTTAAGTGCCTAATTGCGCCATAAATCTGTTTTCTGACTGCAGCGGTTTGATGTATTCATAAAGTTCAGCAAGTTAAATTAAAGCTTGTAAAAACTGCTGCCGTCACTTTTAGCCATTTAAATAAGCGTGTATGCCTTAAAATCGGAGTAATTTCGCGAAAACTTCAATTCGGTAAACCGTTCTTGGAAAAACCCAAATAATGGCTTACAAATCCAAAACAAACTCTTCGCTGTTCCAAACGTTCATGAGTGGAGAATCAAATCAACGCACAAGCGTCCGTATACCGCAGCAAATGAGTAGCGGGTTTGTTATCGAAATACTGTGCGCACTTTTCAAAGTGTATCAATTTAAAAACGTCATTATTTATGTAAGTGAAAGATTAAATCTGAACACTGAGTGGTCTATGGAATTCTTTGCTGAATTTTTCACGGCTTTTCCATCGATACCAAATGTAATTATGGCCTGCAGTAATGAAACTAATACAATCGCTTCCATCATGAATGTTCTGATCAGTCCTTCACTCTGTTTGGTATTCACGACCGGACCAGATGATGCGGTAATGGCACTGACAGCTGAAAGCATGAAACGCATACGCAAATTGAAAACAATTTTTATACTACTTCCCACCTTGGAATCGGATGCAATTTATGCGTCCACTGACAGTTACAAGCACTTTTGGCAGATAATAAATGATACATATACCTGGGTTTGGCATAAACAGTTTCTCAACACCATTTTGTTAACCATAGGCGATCATGTCTATATACTCGATCCATATCCGACTTTGAAAATTATTAACAAAACTGACAATTGGCATACGGAAGACTTCTTTGTCAATTACTACCACAACTTCAAAGGTTATGTTTTGGATACTATGATTCGTTACGATCTACCGCGTATATTCGATCGCCGCTATGAGCAGGATAAACTGACATTCAGTGGCACCTCCGCTAAACTATTCACATCCTTTGTGAAATCCATTAATGCCACTTTAATTGATTCCACGGTGCCAAGCTCACCGCATGAACCAGCTGGGATGAGTCAAATGATTGAACTCGTCGCAAATAGAACCATCGAATTAAGTCCTCACTCTTTTACAGCACTTTTCGCTGTTGCCCATGTGGGCATGAGCTATCCAATTGGTATCAATGACTGGTGCATTATGGTGCCCTTTTATAATCGCTCGCCAGAACATCTTTACTTACTACGCAGTTTTCAATATTCCACCTGGTTGTTGTTGCTCTTCGCCGTCATCTATATATCCATCACGCTGTGGTTGTGCGCGCCCGAGCGTCCTAGGGAATACAGCAAGGCGCTATTACAGTCGATTTGTTCAATGCTCTACATCGCTCCTGAGTCAGCGTTCAACACACGCAACCCGCGTATGTGTTTTCTTTTCTGCTGCCTCTACGTCATCGGTTTTCTCACCTCCAATTGGTATAGCACAAAGATCGCTAGCTACCTCATGACTTCATTACCTTCACCACAGCTCGATACGATAGACGATGTGATTCGTGCTGATTTACGAATAAAAGTTTTTGACTATGAATACGTACGACTCGAGCACATGCCGGCGCAATATCCACCGCGATTTCTGCAACAACTCGACATCGTTGATAAGCACTTTATGGATCATCATCGCGATAAGCTGAATACCAGTTTTGGTTATAGCATACAATCTGATCGCTGGGAGTTTCTCAAACTGCAACAGCAATTTCTGCGATATCCACTCTTTAGGCGTTCGAGCATTTGTATTGGTCCGTTTCATCATGTCTTTCCTTTGTATATCGATTCACATCTGAGCACACCTCTAAAACATTTCATCATGCGTGCTACGCAATCGGGTTTTCTAAACTATTGGCAAAAATCGGCCTTCGCTGATGCGGTTCGTTTGAAATTGGCTAAAATCATATTGGTACATGAGGATCCGATACCATTGACTTTGCGGTTTCTTCTGCCAATTTGGTATGTGTGGGGTTTGGGACTCACAATCGCGGTAATGATTTTCATCTGTGAATTGTACATGGCTAGAAACCAGAGATGAGAATGGACCAATGTGATTTAGATTTTTTTTATTTTCCTTTCGGCAACATCGTTTAAGCTGGATGAGAACTTGCTGATCGTATTATCCGGTATTCTTACCTTAAACCATATACTATTGGTCACCATACCTGTTATCTCGAATTACGATTGATTGCATTTTGTACTTTCAATCCCATGTGCTACAGACTAACTTTCAGAGCTTGCCTGATAGGATTTTACTATTCAAATTGTCAAGGTTTTTCTTCCCATTCTACCCGCATACCAAACGATGCTTTACCATTCTTCCTCCTCTTGTGCTGGCAAAAGGTTGTGATGATTTAAAGACTGTAAACTAATATATACTCTTAAGCCGTTACCTAGGCTTGCAGTCTACCATTTTTGGGCCATGGTAAAGTTCATCAGCTTCGGCTGAACACTTAAATTAATGGTGATTTCGTTTTTACCAAAAAATTTCGCCCTTTGATTGCCGCTCACGCTTTTAGTGTTCGATTCTAAATTATAGGCAAAGGGCGAGAAAATTTTGTGTACGTTTCTTAAAATTTCACACTCTGGTAATGCAAAAAAAGTACATTCTATGCCCTGTGAAGCTTTGTCAGGGGAGATGGTTGCCCTGAAAACCGGATAGTTGTTTAAAACAACAATATTATGAAATGCGTGAGATAGACAAAGACAAGAAGGCAAAAACATGCCTTTTTACAGGGTTGATTGTAACATCAAACACATTTTGTACCGGAGTGGGGCAACATTTTTTTGGAGAAACGAAATCACCATAAGAAACCGTCAAGCGCTTGTCGAAGACATCGTCATGAGACTTCTTGATTTTTCCATAGAGCGGTATGCGGAAATATGATTTAATCACGGCAAAAAATTCGTTCATCAGTGTGAACGACTGTACTCAGTATACTCCGCAACGACACAACCCGTTCTTATTTGTCCCGTATACTTCATTTATTGACGGAACGATAAGGTCAGCCTTTTTTGTCGAAGGCAAGTTAAATATTTTCAATGACAAGAGCTATATGTTGCGTGTCCACAAAGGCTCCCTTTTTCTGGAGTGACCTAAGGCTCGCGGTAGGGTTTCTCGCATTACGAAGAGGCGACGAACGTGAACGCAAAGAGTAGGAAGTAAGAATAGTTTAAAAACGCTAACTGTATACGCAGAAGCCCCATTGCCAACAGGAGTCCTTACAAGTCACATAAAAGCTGATTTCCTTTTCGTATACTTAGGCACATGAACATCACACTGAGCCTCCTTGGATCGTAAAAATAACTTTTATTGCATCTGACAAAGAAGATTTCGGCGCATACTTATATGATTTTCTTGCGCTTACTGCTCTCTGAATTGAGGGGGAAATGGAAATTTAAGTTTGTCTTGATGATGTTGTCATTTTAAAGATTCGGAAACCTAATTAGTTATCATTTCGTTTTCAACGTCAATTATTAAGTTCGGTTTGCTCTCTTGCGCGGTTTTAAAACTTTTAGCTACTGTCTACAAAGCCGCGCCACAAGAGCTGCATAGAAAGAGTTCTCAATGCGATTCTACTAAACATTGCGGTATTTCCTACAGGTATTCAATACTTAGAAATAAAAATTCTTCGCGGTATTATTTGTAGATCATCGAACAGCTTTTATTTCATTACAAGTTCCAAGTTTTAGTATTTTGAACAAAAATAGAGACCACTAAGCTAAGCCATATGAGTAAATATGTATTTGAAATCTGTAAAATTTCAATTACATTAACTTTGGTTACTAATCCTTAAAAATGGCGCAATAATTTAAAGCTTCATGGTTTCTTAAAATCAACACGTTTATTCGACTCTGCTTGATCGCTCAACTTCTCTTCACTGGTTTTCTCTAACAATATTTCACTCCGGCATGGATCCCGTACTTCTATCAGAAACACACAGAACGCTATGCTCAATCCAACAATCAATAAAATCCAAGCCGCGTAGAAAGTATACAAGTTCAAAGCTCTGATAGGCAGCACATTGTTTACCAGCTTTACATAGCCAGCATTCAAGGCATCATTGAAATCTGAGGTCAGCCAGTAAACATCCAAACCAGCCATTTGTACGTCCAAAATGAAACGCGTTAGAGGTTTTTCCAAATGTGAGTCCAAACGCATGGGAAAGCTTATACATGGACTACCCAAGCAAATTTTCGAAAACCGGTTGATGGGTTTATTGGCATATTGCTCTTGTAAAGAGAGAAAAATCCAGCGCTCCTTGGTAACCGGATAGGCATACGAATTATTGAAATTCAACAGATGCGCCATTTGTACGCTTGAGTTCGCACCTATTATCAGCTTCTGCACCTTAGACGCGAGTTCGGGTGGCAATAGTCCCAACATCATTTTTATCTCATGGAATTTCATTAAGATAGGCAACTGCGCCTCGATCAACGACTCGAAAGTATCCAATTGCTCACCAACGAGTATGGTGGTATAGAAACTGCTGAGCAGATTATTGTACCAGCTGGTAAGTAGAAAACCGAAAATCGCCAGCTGTAAGTATATCAGGAAATAACGCAGCGAGGGTTGTTGACTTTGATAGGTATGCGGCAGAAAGAACACATGTGCTATGCCCTCGAGAAATGTGCGCGACAGCTTTGTGAGGAGTGGAGCCTCGCTGGGCACACAAGGACTGGTCCACATAAGAGCCATTGCGATAAAGGCCACTGCGGTGCATATAACAAGCCAACTGCCCAATTTGAGTGGACGTAACGGGTACAGACAACGCGGAATCTCATTCTGCACTGGCACAATAAGACAACACTCAAACTTGAAGATCGGATAGCTCATGATGCCTTGCTGCTCACCGATGCTCGTGTAGGGATGCATTGAGATCTCCAGCTCCTGCTTCTCGAGTTTTTGCCTGATGATACTCATATTAACACTGCTCGTAATATCATGTACCGCATTAGGATTGCTGATACGCAGCGTAATATTCATGCGTCGGAGGAAGTTCACAAATATGTGATAGGCAAAACCGCGTATGTTCGTTGTGTTGTCTCGCTGATTGTGCACAAAAAAAATGCGTGGCAGATCATTCTCGGCAGGCGTTGAGATTGTGTAGCCCTGCAGATCAGTGGGTGCGGGCGGAAAAATATTTTCGTTCCGATTGTATACACGAAACACTTGCATCTGTGGAAAGGGCGAGTAACGGTAAATGGTGTTGTTGTAGAGCAGTATGGCGTGCAGAAATTGTAGTTGCCAGAGTTTGGCAAAAACCGCCACTGGTTCAAGCCGTGCACTGGTGGTCACCACGATGACTTTTGTTTGCCGTAGTTTACGCAAACGCTGATCAACCACGCGCCAAATGCGATCGGTTGGCGCGTCACATAACAATACGCTCAAAGCATCATTTTTAATATGGTTGCGTAATGTATTACCTGGTGGTTTCGAATGATCATCAGCTGTGAAGATGTAACGCGCAGCCAAAAGACGCCGATGCAAGCTGGCAGCAATCGCTGTAAATGCGGCGCCATTTTCGTCGTTGCCGCCTATGAAAATCGGTACATTCGAAATGTTGTGATGACGTAGTGTGCGCAATAGAACCTCGTCGAAAGTCATTGTGTACGTGGTTGAGTTGTAGGCGGTGCTGGCGCGAAACAGCAGCGTGTTAAAAAATCCGAGTATCAACGTCGACACCAACATCCTGCAGGACCACTAACGGCCGCTAAAAACAGAAATTGGTTTTTATACTGAACTGCTGGATTTTGTGTCCCATTTCCAGTTACATGCCTATCATACATACATATGTATATGTGATTGTTGTAAGCTTATTAATAAAATTAAGTTGATTTGTTGCAATTAAATGTTACCAATCAGCGCTAAACTTATTTAGTAATTTTCATATAGTGGATGCTAATAAAGTTAATTTGCCTTTGGCGAACATTCCTAAAGCCTATTACTAACTGTCAACACCAATAAGTAGTTTCCGATTTACGTGCCCATACTACGAAAACACTTAACTTAACACATGAGACTGCAGTCAAATTTGAAGTATGTAGTAGAAAGGCGGAAATTTACGTAGTGGCTGTGAAAAGGTGTAAGTACAAGGTACCTACTCATGAAATTGGATGTGTAAACATGGGCCTTATGCATAAAAAGTGAGCTTAAGCTCAGACTCAATTTTTGCACTGAAGGGGTGAGCTCAAGCTCAAGAATTTGTACTGAAAATCGAGTCGGAGCTTAAGCTCACTTTTTATGCATGAGGCCCCATCATCTTGATTGGCAAAGCATTAGGCGATTCAGTTACACGCATAACTAAGTGGGTCAGGTTAGAAATTAAGCATCAATTTCATTTCATTTTGTCGTTGTAGACACGTCGTTTTCGCAACCACTTCGGAAATAGTTCAGAACTCTTTCAGGATCATTTCGTTACTAGCTATGAACTACCGCGAAATGACGCCGAACTGGCCCAAAATTAGTCTGGGATGGTTTTGATGAAGTCGTGAACTTGTCCCGAAATGATCTCGTGCGAGACAAGTTGAAACTTTTTATTGTCCCACATAAGCCCTTGCAGATAGAGATACAACGAGATCAGCCCCAGACTCTCTGAAGCTTGACACAATTTTAACTGCAATTTATTAACAAGATCTAGGCTTGTTTCTCTCTGAAAAGAGGGTGAAGTGCGTACTTATGGTAGGTCTTGTGAAGCAGACAGGTCCGCATCATAAGTTCTTGTTTGATTCCATTCAAGTAAGGTAGATTATGTAAGTTTCACGTACGCTTTTCAACGTCAATAGTCAAGTTAAATAGTTAGGTTTCTAAATACCAAATACCCCACTTTGAAAGAAAATTAAAGATTCTCTAACCAGCCGTTGAGGTGGAGAAGGTAATAATAGCTGCAGAAATGCACCGCTCGGCAAAATTTTTTGCAAGAGCGTGCAATTGCTGACGTATACAGAAGACATCGACATCATTGGTAACAAAAATCGCGAAGTCTGTTTTGCCTTCCCCAAGTTGGATAAGGAAGCAAAGTGATTGGGTCTGGTGGTCAACGAGGACGAGACGAAGTATCTTCTATTCCAACAAACAGACAGTTAAAATTTCAAGAAAGTAGAGAATTTCGCAGAATCACTAATACCAACAAGTGCTACTTTGGACTGAGTAGGCTATTCAGGAGTAAAGTCATGTCTAGATGTACGAAAACCACACTCTATAAGTCACTCATCTTGCCCGTGCTGATATAAGGCGCAGAATCATATACAATAACATCCGATGAGATGGCTCTTGGAGAATTCGACAGAAGATTTTGCGGAAGCTTTAGCCACGGCGCATACCGCAGACGATAAAAAATTAGCTGTATGAGCTTCACAACGACATGGACGATTTAAAATACAGCGGCTCCCAGGCTTGTCCATGTCATTCGGATGGACACCGTAGATCCAGATCGGAACCCGGTGGTGGTAGCAAACGAAGAGGGAGGTCCGCTCTGCGATGGAAAGACCAAGTGGATAAGGACTTGGCTTTACTTTGCCTGCTCTGTTAAACTCGCCTACAATCGCTTAGGCGATTACAGCGCCAAGTAAGAAGAAGAAGAAAAAGAAGGTATGCACTGCGACCAGGAGATCTATTGCGGCCTCTTCCTCCTTACAACACCTCGCTCGGTCCTAACTTCCTTAGGAAGTCTAAGAGATTTCTGTATGACTCGGCTGCTGGCTTAATCACTCGAGGTGCTTGTCTCGTCTTCTCTTCACGGAACCGGCATACATCGCTGAACCAGATCCCGAGTTTATGTAGGTGGCTACTTAATCTGCAATGGCCTGCTGCTTAGTTTAGCCTTTGAAAGGTTAATAAGCTTGTCATATATTTTGCTACTGTATCCTACTTACCAGTAGCTTTTTTTCCTACCGCAGCCCAGGGGATTGGTTCCTGTCCTGTTCTCCACTATCTCTCTCTTCTCTCAGAAGCTCTTCTGTGAAGATGTGACGTCCTACCGTAAAGAAGAACTTGGAGCCTGTCGGTGTTATTTCTGCCGCCTTTCTAGCAAGGATATTTGTCTCTTCACCACGTTATATGCCATTGTGACCCGGAACCCAGAGGATGAAGAAACTATTGATTGTTCCAAATAACAGGACATAGCTGGGGGTATTTGTTGGTATTTGCATCGTAGCAGCTTGTCTTATTCCCAAGTTCTACTTTCTAGTTTCTTTCGAAGCTAATGATTCTTGCTCTGGATGTCGCCATATCGAGGTGTTTCTTCAATGTGGTGTACAAGTACATATTCTTCTTCAAATATCTCAAACCTCAACAACGCCAACTTCTGTACCATCGAGAGCTATAGTTATCATTCCCGGTTATATTCTTCGTGGGCTAACTTTCATACTGTCAGAGAATTTGCGCCATCGCCTTCAGTACAAAAGAAGTTAAGCTCTTTGGTCTGAAGGATTAGGCTGAGGAGTAATCCTTTTTACCTATCTTTTTTACCTGTAGGCTAGGGCTAGGCTATAGCGAATAATTTCCATCCATTGCTGGGGACTTGTATCGATCAAATCAGCCCAACGCCCACTCGATCCTGGCACACGAGAAAATACTCCTTGCAAAGCCCCAATCAGATGGGGTTGTTTTAAATATGATGATTCCGGAAAATGTGCAGAGAGTAGAACGCGTGCTCTTTCTAATTCGCTGCCTATGTAAGTTAGTGCTACAAAAACATCGATGTTTGAAACTATTGATTTTTCGATGTATCGATACTATTGAGTTTTCTTGGGATTTATAGCTTTTTAAAGTTGAAATCCTAATCAATCACTGTAGTTTTTTAACAAATTAGATCTATTATTTTAAGTTATTCATGGTATTTAAATGAATTCATTTAATAATTAAATAAAAATTAAAAATTAAAAATTAATGGACAAATATTCATAAGGCAACAACACAATAGTAATAATTAGACATCGGAATTCTATGAAATTGCATATTTTTGTTTAGCATCCAAGAGATCCTGCACCAAGACAGAAACTCGTTGCATTTAAAGTGATGAAGATTTATGCCCATGCATATTTGTATATATTTTGCATATTCGCATATTTTTTGCATATCTGCATATATTTTGCATATTCTTGTATATTTTTCATAAGAGTATTTTTAATAATGATTGAAATTTCACCCGTTTCCTGTTGACCTATTAATTTGAAAGTTCTGATTACAATCCAATCACGCTCATTCAGTATCATAGCAAATGTGTACAACTAAATTGTGGATCCAAGATGACCGCCGCCACGAAACGAGAGATTACATATTTTTTCACAACCCTCTCAATATGGATACCAAATGTGATATAAATGCCTTACTTTAACTTACATTTGAATTTTTAAACAGTTGGCCACGCTTATAAATTCAGTTATAAATGAAACCTTTTTAAAGCCATTTCGATTGATACTCATATTTATAATAATTTAGTTAACTTACTGAACAATTTGAATTGAACTTAATTTTTAAAGCGGTGGCTTAAGCCTCTTCGAACTCTTCAAAAATAATCTTAATATTTAGCCTAAAGATTTCTCAGCACTCTTTCGTTTGACACCCATATTTTTATATTTTATATAACTTAAGCATAATTTAATAAAATTCTACTTTTTAAACAAATGGCAACTCCCTTTAAAATGTTTTCAAACTACAACCTTCTTAAGCGTCTTTCATCTGACACCCATATCCATTGTGATACTCATTTTAGACCTACTTATTTCCATAAATTCAAACTGAATTTGATATTTTAAACAGGTGGCAACCCTCCTGCATGTAGTTGGCAAGTAAAACCTCTTCAAAACCATTTCGTGTGATACCCATATTGTAATAATTTATTTCCCTTAATTGAATTTAATAGGTGGCAACCCTTTACATTTGCTAACCTAGATATTTATGAACTTTCTCCTCGCCGAGACAATCAGAGCGCGAAACCATAGAGTTTATTGGTGACAAACTTTAAGCTACTTTCTTTTATATTACATACATATGAACACACATTCATATGTATATAGTAGTATATGTAGTCCACAACACACTAAAAATTAATAGATGTACTAAATAAACAAGGGGGTTTAAGCTGGATTTGTATATAAAATGACTATGCAGGAACTTGTTTTGATTTAATACAAAAGCCTGTTAACATAAGTATTGATTGCATATTATTTGCATATCTTTTGCATATATTTTCTGCATATACAAATTTCATAGAATCCCGATTATTACTAATAATACATCGATGTTTAAACAAAAAAATAAAAACATCGATACTATCGATGCTCCGATTTTATTTTAGCGCTAATGTAAGTGCCGTCCTTGGCTAGGCCGTTTGAAGTCTTGCCTCTACAGTAGTGGATGCTATGTACTCGGAAAAGTTTTTAAAGCTTTCTCTCTTCTTTTCTTATGTGTATATTATATTAAGATAAGCTGGCTGCGTAGATCAGTGTTGCCAGAACTTTCTGGGCCAACCGGCTAGATTGGCAAAAAAAACCGGCTAAAAACGGCTAAACTGTTTAAACTAAATTTCACATGTTTTATTTAAATAAATCATAAGTAGAAAGACTAGTTCTTGGGGAGAAGTTGCAAATTCAAGCTGGAAAAAATTTTGGCGGCAAGAATTTGCAATTAGAAAAAACATATGAATGTGGCACATGGTTGCATTTTTTGTCGACAATAATTTGAATAAACAAGTTCGTCAAATTTAAAAATTTACAAACTTGAGCGATTTATAATAAAAAATTTAAGTTAATACTTGTTTACTGAATTAGTTTAGCTAATTCCAATGATTTGAAACGTACTCGTAATCCAATTTCAACCAGAGTCGATATAGGAAACGCGACAGTTAGTACGGCAAAGAAATTGAAACGTATGTTGAAGAAAGTCGTACTAGCAAGAAATATACATATAGATCCTGTTTTTTGTCCCTCTGAAAGAACTTTAAAATTCTATACAAATTTCTTATGTTTTAAATGCAACCGTGGACACTAGCTGGCAGAGAAACTTGCAAGTTCCTGCAATTTTGCGTTCGTGCAGAAATTTGCAAGTTTCTCTACTTGAGAGAGAATTTGGGAGCATTTTTTCTTACTAACTGATATTTTGAGTGATAATTTTCGCTGGATTTTCGACGAACAAACGTATTGTCTTCCTAGAGAGTTTTGCTTTACATAGAAATTTGTGCTCTTTTACTTTCATTTTTATGCATTTCAGTGCTGGTTCTTTTAATTCAAGTTGGCCTTCGGTTTTTGGAATTTAAATAAGTTCTCAGGAAAAAAAAGTTAGTTTAAATAAGCCCATATGTGTACATAGTGCTTAAAAATATCCATTTTTCCCTTGCCTTAAAACTTTAAGCGTGGGCAACAATGATGTTTTGTAATTAAGGCAGAATTGAATATACGCTATCTGGGAAGACAATACCTGTAATATTTATTCTTGGCAGTATGTATATCCAAACACAAACGCCTGTTGAGCAAACAGTGAAACAATTTGTTATTTTCTAAGTTTGCGAATAAAACTTCACACTTAAATTTAAGTCACTCATAACAAACATTTTATGAAGAAAATCCCCGTTACGGCCTTCTTTAGAAAAAAAAAATATTTGTTTAAAATAAAAATAATCGAAATCGGCCCAATTTTATATAACCCTGCCTCCACGATAACACTAGTACCCATTTCTAACAGATTTTGGGTCGCTTAGTCAAAAATGGAAACATATATATTTGAATTTTAAGAAAACGAAGAAATAGCAAAATCGGCTAAAAACGGCTAATTTTTTTTACAAAACGGCTAACAAATCGGCTTCCGGCTAAACCGAAATTTCTCCGGCTGTTTGCTATTGCAACCGGCTAAATCTAGCCGGAAAACGGCTAAAATGGCAACACTGGCGTAGATCACCCAGCACACAGTATCTTAACTGTACTGAATTGCATTTGCACGCTTTTCCTGAGTGCTGAGAGGCTGCGAGACGACCACGGTGCTTTCGAGCAGGAATAATAGGATACCATATTGCGCTAGTCGGGCAGCAAAGACGATTTCCGTTGAAATTGTGTAGACCAATACCAAATCTTGACTTAGAAATTCTGTAGTGTAGAAATAATCAATGTTATATCTTCTGGCTCCGGAACCAGTAATACGGCCAGATTATCCGATGAAAACTATTTAGTGAGCACTGCAGAAATGCCAATGGCGTGGTAAAAGTTTATCTGGGTTACGGTTATCATGGGTTGATTGTTCATTTTTGTATTGGCTCATCAATATCTGAGAGCCATCTAATTCGAGCTTGCGAATGTCCATCAGCTCTTGCTGAATACCTGTTTGGACGACCGCTGGCTGCACAATCTCTGTGTTGGGAGTGATGTTGCTCTCGGGTGGCACCGGCGTACCTTTATTGTTGTGTAGTGGTGTGAGGCACTATCTTTGATGACTCTTATTTTTAGCCTTCAGTATCCCGATCGCGTACTTAGGAGATTTATGCACACTCCTCGGGAAGAAGACCGTCATGTTGTGGGTCGGCGGGATGTTGTCGCCTTCTTGATGCACAAATGTGACCCTTTCCACTCTTCGAGCTTACCAGCCACGTGGCTGTCCTTTCCTTCCTGCAGTCCACAAGACACATTCCTGGCCTTTAGCTGATCCACAATCAGTTCTTCCTTTCGAGCTCGAATTTGGATCAGGCGATAGACGTGAACGAGCTTGAACTAGTGTTGGTCTCGTGCCTTGTTTGGCCTGTTAGCAGCTAATCTACTTCTCTGCTCTTCAGAGGGAGTGCGACGTTGGGTTCATGCTCTATGCTAAAGCATGTACCCAACGGCCAAGCCTCTTCACCGCGACAAGGCACTGCTGAGTAAAAGTTTTAAAAGCTTCTGGTATTTCCTAAACATAACGGTGTTTCCTGTGGATATTTTCTAATTAGAAATAAGTTTTTTCAGGTAGTTTGTAGATTATAATTATCAAAGAGCTTTTATTTTGAGTACAAAGATGAATAATATTTATAAATAATTATGAAGAAAAAATACCGAAATAAGTACAAGTACAAAATCTCGGACAATTGTAAATACTTATAGGTATGTATTTCAAAACTATGTAGTATACAGTTGGGTTAAATTTATATAATTGCTAATATTTGGAAGTGACGTAGGCCTTTAAAGCTTCATGGTTCTTTAAAATTAACTTGTTTATCCCCTTTTGGCCGATCTTGTAATTTCTCTTCACTTAGTTTCTCTATAAATATTTCACTCCGACACGGGTTCCGTGTTTCTATCAGAAACACACAAAACGCTATGCTCAATCCAACAATCAATAAAATCCAAGCCGCGTAGAAAGTATACAAGTTCAAAGCTCTGATAGGCAGCACATTGTTTACCAGCTTTACATAGCCAGCATTCAAGGCATCATTGAAATCCGAGGTCAGCCAGTAAACATCCAAACCAGCCATTTGTACGTCCAAAATGAAACGCGTTAGAGGTTTTTCCAAATGTGAGTCCAAACGCATGGGAAAGCTTATACATGGACTACCCAAGCAAATTTTCGAAAACCGGTTGATGGGTTTATTGGCATATTGCTCTTGCAAGGATAGAAAATCCCAACGCTCTTCGGTGACAGGATAGGCATACGAACTATTGAAGTTCAACAGATGCGCCATTTGTACGCTCGAGTTCGCACCTATTATCAGCTTCTGAATCTTAGACACGAGTTTGGGTGGCACTTGTTCCAAAACCATATCGATCTCATGGAATTTTGTTAAGATAGGCAACTGCGCCTCGATCAACGACTCGAAAGTATCCAACTGCTCACCAACGAGTATGGTGGTATAGAAACTGCTGAGCAGATTATTGTACCAGCTGGTTAGTAGAAACCCGAAAAGCGCCAGCTGCAAGTAGATCAGGAAATAACGCAGCGAGGGTTGTTGACTTTGATATGTATGCGGCAGAAAGAACACATGTGCTATGCCCTCGAGAAATGTGCGCGACAGCTTTGTGAGGAGTGGAGCCTCGCTGGGCACACAAGGACTGGTCCACATAAGAGCAATTGCGATATAGGCCACTGCGATACATATAACAAACCAACAGCCCAACTTGAGTGGACGTATCGGATACAGACAACGCGGAATCTCATTCTGCACTGGCACTATGAAGCAACATTCCAACTTGAAGATCGGATAGCTCATGATGCCTTGCTGCTCGCCGATGCTCGTGTAGGGATGCATTGAGATCTCCAGCTCCTGCTTCTCAAGTTTTTGAGCGATAGAGCTAGTATTAACGCTGCTCGTTATATCGTGGACCGCATTAGGATTGCTGATACGCAGCGTAATATTCATGCGACGGAGGAAGTTTACAAATATATGATAGGCAAAACCGCGTATGTTCGTTTTGTTGTCTCGCTGATTGTGCACAAAGAAGATGCGTGGCAAATCATTCTCGGCAGGCGTTGAGATTGTGTAGCCCTGCAGATCAGTGGGTGCAGGCGGAAAAATATTTTCGCTCCGATTGTATACACGAAACACTTGCATCCGTGGAAAGGGCGAGTACCGGTAAATGGTGTTGTTGTACAGCAGTACGGTGTGCAGAAATTGTAGCTGCCAGAGTTTGGCGAAAACCGCCACTGGTTCAAGCCGTGCACTGGTGGTCACCACGATGACTTTTGTTTGCCGTAGTTTACGCAAACGCTGATCAACCACGCGCCAAATGCGATCGGTTGGCGCGTCACATAACACTACGCTCAAGGCATCATTTTTAATATGGTTGCGTAATGTATTGCCTGGTGGTTTCGAATGATCATCAGCTGTGAAGATGTAACGCGCAGCCAAGAGACGCCGATGCAAGCTGGCAGCAATCGCTGTAAATGCGGCGCCATTTTCGTCGTTTCCGCCTATGAAAATCGGCACGTTCGAAATGTTGTGATGACGTAGTGTGCGCAATAGAACCTCGTCGAAAGTCATTGTGTACGTGGTTGTGTTGTAGGCGGTGCTGGCGCGAAACAGCAGCGTGTTGAAAAATACGAGTATCAACGTCGACAGCAACATCCTGCAAGGACTACTAACGGCAACTAAGCAGGCAACATGTTTTTTATACTGAACTCGATTTCCATTTACATGCCTATCTGCTTACACCCTTATACATACTTAAGTGCTTGTAATGTGCTTATTATTAAAATTAAGTCGACTTGTTGCAATTAAATTTTATCTATCAGCGCTAAACTTACATATTTAGTAATTTTCATATAGTGGATGCTAATAAAGTTACATTGTCGTTGGCGAACATTCCTGAAGCCTTTTACTAACTGTCCACACAAATGTGTAGTTGCCGTTTGACATGCCCATGCTATAAAAACGTTGAACTTAACAAATGAGACTGCAGTCATATTTGATATAGCAATAAAGATGGAAATTTACACACATATGTAATTCTTGATTATGGCCATCAAGAAAAAATTGTCATTTTTAAGTCGTTTACTTTAGAAAACCAACAAGCTACCAGTCAAGTGTATTAGGGTAGCTAATGTTTTCCCAAAAGTATACTGCAAAAAGTATTCATTAGTAAAGTGCGGCCATCTGTTTTTCTGGTCGTTACACGGACACAGTCGATATTTTATAATTTCAACATTTTTATAATTTCTCTCTAGAAATCATAAGATTTTTACTTTTTAAGAGCATTTCTGCATAAAAAAGAACATTTTTTTAAATCTCCTTTGGTGGTAAGGGCTCGATATGCAAGAAAACTCAAGACAGGATAAAAACAACGACATTGCGGACATTGGTACCCACTGGGCTCCACAACAACAACCTTTAAAGTAAAGGCAGTTTGGGTAAGGGTGGACCGATGAAATGGAATCAATGGGAGGGGTACTAAAAGAGTTCTTTTTTATCTGAAATATCCATTTATGCCATTACGGGAATAGTATTTCCTTTTTTAAATGACCACCACGAAGTATGCAGTAGCCCACAAGGGAGTGACCATAAACAAATATTTTACATCCAGTTCAAGCAGCTCATGACTTCCGATGTTAACACGAAGAGCTTAGTTATGCGCTGTGCTTGGGACCCGGATCGTAAAAAACAAACTCCCATGAAAGTAATAAATAAAAAAAGGACTACTATTTGAGGCAAGGCGAATTTATACAAGGTGGTGTTACTGGCAATTTAGATTTTTGCCGCGGTTCTTTTGAATGTCAAAATGATGTGTTTGTTGTAAACAAGGCGAATCTAAATTCGCCAGTAACGCCACCTTGTATTAATTCCCTTTGTTTGAGGCCATGAGCTTAGAATGTACGGATCCTTAATGTTATTTACTATTTATCCTATAGACAGGCATTTTATACTCAATTTCCGTAGTTTTTGTAAACTGCTGGATGTTACTCGATAATTTTATCAAGTGTGAACGTCCTTTTCAGCTTACTTTTGTTAGTCAGATAAATTATATTTATAAACAGCTGATCGGTGATTTTTTCCTATAAAAAAATAAATTGTAACAGAAAAGTTAATAATTTCTACTCAATCTATCGGTCATTTACTTAAACTTAAAACACGGTGTTACAAAAAAAAATAAAATTGTGCGAACTTTGGTAAGTTACCTAGGTCGTAGAGCTGGCAGAGTAATTGATGAAACTGTGTTCAAAAATTTTCTAACACCCTCAAATTCTTAACTTATTCTTAAAAAACCATTTTCGCATGACTTCCGGCACGGCTCGGTTATTTTTTAACCAATTTTATGTTTTTATATGGCTTTAAAAAGAAAATTCAAATTTTTTTTTTTATATGAACTATTGAAACCTCAAAATGAATCCAATCCAATTGATGGAATTTTTCTGTAAAATTGCATCAAAGTGATTTGGAAAAATCTTAGAAAATTCACAACTTCCGAATTCGTCTATTGATTTTTATAAATGGTACCCAGTTTTACTCGGAATTGAACGTTATTTTCGAAGTAATAACTGAAAGAGACTACTTTATTTGGAAATTTTAGAAAAAAAAATGTCTTATGCCGAATTTCCACTAGGCATTGAAATGACAAAAAATGTATGCCATTTAAAAAAATGCCACGTGGAAATTAACTTAATGACTGTATTTTTAATGTAATAATGCCGAGTTTCCACTAGGCATTGAAATGACAAAAAATGTATGCCATTTAAAATATGCCATGTGGAAATGAACTTAATGACTATTTTTTAATGTAATGACACGATTATTTTAGAATGCCCGACTTCGTCATTTGTCATTTTTGCCATTTAATGCCTAGTGGAAATCCAGCATAACATGATTATTTTTTAATGCCCGACTTTGTCGT
This sequence comes from Rhagoletis pomonella, assembly GCF_013731165.1. Lineage (NCBI taxonomy): Eukaryota > Metazoa > Arthropoda > Insecta > Diptera > Tephritidae > Rhagoletis > Rhagoletis pomonella. The sequence goes on along the minus strand of NW_023458562.1, from coordinate 46,881,327 downwards.
TTGTCATTTTTGCTATTTAATGCCTAGTGGAAATCCAGCATTATTAGGAAAAATATATAAATAAAAATTTGTGTTAGCTTCAGGCTTATTCCAAAAATTTTCCACACATTTACAATGTACTCACAAAACTTATTATTTCTTTAAATAAAATTGGGTAAAAATAACAGCGCTAAAAATGGTTTAGTGCGGGAAATGATGTGCATATGCTTTTTTAAAAAATAAGTTGAGAATTTGAGGGTTTCACAAAAATTTAAAACTTAGTTTCGTGAATTAAGCGACCAGGCCACGATCTGTACTAACAAATTTTTATTTTAACTCCTCAGTAAGTTTATAACAAACTCCACGCAATATAAATTCCTTTGTAGGAAAAAAGAGAAAAATTAATAAATTGCTATTATTAAATTTACATTACAAATAATCTCAGCCACTGTGCTTGCTGCAACGATTGCAAATACATACCGAGTTCCCTTTACAGAAGATGTCGCAATAAAAACAAGGCGAAAACATTTGAACACTTACTGTGTGGAATAGCAAGTTGTTCAGTAGGTAAATTACTTTTCTTTTTTTTTTCTTTAATGGAATACCGGTTAGTTTTCCTCCTACCGGCACTCACTACTACACATTTACATTAGAGTTCATCACCAAAAAAATGGGGGGTTTCCACATTAATTATAAAAGATACTATATTTAAAGACTTCTGCAAAAATATTTCGGAAAAATTTTAAGATTTACGTGAGCTGGACTGATTTGAAAATACCACCGAAACTCTCATTATTTTCATTCCATTGACAAAATTTTTAAACATTTTTATGTAGAAGGACTACTCTTAAACTCTTCTTTCATCTGAGGTGATTTTTTAGAAAAAATATTTTTAAAAACTGAAGTCACAAAATATAATCATTTTATTTATTTTTTTTTTTTGCATGGAAAGTGATGCACCCGAATGTTCAAGTGTCTCTGTAAACTATACAACTTTTTACTTATATTACCATCGATATTTCTAACCCACTATCGATAGTTTTTCCCTAGTTACCGCCACTATCTTCGACGAAAACTTTTTTATATGAAAGGAAATGCGTAGAAAAAAAATTAGTCAAAAGAATTTTTTAGCAACTTCATACTTGCTCTTAATTGCACTAAAATTTAATGGACTGTAAAACTGCATACCAAGGTTTTTTCTAAAATTCTAATTAAAAAGTTTAAAATTTTGATTAAACTTTGTTGATTACCAATTTTTGTACAGATTTCGAAATTTGGATTTATGTGGTTTTTTTTAGATTATGAGCTATAAATTTATGCAAATTGCACTAATAATATTTAAACAAAAAACCACCGACTTCAATGCTCATATAACAATTAGCTAACTAATTTTTTCGCAATCCACTGATCAGAACTAAACCAAATTACTATAAGACCACCCTTGAGATGCAACCTTTCGGATAAAAAATAAAATTACACTGTTTTACAGCAAAAATGTTCTATGGATGCCACTATCCAATTCCTATGTAGAATTGCTCGGTGATTCCGAAAATCGAGCTATTTTTTTTCTATGGATACGTTTTCGAGATATTTGTAATTTACCGCTATTGAGCTTAAAGCAAAAATTGGTTCCTTTTAACCCCATCTCTCCCGCCAATGAAATTCTCCATAAACACCACTTTCCCATAGGGCTTATAGTTTCTGACAAATTAATTAATCATTCCAGCTTTTTTTATTTTTTAATGAAAAAATTAAAAAAAAATCAAACTTTAACAGAACAAAAATTTAAAAAATAGCAGGTTATGTGCCAAATTTTTGCAGTTGTACTAAAGCAAAGTAATCGGGGCCACCCTTCAATAGTAACTAATCGTCTGAATTATCAAGCCGCTACTGTATTCACAAGCGAGTTCATTATTTGCGCAACTTATGTATGTACGAACAAATGTTTTACGACCGATTGCTTGATTTGCTGTCGCAAAACAAAAAGAAAATTATCTTTACTTTATTTGAATGTTAATTTTTCATATTTCGCTACTCGCCCTTTATTTTTGTTTGCGCACAAAGTATGCACAAGCAAATTATGTATGTATGTATACTTAAACATATGTCTGTATGTTCATAAATATATGCATTATTTTTATACGATATTTGCGGCAGCGGTCGCCATACGATAAGCGGAAAGCCGGCAAATAAAATTCAACAAAAATTAAATTTAGTACAGCCAGTTGATTTGGCCAACTCTTCACATCTGAAGCGATTATTTTTTTATTTTTTTTATTCTAATGCACTTTCATTTGCTTATGCATACATACATACGTTTTTTCTTGGCATTCGCAGCATGTTACTCGTAAGTGCTCTCTTTTAGCTACATACATACATATGTACCCAGTGAGAAAAGATAATGGTTGGGAATGCATACAGTAATGGATAGTACGAATTTCTCTACAATGTTGTCAAACGAAAGTAATGTGTTGCATGTCGTTTTATAAAACTACAAAAATAATCCATGAATGGAACTTATAAAAAAGAGTCCGTGCCACAGGGTTTGAACCCATGACCAACAAAATTTGTAGTCGAAGACGCATTTATTCGGCTGCAGCAGCTGTTGAGATAACGTGAAAAATACATAACTACTTACATACTTAAGTTCTCCAACTTTTTGTTTTTGTTTGTGGCTTCAAAACTACACATTATCCGCTAGCTTGCAATGCGTTGCATGTCTTCGTTTAATCGTAGCTTTTGATCTTTTCTTGGTAGAAAAAGTTAATGCGCTCCCATTTTCCCACTGGGTACGTACACTCAATCCCCAATCAAATGTTTATCGCTGCTGTATTATACTCGCATAAACGCACATGGCAGACCGAACGGTCTGTCTGTATGTACATACACATATACTGATGTTGGTGTTGTTGGTTTTTTTTTTATTATCTGCTTTTTAGTCGATTTTGTATGTTATGTTTGTTTTTCGTGTTTGTGTAACGAAAAACGCTGACCTGGCGATAAGCTTCCAATAGCCGTGATCGTCTAGTGGTTAGGACCCTACGTTGTGGCCGTAGTAACCCAGGTTCGAATCCTGGTCACGGCAATGCTCTACCAAGTGGGGCATTGTCACGGATGGAAGCGTTTTTTTTTTTCTTTTTTTCATACGTGTGTGTACATATAAAATTTATTTGTGTGATATTTATGAGGCGCAAATAGCAGGAAGGTTACCAATTCGTCTGAATATTTTTTTTTTCTATGTATGTATCGGATAACTCTAGAACACGTGAAACATTTTTTATAATTTTTTCTTTTTGAAAAAGTGTAATCCCATACTAATTTGGTTAATTTCCGATCATTGGATCAATAAGAATTCTAGATTTTTATATGAGCGTTGAGTCGGTTGTGTTTTTGCTTAAAAATTACTTATGTTTTCATTTCATTAAGTACATAATATCCTCTGAAAAGCAAAAAAATTTTCGCATAAATCACTTATGGACTTAACTGAAATACATCAATTTGCTTTTTGCTAGTTACGGCCTTTTGCATTTCGGGTGTGTAATTAGTCGAAAGTTAATTATATTATTTTCTCATTTTATTGCACAAGGTCGGTCTCTCGTGTTTATACGAAACTTTAAAACAAAAAACGGCCAAGCGATATCGAAGTTATTTAAGAGGTTTTTATAAAAAAAAAAGGCAAGAGGGCACCATTTCTATCTTGTATCAAACCCTAACCGCCAAAAAGGCGTAAGCCACAAAATGTTCGAATTTCTGTTTTTGACAGAAATCGATTACTTACCACCATACGCACCAGCTTGCAAAATTTCAAAGCCCTACAAAGTAGCGTCGCAAAGTTATAGCGAAAGCAATTTTGGCTTAAGTGCTTAATTGTACTCTGTTTACATTTTTTTGGGCACGCAGTGTAGGTTAAGCCTTTTTCTCCGTGAAACATTTTTCACTGCATAAAGGGAATTGTTACATTTTTGTATGAAAGTTTTGAAGTGCCTCTATTTTTATCATTACCTCCATTTTATTAGCTCGGGATGTAACTATGTAACTATGTAATATTGATTCTCAAGTTACATACCTGATGACAGTACGAACGGAAATTATAATAGCGAGGTTTTAGTTTTTTAGCTATAATTATATCTTCCAAATATGGACTATTTACCAACAAAGGTAAATACATATATTTGTGGTAGATTAAGATTTTTAATCAAAAGGATGAAAATATAATGCATGTATGTATATGGTGTTAAAATAAATTGGTTATCGCAAAGCTTAACTAAAGGCTTACTCGTCTCATACAGCGACACCGATTTTTTGAAGAGTTATTGGTAGAGGAAAATTTTGTTGTCAGTGTTTGCATTGTTCAAATCTAAGCGGTACGGCAGCGGCAGCAAATTAGAAAATAAGAACAAAAATGATTAAGTCGCGTCATTTGGACGAAAATATTTGAATTTATGGAAAACAGAATAAATTCGACCGCCGAGCAAGAAACATTAATTTTTATTAATTTGAATTGGCATAAAATTGTGTATGCATCAAAGTCCGTTAAATCCTCTAATAAAAAATTTGGTGCTTTTTTCGATAAAACGCACCTTTTATTGGGTTTTAGTGCTTTTTCAAATTCAAAACATGGCAACACTGATAACCACTTAAGTGCATAGTGGTGGTGACAAATTGGTTTCACTACCACTATGCACTTAGTGGAAATGCATTTCACTATTACTATATAGTTAGTGGCTATAAATGTTTGAACAAACCTGTTGTAAAGAAATGGGTATTAAAATCATAGATCGAAAACTTATCCTAAATTTGTAAACTAGTGTTATTAGTCAGTGATAGTGAAATTTTCATTCCTTTACAGCTAACAAGATAGTGACACTAGTGACTAAAGCCCTAGTGGTAGTGAAAATTTCGATTTAGTGCAATTTGCCCAACCCTGATAATAGTTAGATTTTCATCACATTTTAAAATAAAAATACGTCAACTATGCGTTTTTTCTTAGCGGCGTTCATTGTTATTTATGTTTTTTCTTTGGCGTTTCTCCTCTCTTTACCAAAAATAATCGATAAATAAAGGTTGCATCTTTTTTATACAGGATTATTTTACAACTTGGGCTTCGGAGGAGAAATTTTGCGTTCTTAATTACGCATTGGATAGTTCTGCTCGAAAAATCAGATAATCTGGCCAAAAGTGTATATGTCGCTAAACAAAAGAATCGAATATAACAATTTTGTGAAATTTATTATGGGCAGCAGTCTACCGGATATCCGAAACCGGCTCTTATTTTTACATGTTATCCGGAATCCGGTTATCTGGAAAAATCTTTATCTGGCACATCCCTACTTATAAATAAATATTTTTTGATCGAATAATAATATTTCCCTTCATAAGTCTTCAGAAAATAACACTACGATGCTTATTTAGCTTAAAAATTTTACTAAGTGTGTTTTAATAAACGCTAAACCACTGTTTTTAAACTAATTTTTAACGGAAATAAAACATGATTTTTATGTTGCATATATTTTAATTTTGACTTCAGCGCCACCTAGCGGCCCAATATTAACAAAAGAAGTAATTTTTGAGCAAGAAAACAAAACTGACTTCAATTCTTATATTCATGATCAAATGATCGGATCTGAGCCAGATTAGTATGGGACCACCTCTGAGACACTACCATTCCGATGCAAAAATAATCGAAATCGGTTGACGTGGTCCAAAGTTATGCGGTAACGTACTCCTTTTTTGGAAGTCGGTTAAAAAAAGCCTTCAGTGGAAATTGTATTCCTCCCAATTTCTACAGAGCTATTTAAAAGATTAATGTGAACTGTTTCTTGACTGCTTTAAGGTATAAATTTAGTCTGACATTATGGTCGATTTGAGGGTTTCATTTTTCCTGCCTGCTATGTAGCGCCACAAAACAGCGCTTCCGTGCAGTTTTTGCTGAGGCATTCGTTTGTTATGCCTCGCTGATTGGCGATCTTAATTACCGCATCGATTTCAATCGGTTAACTTCATCGAGTTGACGCAGGCAAAGTGTTGAAAAATAAAATGTAAATAACATTTACGTATGCCAAAATGTTCTAGAGTACATTTGTATTTAAATGCATATAAACATATACATATGTACATACACCATTCTAAATAAGTATGTGCACACATGTAAATATGTTTTCTGCTAATTTGCTGTTTTTCGAAATTGTCCTTCAAACATGTGGCACGTCAAGGGAGGCCTTTGCCTATATAAAGCGCCTATTCAGTTCAACCTTTAAACAGTGCCAATCGCGCGCGTTGTCGCGCAAGCTAAAGTCATTTCAAACGCAAACTAATCGCGAAAATGCTTTTAGATAATATGACAGTACTAAGCACTCCTTTCTTCGATGATATGCCACGCGCCTTTCTTCTCGATAATGACAATCTTAGCGATTCTACAGCACTCTTTGGACCGTATGCCCAAATCATATGGAATTTCGCCGACAAGCATCAAATGCAACTCGCTTGGAATCGTGATCTGATCGAAATCAACTCCGAGATACTGCAGCGCATAGATTGTGGCGAGTATAATTTATCGATGAACGGCGCGACGATAGTGAAGCCTATCCCGCCAAATGTACAATTCAGCTATCCCTTATATTGGACAAAAAGTTGTATAATGATACCGTTGGAGGATGAATTGCCCAAGTATTGGTATATTATTTGGCCATTTGGTCGCTATATCTACATGTGTATACTGTTCGGCATCATCTATGTTGCCATCCTAATGAAGTATGTTGAGTATCCGACCAACGAGCACAGGCCGACACGTTCGATAACACGGAATATATTATATAGCAGCGCCATATTAATGTACGGTTCCAACATGAATGTCCGATTGAAGAATGCACAAGTGCGCGTGTTAATATTCTATGCCTTGCTCTTCGTACTCGGCTTCATACTTGCCGCCTATCATTCGCCCTATCTGACAGGCTACAATATGAAACCGATATTCATGCCACCTATCAATACAATCGAGGGTCTAACGGAAGCCAACATAAAGGTATTGATCAGCTTAAGTGACTACACGGATATAAAGCAGAGCTATGTCGAGCACATACTCGCTTTGACGCATCTTTTACGTGAGTTACCATGACAAGAGTTTCAAAATTATTTGGAAAAGTTGAATCGAAGTTACGCCTATGTGATAACCGAATATCAGTGGAAATTTTTTAATCGCCAGCAACGCGTACTCATACAACCATACTTTCACTTATCGAATATCTGTTTTGGCACCGTCTTCAAAGCTATTCCAGTGCAGCGCGACGCCGTTTGGTATGATGCGCTAAATCTGTTCATTCTAATCACGCAGGAGTCAGGTCTCTGGGAGCAATGGGAGGAGCGCGCATTCTTTGCAGCTGTGAGCGCAAAATATGCAGAAATATTCACCGATACCTATCCTTTGGAGGCGTTGAATCTGCGCTACTTTTTGATTGCATGGATAGTTTTGGGCTCAGGTCTGCTGCTGAGTTGTTTTGCTTTCGCACTCGAATATTACAGTAAGAAGCGCAATAGCGTAAAGGAGGAGACGAGCTATAATCGTTTCTTGTATACGTAAAGATGGCGAAAGATTTGATGAAGATGGGCAGACAAAATATTTTATAAAATAATTATTTATGTAGAGTACACAGCAGCAAAGCAAATGTATGTACATTAGGCTGGTCCAAAAATAGTGAAGTCGGAATTGTAATGCTCTCACCCCCTATGATTATTCTATATCGAAAAAAGTAGAACTTTTTTTTTTAAATCAAAAATATTTAGAGGTCGCTCAAAGCGCTAAAAGTTTTGCATGTATTTTTATATGGGAAAAATAAATTTTTTCGTAGAAATGGTATAGAATTCTTGAAAGTCAATATTTTTCGATCGAAAAACTCTGATTCAGGAAACTTTCAATAATAATACCCAACTGTTTATTTAACACTTTTTTAATACTAACGATTTTTATTGGATTTTTCGGGGCTGTTGTGGGTTTTTAACGGTCCTATAAATTATAGTTGTAATGAAAAAATGGTTAAATAAACGATTGGGTATTATTATTGAGAATCTCCTGCAGAGTTTTCTGGTAGAAAAACATTGATTTTTAACTATTCTATACCATCTCTACAAAACGTTTTTTCACACATATGAAATAAATGGAAAACTTTGGGCGCTTTGAGCGACCTCTAAATATTTTTTTATTTCAAAATAAAAAAATACAGGTATATTTTTTTCGGTATACTTTTTCACATGTATTTTTGGACCACCCTAATGTACAAATAAGTAACTAAGTACATATCTATACCCAAACCTAGCACTTAAATCCGCTATAATTTATTAACTCAATGCTTCGAAAATGCACAGGCAAGAATCAGGGTTAATAGGTGCCCTGTGCTTTCGAACGCCAGGATAAATTAACTGAGAACCCATTTTAATGCGAGGATAACTTATAGGATTTATGAGAAAAATATAAAATTAGACTAAGTCTGAAGCTGAAATAAAAAAACAAGGCTGTCTAGTTCTCCAAAAGTTTGGGGAAAAGCATGTAACACGCCATGACATCAAGAAGAGGGTCCGATAGGAGTCCTTTTCGAGTTTCATACTGTGTTTAACGTTGCTGTGTTGACCATATAAATATATCAGCACCGAATAATTTTTGTCCAAGGTAGTCAGCTGTCTGGAAGATGCATATGAAATAAACATACTTTAAGAAACGATATAATGCCGAAGACGAACTTTCTTGGACTTAGCGATCACAAGATCTGCCATCTCGCACACTTGACTGGCCTGACTGTGGGTGGAGATATGAGAAAACAAAATACAGTGAGTGGTTCCAGTTCATCTAGCTGGAGAACAAACGAGCTTTAGCATTTCGATATGGTGGCAGAGCACGGTAATGTCGGCAAGAAGCAAGTTTTTCTTCGGATTTAGATTCGAAACAATGGGAATATGATCTATTGATAATAATTCGGATTCGAGTTTGGAGTTTATCCCGACATTTCTTTGGTAGAAATAGAAATAACGAAATCACTTGAATATTTCTATTAGCGATTTCAACACGGCTGTCGACAAATGCAACCTGCTCGAACAGCATTCTGGTATAACCAATTCACCTGCATAGGGATTTACTGGGTATATTTTTTTTACTTTCTAGCCGGTAAGAATGGTAGTTATTGTTTATCTTTGTGAAGTGTTATATCGATAAACTAAAATGCTTAACATAGAGGCTAATAAAAATAAAATCAAAGCATGTATTCATCTATATACATAAGTTGCACCCATTTAAACGTAAATGGCAATGATCGTTTGAATCGCAGAGTTATTGTTTTTGCAATGTAAGTATATTCTTCGGATAATCATGATGAAATTGTTTGGAGAACTGTGAGTCTATTGTGGTCGTTTCAACTTCCAAACATTTCAGGAATTTGCTGTAAGCTGGACTACCAAATAAAGGGTGTGATCCCAAAGTTAACTTCATTGAGGTTGCAGTGGCTGCCCGCAAACAGATCCTAGATAATGACAGATCGTACATATTTCGGAACGCCCGCTATGATACCACCATATTATAGAACGAATAAGGAAGCTTTATGAAGCATTGTAAATCGGAGACCTTCCAAAGTTCCTTGTCAACTGCGACAGTAATCGTTCGCTGGAAATCGTTTTCTGCTGGTATGTATCCACATTAAGCAGTGACCAGTAAAGATCCCCACAACCAGCCTAAGTTGGAGGTGTTTTAAAAGACGAAGGACCCTGGAACTGTTATTATCCTGGAAAAGTAGTAGTATACTAGTCGATATTTAATTTGCTGGTTTATTCTAAGCCACAACTAACAAAGAGAGTGTGATCCTTAAAGGCTCAGTTATGCGTATGTACTTGGCATTGGATAGTAAGACGAGAGAGTTGTCACATAAAAATTCTGGTAAATGAGCTTTGCTTATAAGCTGTTACTTAAAGCGTAGCATGACATAGAAGTCTGCTGATTTTGGATTGAGCAGTGAGGGTCGGAACTACATTTTTATGCATCAGCAATCTATTCCTTTCTTAGTTCTGGAGTTATTCTAGCAGTTTCCGTCTCCATGTCTGCTTCCAATTGCTGTCAAACAGAAAATAAATTATGCTGCTTGTTCAAAATGTGACAGTGTCAACTAGATGGTTATAATTGGCAGGCGGACTACTGCATTTTAAGTTCTTCTGCTTCTTAATTGGCACTAAAACTGTTTTTCGATTTGAGACGAGAACAAAAAACTGCGCCAGTGCCCTCTTTCCTTTGCAAAATTGCGCTAGTTGTTCATCCCGAGTGCAGACAGATGTTTCTGCACTAGGTCCTTTCATAGACACCTTTGCTTTCATTGTCCACTTACCGGAGCATCATCATCCATACGTACGATATGTCCAAGTCCGCGCAATAGCTGCATTTTTATGTGTTTAATGAAATTTAGGACATTATAAAGCTCATACACTTCGTCAGAACGATAGATCTTGTGGAGAATTGTCCTCTCGATAGCCCCAAGAGCCTTCTCGTCTTTATTCGGTATTACTTTCCAACCGGGCTCAAACTGGCAACATCGTCCTTTTGCTATACATACATATATAGAGCCCCTCCGTTTCCGATGGGCAGCTCGTATTAATGGGCTAATCACAATGGGTACTTCGTTCATTCAGTAGTAGAGTGATGTCACAATGAAAACGTTGACGTAAACAAAATCGCTCCCTTTCCGAGTTTGCATTGTTGTTGTTCCGGTAAGTCATTCCTTGCCTGTCTGGCGTTCCCCATAGAAAATCACACAATTTACTCAAAGTGAGTCACCTTACCAAATCGACAAAAAAGTGGTGTGGGTCATTTCCCGAATTTAACTCACTTTGAAAATCTAATCAGTTGTGGAGTTCTCATGTGCTTAAACTTTAATCTAACGAATGCCGGGCAGCTGAGGAGGTAGTGCTGAGATGATTCCACCTCGTCATCCATTCTACGATATTAAGTGGCACCGCGTGGGTCCCTAAAGGATAACGTACGGTCAGTACACTGTAAGACCCAAGAGATGGCGCTTAGCCAGTTGTAGAAGCTCCCTTGAGCGCCCGCGGTCCATGATCGGCCAAAAGAACCTTACAACTTTGCATGTCGGGATTTTCTCCCAGCGCTCGCTGAGCCGACCCTGAACCGATCTGTCCAGTGGCAGGCCACAGGTTGCCAACGAGAATTGTATGCCTTCCCTGTCCGAGGGGATGGCCTAGACAGCTCATCAACTCCGCAATTTCCAGTGATATCACTGTGCCCTGGGACCCAAATATGTTTGATTTGCAAGTATTTCGAGCCGTTTGAGAGAGCGGTCGGCATTCCCCGACCAGTTTTGAACACACCATTAGCGATGCCAGCGCCCTGACTGCCACCTGGCTATCAGTGTAGATATGTACCCTCCTAGTCGACAATACATTGGTGTCTAGCGAAACGGCTACCTCTTTTATAGCGGCCACCTCGGCCTGAAAGACGCTGCAGTCCGGCAGTTTGAACATAAGATCTACTGAGAGTTTCAAACAGTAGCAGGTGTCCAACTCTCCCGTCCAGCTTCGATCGGTGAAGATGTTTATTGGACCTGCACTTCAGAGACTACCACTCCGGATCCTTTTGTGGCCAGCCTCAAGCGGCAGTAAGTCGAAGCTTTCAAGAATGGTCGAGTGTCCAAGCGCTTGGTTGAAAGAAAACCCAGAGCTGTTCAGCCTAAGGCTGAACGAAGAACCGCTACTTTGGTCGCAATGTCGACAGGTGCGACATTGTGCATAGCATTTAGCGATAGAGTAGGAGTGGGCCGAAGCGATCCTGACAAGAGTGGTATTTTCCAGTGAGTTCTAACAGACAATGACCCCATACTAAATTATTGGGTTGATAATCGTTTCACATAGCCGGTACATCACTTTTGGAGACAGGCCTCATCTCTTCACCATAGCAATTTTGCAGCAGTAAAGAGCCAAAGATGCCTCTTTTTTACTCGCTGCTCAATATTTCGTTTCCATGATAACTTTCCGTCCAGGATCACGCCCAAGAACTTGACCCTGTCAGAGAGAACAACGGAAGCTGGGCATGAGGCACTTTGCTCCTCTAGATGCATAGAACGAGCTCCATGTTTTCAGGATTGATAACTAGTCCGCAGCTTGCGGACCAATTTGTGACCATGTTTAGGTACCCTTTCTTAAGTTCGTACAGAGTTTCCAAAAATTTTTCCTCTGACGATGATAACCTGGCATACTCTTATTTCCAACTCCTCCAGTGAATTTGAGATGGCGCTGTATTCAAATCAGAATACTGCGCTATTGCGCTGAGTTAGTGCGCTGACACCACAGACGGTGCCGGCGTTATTGAGTTAGCACCACAAAAATTGCGCTATTACCCATGGCTACTGGTCACGTGACTCTGTCTCCACCCTTAAAAAGAAGCATTTCCTTGATTAAGTCAAAGCAGTTGAAATTAAAAGAAAAACTCTTAAAAGCATTCAAAGATAATCATTTCGAAACGAGTTCCACAAAGTAGAGCGTTAAAAAAATGGCCTATTGCAAAAAAGTGAATTTCTCTGGCCAATTGTTTGGCCATGTCGAGCCGATTGGCGATCTTAATTACCACCTCGAGTTGGCACATGCAAATTGCAGAAAGGCAAAAAGTAAATAGCACGTACATACATATGTATGTATGTGTGTATGTAAATGGCATAAGCTCATATGCACTACATATATGACGAAATATATACATACTCTTCTGAATACATATGTATGTGCATACAGACATTATGATAATTTACTGTTTTTCAAAATTGTCCTTCAATTTCGTGGTACACAAGGTAAGCATTTGCCTATATAAAGTGCCTTCGCAGTTAAACTTTCAAACAGTTGCAACTGCGCCAAAGTACTTCACAGCTCAAACGACTAAAGAAAATGCCTACGGACAATACACCAGTACTAAGCACACCCTTCTACGATGACGTGCCACGCGCCTTTATCCTCAGCCGCAACAATTTTAATGATTCGACATCACTATTCGGGCCGTATGCCCAAACAATATGGAATTTCGCCGACAAGCATCAAATGCATTTGAAATGGAATCGTGATCTCAGCGAAAACTACACGGAGATTTATGAACGCATAGATTCTGGCGAGTATAATTTGTCGATGAATGGAGCTACGATGGTTAAGCATGTCACGCTCAATGTGCAATTCAGCTATCCGTTATATTGGGTGAAAAATTGTATTATGGTGCCGTTGGAGGAGGAGTTACCCAAGTACTGGTACATTGTTTGGCCCTTTGATCGCTACATCTATACCTGCCTACTCTTTGGCATTTTCTATATCGCCATACTAATGAAGTATATTGAATATCCGAGCAACGAGCATAAGCCGACACGTTCGATAACGCGAAATATATTACATAGCAGCGCCATATTAATGTACGGTTCCAACATGAATGTACAACTGAAGAATGCACACGTGCGCATGCTGTTCTTCTATACCTTGCTCTTCGTACTCGGCTTCATAATAGCCGCCTATCATTCACCCTATCTGACCGCCTACAATATGAAACCGGTATTCGTGCCACCCATCAATACAGTCGAGGATCTGTTGGATGCCGACATTAAGGTGCTGATCACCTTAAGCGACTTCGAGGAATTGAAACAAAGTAATGTCGAGCATATACTCACACTATCGCATCTATTAAGCGAGCTGCCATGACAGGAATTTCAAAATATTTTGGATAAATTGACGCGCGAGTATGCCTATGTAGTAACCGAAGATCAGTGGAATTTTTTGAATCGTCAACAACGCATACTAATACAACCGTACTTTCACCTATCGAAGATCTGTTTCGGCACAGTTTTCAAATCTATTCCGGTGCAGCGTGGCGTCGCTTGGTATGATACGTTAAACCTATTCATTTTACTAACGCGCGAGTCGGGCCTTTGGGCACAATGGGAGGAGCGTGCCTTCAATGAAGCTTTGCGTGCAAAGTATGCAGAAATTTTAACCGATACCTATCCTGTGGAGCCGTTGAATCTGCGTTTCTTTACGATTGCCTGGATTGTTTTGGCCACAGGGCTGCTGCTGAGCTGTTGCGTTTTTGTGCTTGAATATTATTTAAAGAAACGTAGCAACATCAAGGAGGTGGTGGGCTACAATCGATTCACGTATGAGTAGAACACAGCTGACGAAGCTAGGCAGATAAGGCGTTTTGTGAAGTAAATAAATGTCAGTAGGGCACGCGCCAATGGACACATAAGTACATACATATGTACTTAAGTATTTGCATATTTGTATTTTGTCAACACTATAAATACCGTTTACGCAGTAAATATTTTCTAACGTAATTGCACGCGGTCACGTAAGCTAACTAAATGCAAGCGCTTAAGCTTCCTATTTATATATGTATGTATGCAGCTTGCAATAAATACATAGTTGCTAAAGTATAATTAGAATACGCTTGCAGTTTAGCAGGCACTTCAGTTGGTTACTTTGTGCACAAATCCTCGGATGTACTACGCGGCACCGAATTTTATTAGAGCGTGCAATGCCTCCGCACCACATCAAGACACTCATCAAAATTGCACTACTTGTTCTTGCTTCGCCTGTGCATAGCTGGGATCGCGATTACATTAAGAAATATCTGCTCCCATTCATGCAATACGTACAGCCACAAGATATCGGTTGGCTTATTAGCGAGCGTATGACCTCTGAAAATTTTGAAGGTCTGCAGGAATTTATGTTGGAAATGAACGCCTGCCTCAAACTGCCACAAACAGTGCTGACACATCGTCCCGATGTGCCTTTGATCCAAACGGAGATGAAGAAAACAATTTTAACTATTGTATTTGCTACGGATCCCAGCGATCGCATTATGCACGTACATAATCGCGCACTGCTAGGCCTTCACTTTTCGTATAACTTTGTTATTATGGTAAATACCATATCGGATTTCTCCGTTGTGGCACACTTTTTGCGTGATTTGCATCGTCGACACTTTCAGAAAGCTATACTTTATTATGTTGACTCCAAGGGCAACAATGAAGTCTTCGGTTACACTTCGTTTCCAAAATTCACGATTAAAAATCGTTCAAATTATATCGTTGAAGTGGAAGCTGATTATGAACGTTTCATAGCAGGTGGAATGAATACTTTAGGCTATAAATTATACACGCCATTGCGTCAGGATTTACCGGGTATATTTCATGCGCCAGGTGAAAGCGGTATCTCCAATTTGCAGGGCAGCATTTTCAGCCTACTCCAACTATTCACAGACTACATCAATGCCACTTTGGTTAGCTACGAAATGCCCAAAGATCGACTGGGTGGTGACCTGATTGACATGAAAGCCGCCATGGACTTATTGCGTCGCGATCAAATCACTATCTTGGGGCATGCTTACTCTTTATTCTACGAAGACAATAGCATTGGTTTGAGCTATCCCATAACGGTAGTGCGTTGGTGCCTAATGGTGCCCATTTGGAATAGTGTCACGACAATGTTCTATCCGTTGGAACCATTCGACGATCTAACTTGGCTCGGCATCCTTTGTGTGTTTGGCGCTCTACTATTCGTGCAGTGTCTGTGGTGTTGCCTGCAGGGCACACACCAGCTGTCGGCACGCTTAAGTGATAGCATTTTACGCAGTTTCTGTTTGAGTACTGGCATATCGGCGCCCACCAGCACACTTAGTGCGCCGTCGGTATTGGATTTTCTAATTTTCACAACGTTTTTCTTCTATGGCTTCTTTCTCACAGCTAACTACACTTCGCTGCTGGGCAGCATTTTAACGGTCAACTTATTTCGTGCACAATTCAACACCATGGAAGATCTCATAAAAGCGAACATAACAGTGCTTATTATCGATTATGAATTGGAATTTCTGCATTCCGGTGGCATTGAACTGCCAGAGAGCTTCTTGCGTTTAATCCATCCGGTGGATATTGCAACCTTTATAGAGCACCAGTACAGTTTCAATACAAGCTACGCCTACTTTGTGACCGAGGAAAAGTGGCATTTTCTCGACTTGCAGCAACAGTTTCTCAAACCAGGCTACTTCAAATTCAGCAACATTTGCTTCGGCTCCTTTTTTCTCGCTTTTCCCTTACAGCGCGACTGCATTATCGAGCGCAGCCTTGAGTACTTCATTTATCGCATGCATTCGTCGGGCATGTTTAGCCATTATGAGAGCAAAGCATTCGATGACGCGGTGCAAGCAGGACTCGTGAAGCGATTGGCGGATAATTCGGAGCATTCTTCGGCTGGCATGCAGCATTTGATTGTTGTATTTCTTATGCTTATTGTAATGTTTGCTGTTAGTTCTCTAATTTTTCTGGCTGAATTTTTGAGTGTTAGAACAGGAAGGCGGATGTCTTTGCCCTCTTAGCGGTCACCTCTCTCGCGTGTACTTACACATTCACCGCTTGGAAAAGGTCAAGTAATAAAAAATGAAGTTTCCTTTAAAGTAGTACGTGAATCGGATTTGCCTGTTAAGCGCTCTCTGTCCTCACGTGGAGAAGCAAAGCGTCAGAAAGGTTGTTTTGACCAATCAACGGGCCAGAACACTATTCCTCGATCATGCACAATTCACTGGTAGTCAATGCGAGAATTTCGCATTATCTAATTATCTACATACCTAACAATTTAAGGTTTCCAATAAAGAAATTAGTAACATGACAAAATATTTTAAGAATGACAATCTAATACTTAAGGATTATGTACTCTAAAGAGCTCAACCAGCAACCGACGGAGCGCCCTTCCGTACCTGTCGACCGTATAAACATATGAAATCGCTGTTGACAGAGTGAGAGAAGCAGCGAAAACGTCACCATCATGCGGTGGTTAGTTTTCGTTAACACGAGAATCCCATAAGATAGGTCGTGTCAGCTGAAACGGTCTACGATTTTACGTCGGCGTCTGGTTGAGCTATAACTTGTTGTTTCATTTCAAGAATGATAGAATACAAGATTGCGTTCCCACGACAGTCGGGTCTACGTAACCGGAACGACCCAGATTTATATCTGGCCAAGGACTGTCACTCCAGCAACACTCCCCAAAAAGTCTTTGGGGAATTTGTATGCTGCTACAACAACAACAACAACAAGATTGCGCATTCCTGCGTGTGATGACGTCCAGATAGCAACGAATAGTGTAGATAAAGGAAAGAATAATTGGAGATGGAGGAGAGAAAGAGTGTTAACTGTCAAACCGTGGAGGTCGCCATACTTACATACATATAAACATCTCTGCATACATACAAACAGTTTGCTAAAATGACGTCGCACGAACAGTTGAATCTGTCAAATTCGCCAAGAACAAAGTAGCGGTACTGCTGATTGCGCCCCCTCTGTCTCCCTACATCGTGGTTTCATTTCCAAAAAGGTACGTTGGGTACTTGGAGTTCAGTTTCAGAAAAGTATACCAATTGGTACATACCAAACCTTTTTCCAAGTGAAAATTGTCGCAATTGGAATCTGTGCCCAAATAAGTCTTTGTAAAAGCACCAATGGGGCCACTGAAAGCATCATGTCGAATATCCAGACAGCATTAAAAGGCTTCGTCTCATGCAAAGCATTGTCCAGGCTAATAGACAGTTGCCCAACTGTACTGGATAAACTAGGAACCAGTAACAAAGATAACTTATGGTGGATTTCAGACCATGAAAGGTACGAGGACAACTGAAGCGAAATGGGGATCCCAACACAGCAGAACTTCTATGTAGGTAGGACTCTCAGGTTGCAGGCCACTGGAAGGGAAATAAAAACAGACTGTTCGCAGATGTCAAAGTTTGCAAAAAAAAAATAATGCTGGGTGGGCAAATTCCTTAACCTTAGAAAGATAACCCTACTTAAAGTTGCTGGAAGGTTACCTTTCCATCATCTGTAAGACGTATCATGGTTTGATTGTCTTTATTTTATGCTAATAATAATTTTATGAACATTTATTTCAAATTTCTTCATTTAAAATGGTAATACCACCGATTTCAATATTCATTTCGCGAAGAAAGAGAGCGAAACCCTTAAAAAGCATATGTCTGGCAGACGTAGATTATCAAAGCAGGGTTAACGGTCAAACTTTTAAGATCTTCCCTGAGGTTATATGAACTATGCACAAGAAAGCTTTAGATTAAAGAGAACCAATGTAGCTGCATACTCGGAGGATTTCTATCAACTGTTTCACCGGCATAAGGTGTCAACAAGCTCAGTTCTGAAATCAGCTAGCTTCATAACATCCTTCTGATATTTCCCAAGCATTTATCACAGTCATGTTCCGGAACGGGTAAAACATCCTCATTGTCCATTTTCTTGACTCTATGCGGATACGATATCCACCGGTGAAGTTGTCCATTAATTATTGCCGAAAGGAACTGAGTCTTGCTTTATGTTCTCTGAATGTTGAATATCGGAAGATTCATCTACTAAAGATGTATATGCATCTAGGTCAGGATTAGCGGAAGAAATTTCTTTAACCCTCATCTTTAAGCTCCATCTGAACTTATTTTCCAATGGAAAGATAATCGATTTCATCTTCATTTTCGATGGTCTCATCCTCTGAAATTATTCTGAGCCACAAATTTCTGTTCGACTGATGTTCAGTAGCATTTGCTCCAAGCTTAACGACTTCCTACTAAATTCGTCAGTAAGCATATTTATAAACTCTTGGGCGATATCCAAATTACATACAACAATCACTGTACACACTAAGATATTCTAGTTGTTAAAGTTTATGCAACTGATTTTTGTTATTTTGGTATTGCACTATTAGTTTAGAAACGTGGTTCTTATTTTATTTCTAAATGGGAAGGATATAAATAATCTTATTTGGATTAAAAATACCTTATTTGGCACTTTCTAATCCTCAATATGGCACCTCTTAGCTAAGGATAGTTGGCAGTCCTGCCCAACAATAATTTTCAATTTCAATCAAACATCAATTCTGGTATTATTGCTAGACGAACATTTTGTAATCTGGGTCATTTATGTCACACTGCTCAGCTCAACAAAAGTGAAGCAAACCTCAGACGGACCGACCAATGTCATCAAGAACCGATCAGAGAGGGTGCCAGTCGTTCAGAGTCAGTCTTAAATACCCCCCAAAATTTCTTAGAACGCAGTTTACGTAAAAATGTGTGTATCCACCCCTTCAATATAGTTGCTTCGCTGACGCTACTGAGCGCCACAGAGAGTACATGACGGGCAGTAAGGTTAGGTTAGGCTAGACTACACACTTGAACAATTATGAGAATGTCTATTGAAATATCACTAACAACTGAAGGGAGGCCATTAACTTAGTTGGCGAATCACCACCAGCCGATTACGACATTTCGAACTCGGCTCAGGGGTTGTTAAGAAGTGCGAGCCAAAATGTTTCCTTCTTAGCCTCGTGAAGGCTGGACATTCTAATAGAAAGTGTTGAGATGATTCCACCTCATCTTCCTCTAGACAGCTGATAAAAATGGCATCAGCTGAAATTCATAGGCTTACAGCGGGAATACCAATAGCACAATCAGAACCCTTCATCCCCTGGTCCACCCGAGGCCAGAAATATCTAGAAAAGGGGCATGTCCTAGTGTTATCCCAGCTTACACGAGGCCCAACCGTTCAAGAGTTTACCGCAGGAGGAGGGAGTCGTCCCTAGTTGCTCCTTTACTGGTGTTAACGTTCCAAGGGTGCCTTTGCTTGCCAGGTCATCTGTCAGGCAGTTCTATTAAGCAGTACTCCGATGCGATTGAAGAAACCGACACCAACTCTGCCGCCAAGTGTTGATCCGTCTGTGAAGAAGTTCACCATTTTAAATTGATTTCTTTTCATGAAACTAATCTATTCCGTGTTTTATTACACTGTGCAACATTTTCAATGTCTGGGACGGACGAGTCGTGTTTTGCAAAGTTTTAATAAAATGGCATTTGAGAGGTCGCTAGACATTTAAAATGTTCTAGAAAATTTCCCTGAGGGTATTCTTAGACGAAATGTTTATACGGAAAACGTATAAAACGAATCGAAACGATCCTTTCGTAGGGAGCCAATGAGTTAAAATGTTCTAAAAATTATTCCTAGTGAAATTTTAACCGCTTATTCTAAAAAACACTCAGGCAAACAAGTGCTGTTGCGCTCATAATCTTCACAAACATGAACTAATCATTTAACAAATATCTTCACATTTATTCATTAAATCAAATACATACGTGAATACATTTCAACACTTCACATAACCGGTGGATGGATATTTCGTTAAACTTGAAAACGCACTTGGTTAAAATTCCCCAATTGCGATGAAATTATTTACGAATTGTGATTTTTAGATATTCGATAAACTACCAGTTCTGCTACAAAAACAAGAAGGCTTATCCAATACATAACCAGCAACATGTAAAAAACAACAACCAAGTGCTGCATACCAGCCGAAGTATACTCCGTAGTATCGGCGAAGCGTTTCACGAGCCCCGCCTCCACGGCGTAATCGAAGTCTGTGCTCTCGTAATGGCTCAACATGCCCGAAGAATGCATGCGATAAATATAGTACTCGAGATTTCGATACAAGAACGAATCCGCTTGCATTGGATAGGTCAAATGATAGGAACCGAAACAAATATCGGTGAACTTGAATAGGCCTTGCTTGAGATATTTCTGTTGTAATTTCAAAAAGTGCCACTTTTCTTCGGTTACAAAATAAGCGAAACTTGAATTTAGCTGCACTTGATGCTTACTAAAAGTGGCCGGATCTACTGGTAGGATTAAACGTGTAAAATTCTCAGGCAACTCCTCCCCGCTGGAGCGTAAAAATTCCAATTCATAATCGATAATCATCACTGAAAGGTTCAACCTTATGATATCATCCATTGTGTTGATTTGTGCGCGAAATAAAGTCACTGTAAAGATACTGCCCAGTAGTGAAGTGTAGTTCGCTGTGAGAAAGAAACCGTAGAAGAATATTGTAGTGCAAAAAAAGAAATCCACTACGGATGGTGCGCCATGCGGCTGGGGCGTAGAAACGCCAATACTCTGGCAGAAGCTCCATAAAATGTTATGTCTAATGCTTGGTGCGAATTGATGTGAACCCAGTAAAAAACACCACAAGTACTTAACGACTACTAGTACGCCGAAAACGCAAAGGATACCAAGCCAAGTCAATTCGTCAAATGGTTCCAAGGGATAGAACATTGTTGTAACGCTATTCCAAATGGGCACCATGAGACACCAACGCACCACCATAAGTGGATAGCTCGCGCTGAGTTCATCATCCGACTTGAATAATGCATAAGCGTGTGCGATTAAATCGATTTTGCCACTTCGTATCAAATCAAGCGCTGCCTTCATATCGATAACGTCGCCTCCCAGCCTATCCTTGGACATGGCGTAGTTAACTAACGTAGCGTTGCAGTAGGCCGTAAATTCTCTTAACAAGTTATAGGCTGAGCCGCGCCAGTTGACATGCGCGCTTGCATTTAAGTAGCTGAAGACATGCGGTAAATCCTGCCGTAATGGTGTGTACAATTTATAACCTTCCAAGTTTATATGACCTGTCACGATCGTACTCAAACTTCGTTGCAGGTATTCATAATAGTCAGACCGATTTACGAACTTCAACTCCGGATAAATAGTATTGCCAAAAATTTCATTTGTCTGGTTTGTGGTGTAATAATATAGCAAAGTACTTTGCAAATTACGGCTACGCAAGCCTAGCAAGAGTTGCTCCACCACGCCGAAACTATCCACCGCATTCATCATAATCACTAGTCCAAAATACATCCGACGCCCAAGCAAAGTTAGCGCGTGCACGTACAATATGGGATCTTCCGGTGAAGTAGCGAAAACGACACTGAGCGAATTTTTCCTATTTTCCGTTTGTATAAAGCGTACATCCGTGCGATTAGACAAAATTGTCTGCGTTACGCCGAGACACGCGCGTAGTGATATAAAGAGCTCCTGCACGCCTGCACTATTCGCGGTATTCATTCGCTCGCTCACGTACCAAATCAGTTCTTGCACTTGACCCAGCTTGCCCACTTTGCAGAGAAAATTCCGATTATATTCTACATCCCATAAGTGCACCAACCGCGGCGAATCGCAACAGATCAAATAGAGCACTAGAAGTGGCATTTTGTAGTAGTTGAATTGCATACTGAATGCATTTCTAGAAGTAAATTTGTAATGAAGTCTACTATGCACGGCTTGAGCGTTGAGAATATGTTTGAAATTCTTAAATTAACTTCTTTTATGGAAAACAGAAGCTACTTAGGATTCTTAAAAACACAATGTCAATCAATGGGGAATACAAGTACAAATGGATTGGCTGTTGTCCGGAATAATTAACGAACTATGGGGCATTTGGGATTTGTCACATTTTGTATGTATTTAATGAAGTAGCGGTCGCTGTGGCGTAGTGGTTAGCAGTGCGCGCTACCATTACGCAGGGCCTGGATTTAAGTCCAAAAAAATAAAAATAAAAAAACAAAAAAGTAATTTCTAATAGCGGTCGCCCATCGCCAGGCAGTGGCAAACCTCCGCGTATATTCTGCCACGAAAAATACAATCGCCGTTCGGCGTCGGCGTAAAACTGCAGTTTCCCTCCCTTTAGTGTGACAACATTAAGGCGCACGACGCAGGAGAATCTCGGCCAAACACTAACACATTATGTGAGCACCAATCTATTTTTATATTATTAATTACCTAGCGGTAAAGAAATGCAGGATATATTTAGTGTAACTTTGCAAATAATGAGTAGGTGATAGTTAATAATGGCATATGGTTTTTATTGAATTATTTTGAATTGAAAAAGAAGTATTGGCAATTTAACATTTACTTGTTTGTGTACACATGCATGCATATATATATCATGCATGGGTGTTACACTTAGTTAATGGACATGAAAATATCTCCATAGGGTTTTTTAACGGGAGCTGATTAAGAATCTGACTTAAAATAATAATTTTTAATAGAGCTTTCATGTGTTTAAAAATTCAATACCCATTTAATTAACAAGTCAAATGAAATACTTGAATATTGGTTTCTAACGAGAGATCCTTAAGATAGCTTTAGTTCGAAAAAACTTTTGAGGAGGGTTACCGCTTGTTTAAAACTTCAAAATGAATTTAATTAACAAGTTGATAAATTATTTTAATATGGGTGTCAAACCAGAGGGTTTAGAAAACTTAATCTTTTAAAAGATGTTTAAAGAGGGTTTCCACCTGTTTATAGATTCAAAATCAAATTTAATAACAAGTTAAATGAGACACTTGAGCATGGGTGTCAAGCAAGAGAAGTTTAAAAAAGCTTTATTCGAAACATATTTTAAAAAATTTTGCAGAAGTCATAGTAATAAATAATAAGTCATAGAAGTAAATAAATAATTTTTTACTTTATTTTATTTGAATTTTTTCAACAGAGACCAAATTAGAACTTAATTTGACAAGGTATTACTTTTTATTTACATATATATTATGAATATTATAAAAATAAATTTAATAACAAGTTAATAAGTATAAGTTCGGTCGAAACCGCACTTTATATACCCGGTGCAGGAATCAAATATCGCCGTTTCTGTTTTCTCTAAATAACCTTTACATGGTAATCAGAGGTGTTTTTCCCGATTTCAAACGTTTTCGATAAAATGTTGAGCTAGACTTAATGATATAATTGAGCCAAGTTTGATAGGAATCGATAAAATGGTTGCCGCGATACACCTTGTAATCATAAAGTGGGCGGTGCCACGCCCTATTCCTAAAAGTCTACAGTAGTCTTATTTATTGTTAAGAGATTGTTGTAACTTCTAACTTGGAGTAAAGTAGCGTCCTTAATTGTCAGAAATATCGGAGTTTTCGTATGTCTGAAATCTACCGTTATACGGGAAGCGGGTGTTATTTTAGTCCGATTTGAATCATTTTCAACGAATTGCTTTTCCGTACCAAAGTTATCGAGTGCACCGGGTTTGGTAGAAATTGATAAATCGGTTACCGAGAAACACATTTGTGGTCATAAGTGGTGGGTGGTGCAATAATCGATTTTGAGTGGATTAGCTTCAGTGGTTACTGATTTATGGCATTTTAGTGTTTCTGGAAATTACCTTTATATGGTAGGTGGGCGTGGTTATTGCCCATTTCAAAGATTTTCGCCCATCTCAACTGAAAATATGCTGAGATTGCGAGTTTTTGAATCGGCAGCTGAGATTGTGCGTTTTTGAACCGAATACTGAAATAGGGAGTTTTTGAAAAGATTTATGGGATAGGGCGTTTTCGAACTGGCTATCGAGATAGGTCCCCTGGGCACACTACCTATCTTAACTAAAGAAGAGGAGGAAGGGCATAAGTAGTCCCACTGCCAGATTTTCAAATCACAGATTTTCACTGAGTGAAGAAACGTTAGTTAAGGCTACTTAGACTACGGAAACTTGTAAATAACTATTTATTCTTCTTGCATCTAGAAAATGTTTTAAATGTAAATCGTATGTATTTAGTGAATTAACATAACTACTTAAATCGTATACGTCTTAGCCAAAATTTAATTTACCAAATTCAGAAGTATAAACATATATATGTATTATGAAACTCAATGTCACATACAAATATACAACAAACCTTCATTCACTGAACGTAGAGGTGTCACTGCTCCAGAACTACACTGTCAAATTACAGGTAAAATTAAACAGAAATGTCTTTCAATCTGCTAGATCAATATGTTGCAGTTTTTGAGAATTTCCCTCATGCTCATACGCACACGAACCGATAGCTTTGCACAATGGAATAGTTTTTATCACCCACCAATAAGCAGGAACGCGTGTTGCTGACATTTGATGAAAAGCTGCAGTTGAATTAAAATGAAACGCACGCGAAAAAAGGAAAAAGGTAAATAGAATGAAATAAATTCATTTGAGAAAAATTAAATAAAAAAATAATATGTATTTAAAAAAAATTACCAAATAAAAAAATAATCTATATATATAAAAATGGTGCGAAAAATGTATAGTAATTCATCAATTGAGAACGGTTGGGCCGATTCGGCTAAATTTTTTTTCCTCCGGTGGACCAGGGACTGATCTATTCGAAAAAATCGTATTCATGGTCCGATTTGCTTAAAATTTGGTACCTAGGTAGCTTTTTGCCTAGATTAGCACATAGGATGCTTTTTTCCGGGAAGTGGACCAGGGACCGATCTATTCGAAAAAATCGTATTTATCGTCCGATTTGCTTAAAATTTGGTGCGTAGGTAGGTTTTTGCCCAGATTAGCATATAGGATATTTTTTCCCCGGGAAGTGGACCAGGGACCGATCTATTCGAAAAAATCGTAGTTATGGTCCGATTTGCTTAAAATTTGGTAGATTAGCATATACGATTCTTTTTTTCCGGGTATGTAGTTTCACTTCTTCTTATCCGCCATGTTAGCTATCTGAGAGAAAACGTGTTTCGTATCTTTTGTTGTACCAACTTTTCAAAAAAAAGTCCAGCTTTTGACGTTGGAAAAATAAAACAAAGGAAAGCCAAACATATAAGTAGAGAATTTGTCTAATATTTTTAAATCATTTTCTTGATAACTGCTGCTTCCGTGGATATTGCAACACACGGAATAGATGTAATAATGCAGCTATAGGAGCCACCTGATACCACAAAATTTATCGGCCGCCTATTTAAATAGTAGGGCTCGCTTGAAATATGTACATGAAGATGTATGGAGGTGCGCACACTACACCAACTTAATCGCTCCGACCAATTAGTTGTGGTGCAATGCAACTAAATCGGCGGCCGATAAAGTCCGTGGTGTGCGATGGATCTAAAACATTTTAAACAAGAAATATTGCAGTCACATTCGTTTTTAAGATTTTTATTCATGTGATTAGTAGTGGCTAGAATGTATGTATGTATTAAATACATATATCTATATATATAAAAATGGTGTGAAAAATGTATAGTAACTCATCAATTGAGAACGGTTGGGCCGATTTGGAAAAATTTTTCTTTTAGTTGTTCGCAATTTCCAGAGGAAGGTTTTTACGATACAAAAGTTTGGGAAAACTTTCCGGGAAAGTCCGGAAATTGGAAAAATCGAAAATTGATTTTTTTTTATGGAATTTTTTGTGCAATTAGTTCGGGATGGCTTTCGAATGGTAAAATAGAAAATTCTGGAAAAGTCGGAAAAATCCAGAAGAACGAGAAATATTTGAATTTTTTCGACGAAATTTTGTATTTTATCGCATGATTTGATGATTTTGGACAATGTTAAGATGGAAAATTCGTTATGAAGCTTGGAAAATTTCGGGTAATTGTGATATTCATTGCGAACATGAATCAATTGGGAACAATTTTCTCCTAAATATGTTTCATAACCGATTCGAATGGTTGCTGCTATTTTGGAAAGGTGTTTAGAAGGAATGCACAAAGTTTTAATTTTTCCGATACGTGCTGCAGGGGTCGAGCTACGCTAATGCATTTGGTACGTAGGTAGCCTTTTGCCTAAATTGGCATATAGGATCCATTTTTCCCGTTAAGTGGGCCAGGGACCGATCTATTCGAAAAAGTCTTATTTATGGTCCGCTTTGCTTGAAATTTGGCACGTATGTAGGTAGCGTATGGTCTGGGTTAAAATATAGGATACTTTTTCTAATAGGTGGACCAGATACCGATCTATTGGAAAAAATCTTATTTATGGTGCGATTTGCTTGAAACTTGGCACGTAGGTAGCTTATTGTCAGGGTTAAAATATTGGATACTCTTTTTCTGATAGTTGCACAAGGGACCGATCTATTCCAAAAATTCTTATTTATGGTATTATTTGCTTGAAATTCGCTACCCGTATTATAGATATGCGTAAAATAGATTGAGTCATTGTTTTACAGTTCGAAAGGTGTTTGAAGGCGCCGCAAACATGCGGGTATTGGCTATTTAACAATAGTTATTACACATGCCAACAAAAATAGAAACAAATTTGATGCAGCTAATGTTAACGCTATTTTTGACGTAAGCATAAAGTTTCCGTCAGCTCCAGATTTTAAGAAAAACAAGGTCAGTGTCAAAGAATCACGATTTACAATATTTGAGAAGCTCTAGCAAAGAAACAAAGGGTGGTAGAACCTCCCACTTAGGCTTAGAATAAAGAAAGCAAATCTCGGCTACTATCCCTGCAAATTCCTGCACCTTTGCTTGATGGTCACTTATAGTTATTTGTTGAACAGGAAAAACTGATTTTGGGAAGTTTGAGTACCTACCGCAATTAAGAAAAATTCCACTTAGGCTTAAATTAAGGCTTGGACTTCTGACTTCAATCCCTGAAAATACCATTCCTGCACCTTGACCCTGCGGTCCTTGCTTTACGTTGACTAAACAGAACCAGTTTGGAAATTGCCACCAACTAGACTATACAGATTCAAGAACGATTTACTATCGAGCCTCAAGGACTTCTTCCCGGTATAACGCTTTCATCAGGTTATTTAAGACGGTAATGGAGGATATGCCTTTTGTCGACCACAAAACCAAACGTGAATTGCTGGCGAAAACGTTGGACCAAATATTTCAATAAAAAAATTAATTTTGGGCGGGACGAAGTTCGCCGGGTAAGCTAGTATAATATAAAATTTTAATGAAACCTGTTAGAATTTTTTTGTCTGAATTTTTTTTTAAGTTTTTATAATTATTAAGTTTTGTTTTTTTTTTTATCATGAAACGATTCTAACTTGAATAATTTTACTATTATAAATAAGATAATAGCAAAAACAAACATTTTTAAAGCAAGCTTTCTAAATATGAACGAAATCGGACCAAAATAGTGGCTTACCAAATATATCGACTCGTGCTCATCTAGTTAATATAAGTTATAAATATGAACCAAATCGGTAAGTACGAGTTTTTCAAATATATCGACTCCTGCGCCATCTATCGGATTAACTCATTATTCGTATTGCATTGTCATCGGGTTCTGAGCCAACTGTGAAGCTTTAAGTATCTTGGTCATCGGGAAGTTGGTCAAAAATAAATTGCAATATTTGCCCCTATCAAGCATACATACATACATATATGTATACTAGGGCTGTTAATTTTTCAGGTTTTTTCGATCCCGGGATTTTCGGGATGTCGCTATCGCAATCCTGGATTTCCGAGATTTAGATATTCATTACTTTTCACAACTTAAATCGAAAAAATTGCTTATATTTATATTGTTTGGGAAGCTCTCCTACCTTAAAATAAAT
The DNA here is from genome assembly GCF_013731165.1 of Rhagoletis pomonella. Classification (NCBI taxonomy): domain Eukaryota; kingdom Metazoa; phylum Arthropoda; class Insecta; order Diptera; family Tephritidae; genus Rhagoletis; species Rhagoletis pomonella. The sequence continues at coordinate 46,853,183 of NW_023458562.1, read as the reverse complement.
AATAAATAAATGGGTTTGAAATCTACTTTTTTATTTAAAGTGATAAAGTTAGAAGGACGAAGTTCGAAGATGTTATCGAGTTAGCATAAGTCATTAACTTATAATTTTTTCAAAAACAAATATAGCGAAATTTCAAGGATAAAATTTTAAAAGGACATTTTCAATACTTTACAGCCCTTCTGCGCCAAAAACTTGAATCTTTTTAAATTCTACCGGACTTCCTCTTTAATTTGATGCCCACACTTCTTCTTTAAGCACTCTGAATTCTCTGAATTTTTCAAATCAGTGCAAATTACAAATCCCAGGGTTATTTGCCGAGATTTTTGGGACCTTAAAAAGGCCGGGATCCCGGGATTCCGGAACTAATATCCTAATACATACATAGCAAGTTAAATAAAAGCTTGTAGAAATAATACTAATTGCCTCAAAAAATTCATGGATATGAAAAATATACAGGCCTATCATCAATTTCGTCGTAGATCACAAAATTCTCCCGCAAATTCGAAATTCGTGACAATGGTATCACTGATTTCTAGCTATTTTATATTGATTTATTTTATTTTGATTTAGAATTATTAAACCAAAACATAAACTCGCTCGGAATCTGTGATAGGCCTGATAAGCTGTAGATACAGTGGCGAGAATTAATATATGAAAATAGGGAAGAGACATTTTAGCATTCTTTGGCTATTCCCCTCTCGAGTATTTAATGTATGTATATTATTTGTTTATGAATGTGTAGCTCGTTATATAACAAAAACCATGTAAGTCAAAATTTTAAAAGTTGTACAAAAATTAGCTTAGTTCGACAAAGTTTCATTCGAATTTTGTGGTTTAAATTTTTTAGAAACATTCTGAGTATGCGGTTTTGTCGCCCATTCAATTAAAAGTGTATTTAATTGGTGCAAATTTTAAGAAGCTAGGACTTACCGGTAATTCCTTTTTTTTTTTTTTGTTGAAGGTGTTGCTCATTTTCTCCATCCAAAAGAAAATTATCGAACATACTCTGAGTGGAAGTAAAGACGCAAAATAAAAATTGCCAAAAACCAACGGTAGGTCCAAGCTACATCAAACTTGTACTTTGAATTGAATGGACAACAAAACTGCATACCCAAAACAATGCTAAAAAATCGGATGAAAATGTTTACAATTTTGATCAACATCTGTTAAAATTCGTCGAGTTTATAAAAATAAATGATCTACAAAGATTGAAATTATGATTGGCAGGATTTTTTAGATAGTAAGCAGGTAAATTTTTTCTCATTTTGGTAGATTTTTGTTGAACTTTTCGTTCCCGATTTATGTTTCGTAGTTATATTTATATTATAAATTTCTTTGCATACTTACATACATATAAATGTATATCGATATAAGGCGAACATATCGTGCTCCATTAAAAACTAATTTTACTGAAATCCCGAGGAGCTTGCCTAAATATTTTAAATGATTATCTAAATATAAAGAAAAAATTGACAGGTACGTAATGACGCACTATGATTGTTCGCAAAAAAAATTAAATCAACGCTATTTTTTATCAATACTTCTTCTTGTTCTTTTTTGGCGCTGTAAACGCCTAAGCGATTTTGGCCGAGTTCAGCAAAGCACGCCAGTCGTTTCTCCTCTGTGCCAACTGACGCCAATTGGAAACGCCAAGTGAAGCCAAGTCCTTCTCCTCCTGGTGTTTCCATCGCAGTGGGGGCCTCCCTCTTCCGCTGCTAACACCAGCGGGTTCCGAGTTGGATACTTTCAGAGCTGGAGCGTCGGTGTCCATTCGAACGACATGACCAAGGCAGCGAAGCCGCTGTATTTTAATTCGCTGCACTGTGTCCATATCGTTGTAAAGCTCATACAGCTCATGGTTCCATCGTCTGCGGTACTCGCCGTCACCAACGCGTAAAGGCCCGTAAATCTTCCGCAAAATCTTTCTCTCAAACACTCCAAGAGGCGCCTCATCGGCTGTTGTCATTGTCCATGCTTCTGCGCCATATACCAGCACGGGCATGATGAGTGACTTATAGAGCGTGGTTTTCGTACGTCGAGAGAGAACTTTACTCCTGAACTGCCTACTCAGTCCAAAGTAGCACTTGTTGGCAAGAGTGATTCTGCGTTGGATTTCCATGCTGACATTATTATCGTTGTTATTGCTGGTTCCCAAGTAAACGAAATTCTCTACTTTCTCGAAATTGTAACTGTCAACAGTGACGTGGGTGCCAAGGCGCGAATGTGCTGACTGTTTGTTTGATGACAGGAGATACTTCGTCTTGTCCTCGTTTACCACCAGACCCATTCCCTATCCAACTTGGAAAAGGCAGAACAGACTTCGCGGTTTTTGTTGCCGATGATGTCGATGTCATCGGCCTAAGCCAGCAATTGCACGCTCTTGTAGTAAATTGTTCCTGAGCGGTTCACTTCTGTAGCTCTTATTATCTTCTCCAACATCAGATTAAAGAAGTCACATGAAAGGGAGTCGCCCTGTCTGAAACCCCGTTTTGTGGCGAACGGCTCGGAGAGGTCTTTTCCAATTCTGACTGAGCTGGTGGTATTGCTCAACGTCATTTTACACAGCCGTATGAGTATTGAGGGGATGCCAAATTCAGACATAGCGGCGTATAGGCAACTCCTTTTAGTGCTGTCAAAAGCGGCTTTTAAGTCGACAAATAGGTGGTGAGTTTCGACCCTTTTCTCGCGGGTCTCGTATTGTGAATACCTGGTCTATGGTGGATTTGCCAGGTCTAAAGCCACACTGATAAGGCCCAATCAATTCATTGACGGTGGGCTTCAGTCTTTCACACAATACGCTCGATAAGACCTTGTAACCTATGCTTAGAAGGCTGATCCCGCGGTAGTTAGCGCGAATGGCGGGGTCACCTTTCTTGTGGATTGGGCAGAGCACACTTAAATTCCAGTCGTCGGGCATGCGTTCATCTGACCATATTCTGCATACGAGCTGATGCATGCACCTCATCAGCTCCTCGCCGCCGTACTTGAATAGCTCGGCTGGCAGGCCGTCAGCTCCAGCAGCTTTGTTGTTTTTCAGCCGCGTTATTGCCATACATACCTCGTCATAGTCAGGCGGTGGAACATCGACTCCGTCATCATCGACTGTGGGCTCGGGTTCTTCTTCTCCACAACTTCCCGTGCTGTTACCATTTAGTAGAGCGGAAAAGTGTTCCCTCCATAATTTAAGTACGCTCTGGACATCAGTTACTAGGTCGCCATTATTGTTCTTACAGGAGTACGCCCCGGTCTTGAAACCTTCCGTAAGTCGCCTAACTCTCTGGTAAAATTTTCGGGCATTCTTCCTGTCGGCCAGCATTTCAAGCACAACAATAGAAATTGTTAAATAAAGAAAAACACAAAAAATTAACAAAAAAATCAACGGGAATTTTAAGCAGCACAATGTTGGCTATACTCAAATATTATTTGCTATAAAACTCGATACCTTAAATGGTTCTAAAAATTCAGATTAAATAATTCGAAATTTGGACGAAAGTTTTTCGAATTTTTCTAAATGTTGTATATAGTTTGAATCCTTGATTTTTACGGATTTAGTTATAAAGCAACAAAAAAGTTTTACTTCAAAAACATGCGAATATTTAAAAAAATCACCAATTAATTTTTGGAGTCACTGTATTTGTCTATAATAACTCGAGTTGAAGTTTTTCAAATTATGAAGTTTCGTTGTTGCCTTTAGTTTCATCACTTCCGCTTTTGGTTGAAGGAATCTGATAATATGCCAATAATATGACTCAAATACTGTATAATTAGTTATATAAAAAGTTCCTTAAAAGAATTTTAATTCTTATTGAAATACCTTAAAAGATAAAGAACTTTAGTTTTAATTAAAATAAATTAAAAAATAACAAACCTATAGTTTTTATTAAAATAACTATAAAAAACAGTTATTGGTAGATATTTTCCAGATTTGGTAGATTTTTCTCCAGTGGATGGTAAATATTTTTTTTCGTCAGGGGCAACCCTGATAGTAAGCTATATATCCAAAAAAAAAAAAAAAAAAATTTTTAATAAACAAAGAAAAGTAGCCAAAACTTGCCAAAATGTCATCTCCCAATTTACATCCTCGCCACCGTATATATTGTGTGTTTAAATATTTGCGACCATTTTTTAAGTTTTTTCGTCTTTGTTTTGTTTCATTCTAAAAACAAAATTGTATGTTCGGATTCCATGCTTTACAAGTGGCCCGATTTTTGTCCACAAAAATATGGTCACCGTACATATAACGGTAGCTCTAGCAAAGAAACAAAAGGTGATAGAACCTTCCACATAGGCTTGAAGCTAGAACTCTCGACGACTGTCCCTGAAAATACCATCCCTGCATATTGAGCCATAGCTCACTTATGGTCATTTATTGAACAGCAAAAACTGATTTTGACAAACAATGTTTAAGTTTTTTGTTTTGTTCAATAAATGACTATAAGGGACCAACAGGTCAAGATGTAGCCTGAGAAGGAAGGAAGGGTCTACCACCTTTTGTTTTTTTGCTATACCTTCTAAAACTATTGCAAAAAATCGCGATTTTTTACACTTTGACCTCGTTTTCCCCAAAATCTGGACTGACTTTATACTTACTAATTCGTAATCAGCACAAAAAAGTCTATCAAAAAAAACTTTAACTTTGTCGCTCCAAAATCAGTGTTGCCCTGTATAAGCTTTCCACAGAACAAAATGAGCATTGTTATTATTTGATCGTGCTATTCAATCGTGAGTTACAAATTACCATGTTTTGCAACAGTCGACAACTGGAATTTTTTGAATATTGGCCTGCTCTTTCGTCATTTATTCCACTATGTGGCCGTCGAAAGGTTTCTTCGCAGTTCGTTGTTTCAATATTTACTCGGAAAAACGTATGGGGCGAGAAAACCGTACATTAAACCCAGCAAAACGTGTCTGTCTGTCCTTCCGTTCGTTTGCGCTACAACTCCTGAAAAATTGAGATACGTCAATAAAATTTAGTAAGTAGGGTTGCCCTTTATCCACGGTAGGTTGGTATTGAAAATGGACAAAATCGTACAATGCAAAAACTACAATATTTTCACAAATACAGGATCCAAATTGTTGAAAGTAGAAACGTGACATGGCGCAGTAATATAATAATATTCCACCATGGGAATATGAAGTAGAATTTTGGCATATAATAAGACCTATGAAATTTTTGGAAAATAGGAGTGAGCGGTACAACTAATCATGAAATGCTGTACCTATTTAATACCTTTACCAATCCCCACCAAACTCAGTGCGAATATTGCTTAGAGTTTCACTAAGGCCCTTATAGTTACGGTGACCATCCGTTCTGTTTTTTGCCGGACCGTACTGTTATTTAAAGGTCTGTCCTGCGTAGTTTTTCAAAACAGAAAACCCCCAAAATGTTCTGATTTTTTCCAAGTGTCCTGCCTTTGTCCCGCATTTTCTTCGATATTTTAAAATTAACTTTTCCTAATCGAAATAAAAGCAGTGTAAGTTGGTTTTGAAGATTCAACTAGTCAATGCGTTCTTAATATTGTACGGATATGGACAATGGGTGACGAGAAATTGAAGACCAGCATCAAATATATTGATAACACTGTTCTACAAATTTTGAGGTAATCGCTTAAGAAAAAAAAAATATTTTCCAAGCCGATTTTCTTTTCAAACAAGCGTTTTCGTAATTTTTTCGAAAAAAGTGTTTTTGGTACATTTCGGACCTATTCGTCAATGTCTCATGAAAAAATTATCCAATCAACATAAGCGACCTACAAAAGTATGTATATTACTTTGCCGATTTCCATGAAAATTATTAGTGTTACAAGCGAAAAATTGAAATTTCAATCATTTTCTTTTTACAGTAAATGAAACTCTGATGAGAAATGTAGATGTTACGGAACACAGTCTGCACAAAAAATATATATTTTTGCAAAGAGCCCATCAATACCTTTCGAACTGTTGGTCGTTTCATGAGATATTGAGGAATAACTGAAAAAGTACTAAAAATACGTTTTTCGAACAAATCTCGAAAACACTTCCTTGAAACGACCCAAAGTTTGCCTAAAAAAATTTGCTTTACAGAGGTTCATATTTCGTGTAAAGTAATATGTAATATGCCTTGTTATAATTATGTAAATATTCATTTATAAAAGATTAATACCAATGAAGCAAATGTGATTTATGTTTAAAGTTTAAAATTGGATTAATAATTAAGAAATATACCATCTTCGTTATTTGAATAGCGCATCCTTTTAATACTTAGTAGGTACAGTTTTCGTTTTGTTTGTTTAATATTCATTAACTTTTTATAAAAATATAGCATATTCTACCTCTACATCCCATTTTAAAATTTTTTGAAAATTAAAAAAAAATAAACATAGGGGCGACAATTTTTTTTGTTGACGGTGCTGCGCATTTTCTTCCATATAAAAATTTTGTCAAGCATACTTTGTATGGTAAAAAATCAAAAAAAAGGGTACGCTGCTATTCAAATGACGAGGAATGTATATATGTAGTATATTTTTGTTATTTTTATACAACGCAATTATATGTAGGTACATTTTTTAGAAAAATTGTCCTGCATTTTCAAAATATATTTGTGGTCACCGTACTTATAGTAGAACACCACAACAGCTTTTCAGGCTTTCAATAGCTGAATTGTGTAGCTGAAAGTCTTAAAAGCGCCAAAATGCCTTAAAGGCTTGTTGTGGGGTTGCACTCTAATAAACCAGTTGAACATTGGGCCTGTTCGAGGCATGTTATAAAAGCGGCATTACTGCCGTACTGATGAAAAATGACAACATTGTTGCAACTGCCCAACTGATAATACATTGCTAGAAATTCACTCATAACGCGCAACACTGCGGTTGTGATTGCAACTCGAACAAGCCCATTATTGAAATCAGGAAAGACCCACGCCCACTTCCCATGTAACGGTAATTTACAGAAATACGAAAACTGCAATAAATTAGTAAGTACATAAGCTAATTCGCTCTAAATCGATATACTATGCAATGACCTCTTAGCAGAAAAAGATACAAAGGAAAGTTTTTGGGAAATGGGCGTGGCACCGCACACCAACACCTACATGCATATGTGTATCTCGGTAACCGGTTCATCAATTTTTACCAAACTCGGTACAGTTGAAAATTTTAGAAATCGGACTAAAATAACGCCCACTTGCCATATAATGGTTTATTTCAGAAATACGAAAACTCCAATATTTCAATAGCAAAAGCATCCAACTTACAACAATATCTTAACAAGAAACAAGAATATAGATTTTTCGAAAATGGGCGTGGCACTACCCACTTATGACCAACTAAGTGTAAATCGATAACCACTTTATCGATTTCCACCAAACTCGGTCCAATTACTCTGAGGAAATAAAATAACAAGTTGATAGTTGTTTGCCAGAAAAAGTACGTAACAATCTAAGCAAAAAAATAAGTGCTTGCAAACAACAAAGAATGCCTGCTTTTTTTTTGGTTTATGGAAATTCCACTTAAGTGGCAGTCCATGGTCAAATATGAATGCTCAATCGCAAGATTATTTTTGTATGAACTTAATTTTACGCCGGACTTTGCTTTATCTTATTGCATTAATTTAAGCTCATCTCAGCTGCAGGTTAAGCACATCAAAGTTACTAAACTAAGCAGAACTAAAGCAAAAATCAACTCCAACGTTTTTAATATTGATGTTTGTTTATTATATTGATCTTTATTTATTATGTATGTATTTACAGTAGCTTTACACACAGACACAATAATAATAATAATAATAAATTATAGTTAGAATTATGTTGTTATATGTTTGTTTTATGATAGCTTAAATTTGTTTTGCTATATATGAATTTATATTAGACAAAGAAAGCTTGCTGTTTCCATTTCAATTAATAAACATTCAACTATTTAAAAAAAAAACATATATAATATTTTATAGAAAAAACTTGTTTTAAAATCAACAATTACGGAATGTAAATAAAAAAAAAAAATCATTGCAGTTTAAGTTTAAATATATATTTTTAAACGTGTGTAAAATTTAAAAAATTATGACGCCAATCTATAATTAGTGCATTTTAATTTCGCTTCTTTATGTATTTGCGTTTCCCACTCTTTTAAAAAGTTATCTAAATTTTTGTTTATTTCTTATCCCCTTCTCACATAATACTTTTTCCATCCATCCTTTCCTACTCTTTTGATAAAAAAAAGTAATGTGTAAATTCACTTAAATGAAAGAAGGAAACTCAAAAACTCATAAACTCTTTCGAAGTCCTAAATTTATTATTAATTTATTATTTATGTATTTAACGTTGCTTGGAGCAAATTCTATTTTACACCCATACACATTTGGCGACAATTAACGCACATTTTGCACACTATTTCTGTGTATATTTAGGTATACTTAGATATAAGTTAATATATGTAATTCGTTATGTGTTATTAACTACAACCTCGACCGAAAATTTGCTTTTTTTCCTCTCCCTATGGCTGGCCATAGAGCATCTCCGAGCCAGGCGGTATTGAACTAGGGTCAACGCTAGCATTGAAATAACTCGCTGGTGAGGCAAAAACATTTGTCATCGCTGGTTGATTCATTACCTCTGCACGTCCAGTGGCCGTCGCCAAATTATAAGGATTAGTAATGTATTCCTGATAGATATCGGTCTCGCCACTTTGTTGTTGCAGTGCTGAGTACTGCAGTGTAGGTGGCGCAGAAAAGTTTTGTATAATGGCAGGATTCTGTTGTTGCATCGCAAGGTACTGACCACTTGCGAAGAAAGTATGTTGAGTGTTCATTGGCACATTATCGACCGCCTTTGCGTCAGCAGGCTGTTGTTGTTGGTGCTGCTGCTGTTGAACGTGCTGTTGTTGTGGCGTTAGCTCTGCTTCATCAGCTACGAGTGCTGAGGCGGATTTATGGCCGCCAAGCGAATGTTGATTGTATAAAGAGTGCTGTTGTTGCTGCTGGAGTAACAGCTGCTGCTGGTGCTGCTGTTGTGGCGTGGCTGTCGAAGCAACAGCGTAATCTGGATATTGGTGGTGCAGCTGCAGTTGTGGTTCATGATTTTGCTGTTGTGATGGTTCAACATTTGCGCTGGCTTCTGCCGGCGGCGTTTCCGGTAACTCAATAGAGAATGAATAACTGCTGTAAATATTAGTTTGCAAACTATTGTTCTCAATAACCGATTGTTGATTCAACGATAAGTGAGTTGGCGACAGGTCCTGCGTCTGACTATCAGTTGTTTGGATGCCGGATAATAGAGGAGTGTCATTAACTAAATCAGGTAAACTGGCTGGTGAGCTGATGGTAGCTGATGCTGATGGAGCAGGTAAAGAAACTGGAGATGTTTCAAGTGGGGGCCCCACGGACGCGCTTTCAGCCGCCGACTCAGATATGGGTTTTGCCACAATGGTGGGCACAGGGCGTACTAACATTGGTGTATCGCCCAACAGCAATAACGGATTGGTGGTGATGGGTGAAGCTGCTAGAGAGTGACGCGGGGATGTTGCTTCCAGAGTGTGACGCTGCGCACTTGTCAACTGCAAGTTATTCAATAGAATTATTTAAAAGAATTAACAACTATATATTTTGTGTATACTAACCAGCTCAGCAGAGTTGGGTCGCTGCGTATAAGCTACTTCCGTGATACCATTTGGCGCATTCGCCGACCGCTTATCGACTGGTAGAACCAGTGGTGTAGGTGGCAGCAGCACCGGCTGTGCGTATGTTTTCAGTAGTTCTGTTGATTTAATTGGAGAAATGTCGTTAGGTGAGGTTATACTTTCAGCTGGGGGTATTGGTGGTGGTTGAGGTGATGCGGCGGCATTGGTCACAGACATCACTTGAGCACGCTTATCTGCAAGAGTGAATGTGGGAGAAAGGGGCGTGAGTATGTCAACGACAATTGTCATAAGAAATGTAAAAAGTGAACAAGAGAAGAAAACACAACTAATATCGAAGGCGTCTTTACTAGAGACTTTCTAAACATAAAATTGAAAGGCAATTGTTTTCTATGAAGCTGACAACAAAATGCTACTATGATGCCGGTATACCCTACACCACAAATTAGAAAATAAACGGCAATATCCAATCACAAACGTTTCCAAATCAAGCCGAAATCGTACAACTTGTTTTTGGTGCCTTGGTAATTTATTGTGCAGATTCATAAATTTTTTCAATGGTTTTCGAATCAAATCGATATTGAAAACCGATAAGAATATCACTATTGTTTCAAAATACCTTCCTTCCTTCGATTTGCAATTATTCACCTGATTTTTCTAAATTTTCGCTGAATGGTATTTGGACCTGTCTCAAAATTAGGCGGAATTGAAACCTGATTTTCATGTCGACCGACTTCTTTCACTTCGCTACTGAAACCATGCCAATTACTTGCTAAATCGGCTCTTAATAAACTAATTTGATTGTAATTTTGAAGGTGACACTCTATTTCGGATATAAGAGGTTTTCTCCATAATTATGTAAGCCTCAACAATACCGTCTTGCTATGTTAACATTACCTTCATCATGAAACAGTTCCTCCTTGATGTTCGGCAAAAAATTCGCCAATACGCTTCCATGTCAACTCCCACCGCGGTAGCTGCAGGGTGCCGTCATCATTATGGAAAACGCGCACCGAGTGCATCACCAGCAGCATGTTTTTCAGTATTTCCTGCATCTGCTCAGACAGCAGATCCGAGCCCACTTTCATAAATCTCTCAATATACTCCAGTATGTCAACCCAAAGCTCGTTAAAGGCCGTTCCCAATTCTATCAGCGGTGTGAGGTGATGCAAAAACACCTTCGACATAATGGTGGCCGTGCGTATGCGCGACTCCTCTAACAGTACAATGTCCAAATGCGCCACAGATGCGCACTCAGGCAGCAATTCATTGAGCAACGGGAATAATACCTGCTGGAAACACGACGCCCATTCGGCGCCAGACAGAGTCTGCAAGTCATGCACCAGCAAAGCGCGTTGCTGCAAGCAGGATATGGCATAAGTGCGCACCTCGCGTCGTCGATCCATGGCTAGGCGTGCGATACCCTGAAGCAGTGGGCACCAACCTTGCGCCCACAGCGCCGAACATTGTGGCACCGCGCACTCTTCCTCCGCCCACCAACGAAAGATCTGCGCCGTGCGCGTATATAACGTATACATAAGGTCAATCAACTGTATGGAGAGCGTTTCATAGCGCTGACGCAAGTCCTCCTCCTTCGGATCACCGCCGCGCTGATCCTGCACATAGTGATCGCCCCCGGTATTTGCTTTACGGAGCGCATCACGTTCGCCACGTTTTCCCACTGCCTTACGGCGTTGCGCAGCGGCATTGGCGGCAGCTGTATTTGACTTCGACGTTAGCTCAGCTTCGAAACGGCGGCGCTGTGCGATACCACCATCGCGACAACACTCAACAAAAGTGCGTATGCAGCGCACGCACGACTCGAAATTGTAGGGCGTGATGTGAGCAACATTGCGCACGATAAACGCAAGCGAGTCCCAACATTTGAAAAGCGCAATGGGCGAGTGTTCGCCTAGTTTGCAGTTGTAGATGAGTGGCGATAATGCTAGCATTGGTACGGGAGCGGGCAAAGATCCAGCGATCGGTGGAGATTGGGGGCTAAAAGTTGACACAATTCATTAATATATCAGTAAAAGTATGAAATTCAAATTTATTACCGCGACTGCGTTGACAAATCGCTATCCTTGTTTACCAAAATCCAGTTTTCCGCAGTTGGACTCGACGGATATGGACTGCTCATATTCATATGAGTTTGCTCTTGTTGTTTATGTTGCTGTGACTGCTGCTGTGATTTTACACTGGCCTCCGTGTCCGAGTTATAGCCACGATCAGGTAAACCTGAATCTTCTTCGCTGCTCAGTGTGCCATCCGAATGCGCGACATTAATCAACTCAAGCGGCAACTGTGGCAAAAAGGTGTCAACAATTTCTGGTGGCACCGCACCGGCTCCAACGCATTCCAATATAGTAAATATTATCTGCCAATCCTGCTCCGAGTGTATATTCTGTGCTGAAGTTTTAAGCAACTCGTAAACTCCAGTGGAAATCTGACGGGAAATGCGCAATATAACTGGCGCTTTCAGTGTGAGCAGCATTTTAAGCGATTGCAGCACAATGGGACACAGCTCCTCGTTGCGCATCAAATAGATGGCCAACTTCAGAACAGCTACAATGCTGCGATTGAGCAGGTATTCATAATCATAGGTCGTAGCGCCAATCAAAAGCAGGTAGATGCGGTCGCGCACATCCGGCCACAAATGCACCATGCGGTCGCGATTTTGTATAACTATTTTAACTAACAACTCCGTCCAGAAAACAACAACGTCTTCGCTATACAGTGCACCCTCTTCGAATTTATGCGAAGTAGGTGGCTTGACCAACGCCAAGATATTTTTGAGCAGCTCTTGCAGTGAATCCAACTGCACAAACCTCGATTCTTGTATCATCTGATCCAATTGACATTCTTTTATACACTTCTTGCCCATCTTTATGAACTCCTGTTCTTCGTAGGTGGGCTCGCGTTGGCCCTCCGATGAAAGATAAGAATAGAGACTAGAGAATAGGCCTGCCTCTTGCTTCTGGCTGGGTTTCACTAACTTCAACTGTGTTTTACCACTCTCCTCACAGAAATCCTCCACCTCAATCAAAGATTTTGGCAGCAATTTTAAGCGGAATAATTGTAAGAATAATTCCAGTATGTGCTTCCAACCTTCACGCAGGCAATCACCATAATCATGCACCAGCGCGAAGACAGTGCGCATTGCGGACTGTGCCTTTGCATTAAAACCGAAATTAACTGATTGTGTGATTTCGTTGTTGGACACAGTGGGAGCCTCCGGCTGAGATAGATTCGAAAGTGTAGTGAATTTGCAAAGTGTCAGGATGAGCGCATCGAAATTAGCGTGCAAATTGTAGTGGGCCGCAATGGCAGCGCACTTGGTGAAGCCTGAAAGAAGAAGTATGAGATTATTTCAAAGTTCAAATACGCATAAATTTTAAGGGCTGGGCTACTTACCACACAATATACGCTGGTGGCTTTGCTCTGAGCTCTTGTCAAACATAAAGCTTAGCGCACTTAATGAAGCACCCCATAGCAGGTTGAACACCTCCAAATCATAGGCAGAGTCCTGCACATATTTGAAGACACCGTCTGGCCCAACGCCACGTCGCAACAGCACCTTCCACAAGTAATTCTCGCGTACCAGACCCGTCTGCTCGGCTGGCATAACAATTTCTTCATTTCTTTAATGTATAAAACATGAATTAATACCAATAATCAAAATCTAGCAGTTACACTCACTTTATCGCATTAAAAACGTTCGAAAGCATTTCCTGATCAAAGTCCACTCCGCCGTTCAGGCCACGCAAGTTTTTCAGGAAGTCCTCCTGTGTCATAGGCACATTTAGACGCTTCGCATTTGAATTGTGCTGATCCATATTCAACATTATTATGGCATAAGCCAAACTGAAAGCTGCATCGGTATTGGCAAAAGGCTCGTTGTTTTGTTTCTGCAAGATAATCAAATAAAACCCTAACCTATATGAAATCGATAATCAAAGGCAGCGCACACTCACATGCCAGTGATCGGCGAAATGTTCAAGCACAAGGAAAATAAGCGGTGCTTCACCCGGTAAACGGAAAGTTTCCAAATATAAGCGCAGCGCTTGGTCCACCCGCAAGCCAGCAAAATCGAAGGAGTCCACGAAATTCATTAAAATCTTCGAATCGACATTTTTCTTTTTCGAAATGTACTCGCCAATCATTTTCTTGTCAAGTCCGGGATTTTCGCGCAGAAACAAAGCCACTTCCATAGGATCGAGCTGGGCACTCAATATGCCATGCTCCTGCAAGTATTGTATGCCCTTATCGGGCCGTTGATTGAACAACTCTGTGCCCTGTGACAGCACACGCTTCTTCTCCTTCACATTTGCTAGGTACTCGCGAGTTAGGCCTACGTTGGCAACGCCACCAGCACCTATGCGTAAACGCGACGAGCTATTGATAAATTTGGAAATATTCTCCACAACCGATTTATTATCATCGTTGTTGCCATCGATTATGATGCCCTCAAGTTCGGAGTTGTGACGCGAATGGCGGCTAGTTGAGGTCATTCCCACGCCCGAATTGCCGTCATCCTCATTATTTATATTCTTCGACGCAATACAATTTTGCTCAATATTTTCGATAACTGAAGTCAGTGTGTCTAAAGAGATTATGTGTGTGCTATAAACAGCATTCGTAGCGGAGAGAGTGTACTTGGAGAGCAGATTAACAAGACCCTCAAATAGGTCGGTGCAGTACAAATCGCAGTCGTAGTTGATGTAGAGTTCTGATACGAAACCAGGTATGCGCCACAACTGTAAAAGATTGTCCAGTGCGAGCTCGCGCATTTCATAAGGGGTTTTGGGGCTATCGCTGGCGATGATCTCCGATAGCTTCTTTAGGTAAGCTTCCATTTGGAATTTCAAATGACCGCGCAGCGATTCAAATAGCAGAAAGCAAAGTTGTAGATCTGCTGCAAAAATTGTTAAACGTTCGGAGTTCATTAGCTGAAAGAAAAATGAAAATTAGTTATGTTCGTTATATGGCAGCTCCGTCTATACACTTACTGCGAACAAATTTCTGCACAAGTCATCTTTTACCAACTCCAGTAGCGTGTCGTATTTGCCAATGTTATCTGCACCCACTTTAAAAGCCATTGTGAGCAAACTCAAACCCATATGTATCATGGTATCAGTATTCTGCTTGTCTAATGGATTACACAAGAGTATTAGAAAACGAAACAGCTCCTGTATGCATGGCAGGCCATAGGGCTGCAATGACGCAGCTCCTTCGGACCCATCCAACGAGTTTTGCTGCGTAAAACGCACGCCCACTGAATTTATATATTCACTGCTGCCACCACCGTTCGCCTGCAATGCTTGCTCCTCGCTATCTGTGGCTTCGACAGCTTGCTGCCCTGTTGCAGTCAGGGGCTGCGCTTGCGCATCAACTGATGTGCCATCTGCATTCTCGCCAAACTGTTCTGCGCATATAGTAGGCTCTGTGCTACCCTCAGTGTCCGCAGCGCCCTGTGTTGTGGTAGGTGTCTGCGTAATTTTTCCCTGCATATCGAGTATATTGCCTGCCGGTGTTGCTGGCGTAGTGGCCAAAGGCGGAGCTTTTAGGTGTAGCACTTGCAAGTGAGGAGTCGGTGGATCCACTGGACCCGCTGCTGATAATTTTCGCTCTAACTCTGACTTCGCTGCATCTACGCCAGTCTTCGGCGGTGGGGCATGAGTTGCTTTCACTGGTTTTTTTCGCTGTTTATTTTTGTTTTGATCCATAGCAGAAGCTAGCATCTGAAATTTGCGTAAAACATTGGCCGCATTTCGATCTTCGGAGAATTGTGGTAGACGCATGAAGAGGAGCCATACCATATCTTTGAGCGCTTTTTTGGCATAACGACGCAACAGTTCATTGAGGCGGGGTTCAAAACATATCTTAAAGCAGCTCAGCATTACTTCGCAAACCGCTTCATTGCTTAGTACCGACCCCTCAGGTGAACGCATAAGAGTGTGTAGAACTTCGACTACGCAAAATAGGGTAACGCCGTCCGAGGACTGATCGGTACCCATGAAACGGGCATGTGTAACCGCATCGACAATGTTCTCGACAGTTAAGGCGAGGTTTGTTGAGGTGGGGTCTGAGAAAAAATATTGAGAAAATTGAATATGTATGAATGTGCATATGTCGCTAATTTTTTTATTCTTTTTTCATTTAAAAATTATCAAACATAATTTATTATTTGCTACGAATTCCACATTCGTTATCTTATGACCCTATTATGTATGGCGACTGATTGCTGATGGGCGGCCATATACTAAAATTCGCATTACGTATAGCAACCGGCTACTAACTGTCGGTGATTGAGTCTAGTAGCGCAATTTTCTGTTTCCCGCGTATGACGATTTGGTTATTTGCGTACATAAATTCTTAAACACGATGGAGCAACGTTGCCAGTTACTTTGAAATGTACATTTCAAAAAAGTAAACTAGGATGTTATTATTAACTTCTGGGCCCTTTTTGTATTTTTCAGTTTTATTTAAACCACTTACCAATTAATCCCGATGAAAGAAATTCATTAATCGCTTCCAGCGCCAGACTAGTAACCGCACCTGTTGTCTCATCTGTTCGTATCACCTCCAAGAAGGGCGCCAAAAAAACGTTGGGTTCTATTAACCTTAAATCTTCAACACTCTTTAAAATCTCTTTAAGGTTAATAAACAGTTTCATTAAACCATCTTTTTCCTCGTCCTACACAAAATGAAACAAACAAAAATTAAATTACAATTACGCACAACATATGTTCCAGAAAAGTGACCTATACTTAGCATATGCATATGTATCTACATACATTAAGGTAATTATGTACGTAAGCACTCAGCACACTTACCACGTAAGCTGACGAGTTCCAGCGCGAACCTCGCCGCATCGCAGTCATCAGCGTGGACATTTGCTCGCGCACCACAAATATTCCATTGCCAGGTAATGTCATTTTGTAAGATTTTACTTTTGGTTTGTATAAGATTTTCCTTGTCGGCCACGGTTTCAACCGCAGCATAGGCGCAAACACACACACGTACTTGTTTATCTATCACTGCTACTTCAAATATATTGTTAAACTGCTAGTAATTACGTTGCCAATCCTCTACTGCAATATGCCATTTATTTCTTCAATAGCATTATGCATTTCTAAGGGAATTTATATTAAATATGCACAGTTTTTCCACGCAACCACGACAATTTTTTTACTCAATAGCAAATAAGTGATGACGTTTCGTTAATAGGATTGACTTGACAGCTGTTTATTGATGTATTCAATTGGAATGTAATTGCCCATGGTGAAAAGTAGAGATGGTTAACTCAGCACTGACCGGAGCTATTGAGCAGACTCCCAGCAGGGTACATCTGGCTCAAGAATGATAGAATATATTCTCTCCACCGTGCATCTGTCTGACATTTGATTGGCTGATCTTAGAGTAAATCACTCAGATCGTGCGTTTAAAATTAGTTTAAACCCCGGCCGTGCACTGAAAAACTAGCCCTCAGAGTAAAGAATGAAAACAGGGCGAATTTATACAAACTTGTGTTATTGGCGAATTTAGATTTTCGCCGCGATACTTCTTCACGTCAAAATGATGTGTTTGTTGGAAACAAGGCGTATTCATATTACAACAAACAAATGATTTTGACATTAAGAAGTACTATATTCACCATTACCACCACAAACAAGAGAAAATTGGGAAAAATTAGGCTGTGTTGCTTCGTCATCAGAGTGTCATAGCTCAAAGGTGCTACCACACTGAGCTGACTCATTAAAAGGAGCTTAAGCCATTGAGTTAACTCGCTAAAATTCAATTAGGGGATTCTCTTAAAATCGTAAGGCCTCAAACCGTGTAAGGGCAGTTTTTCATTGGACGGCCGTGGTTTAAACGCTGTTGTTGTTGTTGTTGTAGCGGCTACTAAGCCCCGTTCGGGACGGTTCATCCATCATCGTTGTCGTCTATTTCAGCTAAGGGGAGGCCCAGGAAGTGGCGACTTCCACAGGGGCTGTCCATAGAGACAGGGGCGTTAGCTGAGTGGGATTCTCAGGGCATGTGAAGAGGTGCCGGGAGTCATGTGGCGACTCTCCACATGCCGGGCATTGGTTGGGCACATCCTCGTTGATTCTGCTCAGGTAGCTGTTGAGCCTGCTGCAATAGCCAGAGCGAAGTTGGGCTATTGTTGTGCGGGTCTCCCGAGGCAGACAAAGTTCTGTCCCGTCCACGTCCGGTGGTTGTGTGCCTAGAACGGCATTCACAGGGCGGGAGTCTACATAACTTGAGACTGATTCCCTGTGAATGCCGTTGAGGGCCTGTCGGTAGGTTGTCAGGTCCAGAGGTTGTTTAATATACCTCTGGCCTTCGTCTGTCAGTTCGTAGAGATGCCTCCTGACGTGCCGTGGCGAGGGCTCTTCCGCGAGCAGTTGCCCGCTGGGATGGCCACGTCTGTAGCTCCCAGCGAGGAACTGCTTGCAAAGCATTAAGTTATGCTCCTTTACCGGGAGCATCTGGGCCTCGTCATGAAGGTGATGTAGAGGCGTCATCAGGAGGCATCCTGTCGCGGTACGTAATTCCGTGTTTTGGCAGGTCTGCAGCTTCATCCACTGCGTCCTGCTAGTCCCCGGCGACCATACGGGCGCTGCGTAGTTCGGAACCGGCCGGCCAATTGCCTTGTATGTTGCCAACAACGTTTCTTTATCTTTGCCCCAAGTGCTGCCGGCCAGCGACTTGAGGACATTGATGCGGCTCTGTACTCGGTTGTATGCGCCGAGAAGGAGAGCAGACTGTCGAAGGTAACTCCGAGGATTTTCGGGTTATTCACCGTCGGTATTGTTACGTCATCGACGTGAATACCCAGTGGCAGTATGACCTCCTTCGCCCAGGTGGTGAAAAGGGTTACCGAGGATTTCGCAGGGGATAGGGCTAGGCTCCTTGCAGTGAAGAAGCGAGAAAGTTCGGAGAGGTAACCGTTTACTTTTGAGCACAAGTCATCAATTCCATTCTCAGACGCCATGATCGAACAATCGTCAGCATATGAGACTATATTAACACCCTCTGGTGGCTGAGGAAGCTTTCATATGTCATAATTAAACAGCAGCGGGGACAGGACACCACCCTGTGGTACCCCCTGTTTAATTTTACGTGGCTTGCTGGTTATGTCTCTGAAGATTACTGACGAGTGTCGACCACTCAGGTAATTCGCCGACCACCGTTTGAGTCCCTGTGGGAGTGAGGAGGCCTCTATATCTTCTAGTAGCGTTGAATGACTGACAGTGTCGAACGCCTTGGACAGATCCAACGCTACTAGAATAGTTCTCGCACAGGGGCGGTTTCGGTTTAGGCCACGAGTTATCTGAGTGTTTATGGCGTTAAGTGCTGTTGTTGTACTATGCACTTTACGGAACCCATGTTGATGCTTCGCTGGGGTCAGGTGGTTCGTGAAGTACGGGAGCAGCAGGGCCTCAAGTGTCTTCGCTACCGGGGAAAGGAGAGTTATCGGGCGATAAGACTCTCCTTTGTTGGCTGGTTTCCCCGGTTTGAGCAGTGGGACCACTCTCCCCATTTTCCAGATATCTGGAATGACGAGAGTGGCCATTGACAGGTTGAGGACCTCCGTTAGGTACGCTACTCCCGCAGGACCCAAATTTTTCAGCATCAACATGCATATTCCGTCGGGTCCAATGGCTTTGGAGGCTTTCGCCTTCCCGATGGCTACCCTTACCTCACCGCTGGTGAAAACAAGAGGCGCACTAGGTTTTGGCATTTTGTGCAACCTTCTGGTCACTCGACGTTTGGCTTTATCCACCGGAGGCTGCAGAATGAACTGCCGGCTAAAATAGCTCGCGCATCTCTCCGGGTCCGACGAAGCGTGGTCACCAAAGTCTATCTCGACTCTGTCGTCGCGCTTCGTCGGGTTGGACAACGACCTCACGGTTGACCAAAGCTTGCTCACACCAGAGGCGAAGTAGCAGATCTTCAGATGCTCTTCCCATTTCTTCCGCTTATGTACGTTCACAAGTTGCCGAATCTCCGAATTGAGATCCCTCATACGGGGATTTCCGGGATCAGCCTGACGAAGGTTGTCGGGCTCATCAGCTAGAACAGCCGCTTCGGCAGGAAAATTCGGACGTGGATCCTTAATACATCCTGCTGGAATGAAGCGAGCTGCAGCAGCGGTGACAACCCTGCGGAACTTACGCTCACCTACATGAACGTCGGTTGGTATGGGTAGTACAGTGAAGGCGCCCTCAGTAACATCCGTGAAGCCTTTCCAGTCAGCTTTGGAAAAGTTGATATAGGTCCGGTGATCCACGCTCGATCTGGCTGGTTTAAACTAAAATCAGCCAATCAAATGTCAGCCAACTGTTCAATTTAAACTCAGTTTACTTAAACTAAGTTTAAACTGGCACTGAAAAACTGACCCTAAAACTCGTAAGTTTGCCAGGCTTTTATGCGAACGCCCCCTTTGGGAAACGGTGTAAATAGGTGCGCGAAATGATTGTTTGACAGATCAACAACGATTTTCTGAAGCATTTTTTGTTTCGTAGTATTTTCCATAACATACCGCCATCTTGTCTCTATCACTCGTGGCTAAAATACAATTAAAAATGCCGAAAATTACCAGAAAACCTAAGTCAAAACAATTGGTGGATGAACTTCATTAATTTTATTCGCGTATTATTTTTTTAATTTATTTTCATTATTTTATCATACATTTTAGTATAAAAATGTTGTTCCCTCGGCAACACTGAAGTTTACGAGGTCATTTACGCATCAAATTTTCCTCGTAAATTTACGAAAGGCTCGTAAATAGAGGCCCATAAAAATTTTGACAGTTCCTTAATGAGGCTCCTAAATTTACGAGGTTTACCATGATCCAAGTACACAAGATCTGACAAGATGAAGCAAAAGAAAGAAGTAATTCTTTTGCTGACGTTTGTAATTTTGGCGCCATGTTATTTTCTTTAAAAAGCAAAACAAAGAATATGAAGACGGAGCATAAAGAAAAAAAATGCAAGCAATTTTGCAGCACATGTTTGTGCTAACCAATTAATTATTTTGTACGGGGTTTTGCAACCAATCATCCGCACTTCATTTTAATTACATTTGCACAAAAAAAAAAATATTGAAAATCGCTCAAAAATCACTGAAATAAACCACCGACAAAATACACATAAAGAAAGAAGCAAAACAGAAATAGCAAACTTCAAAATTACGAACGTCACACTCTTGTTTCTCAATTGCTATTACAAATGGCTGCTTCTCAACCGGTCAGATCTGTTCTAATTGGTTCATGTAACCAAGGTATTTTACGAGTTTAAGGGAAGACCCCTAATGAGCTACCTAGTCTTACCTCATGAACCAATTAGAACAGATCTGACGTAAAGGCCCGTAAATCTTCCGCAAAATCTTTCTCTCGAATACTCCAAAAGCCGCCTCATCGGATGTTGTCATTGTCCATGATTCTGCGCCATATACCAGCATGGGCATGATAAGTGACTTATAGAGTGTGGTTTTTGTGCGCCAAGAGAGACTACCAAAGAACGTAGATAACAAGAAGGGATAACTCGTTATAATTGTGGCCTTAGTGCGTTTTTGATTGGATGAAAAGAGAAGGCACGCCTTTTTGCGCACTTTCGCTATAATTTTAACGAGTTGTCCCTTCTTGTTATCTACTTTCTTTGACTTTACTCCCAAATTGCCTACTCAGCCCAAAGTAGCACTTGTTCGCTGCAGCAACTCGGCATTGGATTTCGATGCCGACATTATTATCGGTGTTATCAAGGCGTATTTAACAGGCGATAGCAGCAACCTTTTATTTTTCTTCGCCTCACGGCTTCATATGTCAAATGGCTGTTGATTGGTTGGAGCAGTTGATTGTTTCCCAACAAGAACGACCTAACGCATTCTCCAATACACTTAAAAAAATTCCCATTAAAAACCAACACATTTGCATATTAGCCATATCCATATGCCATTCTTTGCG
Organism: Rhagoletis pomonella; assembly: GCF_013731165.1. Classification (NCBI taxonomy): domain Eukaryota; kingdom Metazoa; phylum Arthropoda; class Insecta; order Diptera; family Tephritidae; genus Rhagoletis; species Rhagoletis pomonella. The sequence continues at coordinate 46,831,607 of NW_023458562.1, read as the reverse complement.
TTATATAACACGCTATTAATCGCATAATAATATTTGATTGAAAATAGACAACTACATATAGGATAATATAACAGCGAATTCCATGTAAAAGAAAGAGGAAACTGCTCACACGTGAAATGATTATGCGTTAGATTTCTCCAAGAGCTTTATGTAAAATGATGGAAAGTTTTTGAATTTCCCACACAAACTATTTGTAGTACTAGGCGTATATAACGCATTAGTTAACAGATAGGGTTCTTACTGGGAAGCGATTGGGTTTGGTGATCAACGAGGACAAGACGAAATATCTTCTGTCATCAAACAAAGACTCGGAGCACTCGTAACCCTCACTAAGTAGAATTCCCCTTCCTGTATTGCCATAAAAGAAGCCGAAGTATTTCTGCGCAGAACTTCTTTCTGAATAGGCGGCTTTCGGCCACGCTTATGGATTATAACCCTCACAAAGTTGAATTCTCTTTTTGTGTTGCGAAGAAAAGGCGCTGAACACCTTTTGTAGAGAACACCTTTGTGCGTAGGTGGCCTTCGGCCGCGCTTATGGATTATAACCCTCACAAAGTAGAATTC
>NW_023458562.1:46816936-46831033 GCF_013731165.1 Rhagoletis pomonella | reverse complement strand
GAATTCTACTTTGTGAGGGTTATAATCCATAAGCGCGGCCGAAGGCCACCTACGCACAAAGGTGTTCTCTACAAAAGGTGTTCAGCGCCTTTTCTTCGCAACACAAAAAGAGAATTCAACTTTGTGAGGGTTATAATTCATAAGCGCAGCCGAAGGCCACCTACGTAAAAAGAAGTTTACACACACAAACACTGTATATTTTTTTCCACATTAATTAGATTTTTGTGAAAAATATAAAAGGTATATGTATAAATATGTATATCAAATTAAAGAGAATTATCAAATGACATCAAAGTTTTCCAAATCCTTGAAGAGGTTTTCGAGAAATATAAATTGAAAAAAATGTTAAATGTGAACTTGGACCTTTAATAATTGTTGTAGTTGTTGTTTCCCAAAAAATATATATATATCGTTTCGCTCACCTCAATGATCTCCAACGATCCCAATATGAATTTTTTTAATTTGAGAATTGTAGGTATTCTACATTTATGTCGTTGCCTGTAAAATCGCCTCATGCGAACACCGTAGCCCCACGTGTCCATTTTCTACTAAAAGCATGAACGAAGAACACAAGATCACGTAGGAACAAGAGAGTGAAAAAAGTCGATTTTTTTAGCGAGTTCTACGCCATCTTGTTTCACTGGAAAACGAGCGAAAAGTAAACAAAGCAAAGAAAACAACGAAAACCAAAAACATTCCCACGACAGCCGGTTCTACGTACCGGAATGACTCGGGTTTTACCCGACCAAGGGCTGTTGTTTCGGCGATCTAACCCCGTTTAGGTCGGCGTAGTATATCAGAAGTTGCTCGTCCATAGGGCTACATTCACTACGTATTCTTCTACTCAGGGCTGGCATCGAGTCAAACCCAGGGCCAGAAATCTACACCTGCTGTGTATGCCAGAGACGACTACACCACAACTCCACCTCAGTCAAGTGTAATGCCTGCGAGGGGTGGAGTCACCTTATACCATATCCCCACCAAAAAGTTAACCATCTCAAATCGAACTTAACCACATCACTAACTATTGCTGTCCACACTGAGGTTTGAGGTTTATAAAACAGTACAAATGTAAAGAACAGTGTTCGGACCTCCAAAAATCGATTCAGGACTAAATTACTGCAAAAATCGGAGCAAAAACAAATTTTCCGTACTAGATTGAATTTTTTATTTTTGTTTCTGACATTAATTGTTTGACTAAAATATTTTCTATATATATATATAGATTGGCGCTTACACATATGTTAGTGTTTGGCCGAGCTTCTCCTCCGATTTGTGGCGGGCGCCTTGATGTTGTTACAAAAAGAGGAGGGACCTACAGTTTTACGCCGACTCCGAACGGCGATTGTATTTTTATGAGAAGCTGTTTTTCAAGGCAGAAATACACTCGGACGTTTTCCATTGCCTGCCGAGGGACGACCGCTGTTAAGAAAAAACCTTTTATCTATAGTTTTGCGATGTTGCTTTGACCAGGGTTTGAACCCAGGTGCTGCGGAGTGGAAGCTCGCACTGCTTACCACTACACCACAGCGGTCGACAAATATTTTCTATTCATGCAAAATAAGAACGCGGGGCAATGTTAGGATAATATGTTACATATTTAGGTAATTTTTAGCATTTTCTATATAGTAGAACGTATCTAACACTTAATTTTTTAAAAAGCAAACCTTTTCTACTTTATATAAATTTCATACCACATATATTTTTTAACAAGTTAAGTAAAGTTCTGCATCCGCCAATTTGTACAGCCATACATCAAAAAATAACGAAGTTACTTTATTGACGCATTGCTATGAAAGAGTTACTTTTTAACAGTGAGATTTGGCTAACTTTCAATTTTTTTACTGAAACCGGTGGTGAACACTCAAAAAACGGCCCCAAGAGGGGCATAACATGAATGAAAAAAACGGAATAGATTTGAAGTCAAGCGGAGTAGAGGAGTAGATTTCAAATTTTTTCAAAAACCGGAGTAAATCTAATCTGATCTTAGTTGAGTCCAAGCACTAGTAGGGAACGAATTCTTTACATTTTAACGCTAATGACCCACAGATGGCGGGAAAACACAGGGTTGTATCAGACTTTCGACGTGGTTTCGAGTTGGTTAGCTTTTAACCTTCTTAGTGAAATGGTTAAGTGCTGTCATTTTTATATGGCGAAACTACGCTAAATCAAGTGTGTTATCGGGATAACCAACTCAATAGCCATAACTACGTGGTTAGCTCCGGTGGGGACATGATATTAGAGTCTGCTCAGGACTACGGACACATCGACAGTGGACCACGTCGTACGTGGCACCCTGTTGCTCAAACAGAGCAGCCTCCATGGCTAACCTCAGTCCACCTGAGCAGCCTCACACAGTCACCACAGCACAACAACTTAATAACACCACAGACCATACCACAGCCACGACAGACCACATAACACACACAACCGCACCTCTACCCACACGCCGCCGCCAACAACTCCTGGTTCCTCCTACAATCTGCACGGTATGTCAGACCAGGATATTCCGTAATGCGACATCAGTCAAGTGCAACACCTGCCTTGGCTGGTGCCACTTTAGGGCATGCTCAGGTCTGCGTACCACGCGAGATTGGACTGGGAACTTCGAGGGCCCGTGTTGCGCTGCTCGGTCGCTGACCTCAACTGCGACGCCTCCCGCCACCACCACAAGGCGGCAACCATCACAGCAGCGCACACACGACACGTCTCCCGAACCACATGAAGCTTCTTCAATTTAACTGCAACGGGCTACAGAGCAAGATTGAGGAGATAACCGTCTTCATGTGTCGGCATGGTATATTGATAGCTGCGGTCCAAGAGACGAAGTTGCACAGCAATACAACTTTGTTGAATTGTGCCGGGTACAACGTGCACCGTCGAGATCGCGAGCGAGATAATGGTGGTGGCTTAGCGTTCATCACGCACCACACCGTGCAATATCGTCTTATCGAAATAGACATCGACCGCAGGGATACCACCCTAGAATGTCAGGGCATTGCTATCCGGTCAGGCGATGTTGAGCTCGAAATATTTAACATATACATACCCCCTGTCACCTGCTGCCCGGCAGGATATCACCCTGATATAGGTGCGCTCCTCAGAGGTGAAAACCGTATGGTAGTAGGTGACTTTAATGCGCACCACGATCTTTGGCACTCAAACCTGTCAAACGATCGTAGGGGAACAGACTTGGCTGAGCAAATAGACGATTCGACATTCTGCACAATGAACGACGACGCACCCACCAGGATTATGGGTAACTGCAGCAGCTCGCCAGACATCACCATAGTCAGCGCTGGTCTGATAAACAGCATAACATGGCGACCTGTGCTGACTTTAACATCAGACCACCTACCCATAGTCATCTCGATATATAAACCAACCGACTTCGCCTCGGCCAAACACCGGACCTATATCAACTTTTCTAAAGCTGATTGGAAAGGTTACGCGGAGTTTACTGAAAACACCTTCACAGCGCTTCCCACACCAACTGACGTCCATCTCGGTGAACGTAAGTTACGGAGGGCTGTCACTGCTGCTGCAGCTCGCTTCATACCGGCAGGATGTATAACGGACCCACGTCCAAACTTCCCTGCCGAAGCGGCTGTTCTAGCCGATGAGCGTGATAGCCTTCGTCAGGCCGATCCCGGAGATCCTCGTATCAGGGATCTCAACGCGGAGATTCGGCAACTAGTAAACGTACATAAGCCGAAGAAGTGGGAGGAGCATGTGAAGACCTGTAACTTCACCTCTGGTGTGAGCAAGCTTTGGTCAACCGTGAGGTCACTGTCTAATCCGACGAAGCACGACGACAGAGTCGAAATTTCCTTCGGCGACCATGCTTCGTCGGACCCGGAGCGATGCGCGAGCTATTTTAGCCGGCAGTTCATACTGCATCCTCCGGTGGACAAAGCCAAGCGTCGAGTGACCAGAAGGCTGCCCAAACTGCCAACAACCTGTGCCCCCCTTGCTTTCACTTGCGGTGAAGTTCAGGTGGCCATCGGGAAGGCGAAAGCCTCCAAAGCCATGGGTCCCGACGGAATATGCATGCTGATGCTGAAAAATTTGGGTCCTGCGGGGGTAGCGTAACTAACGGAGGTCCTCAATTTCACAAACCACTTGACCCCAGCGAAGCATCAGCATGGTTTCCGTAAAGTGCACAGTACAACAACAGCACTTTACGCCATAAACACTCAGATAACTCGTGGCCTTAACCGAAACCGTCCCTGTGAGAGAACGATTCTAGTAGCGTCAAAGGCGTTGACACCGTCTGCCATTCTACGCTACTAGAAGATATAGAGGCCTCCTCTCTCCCACAGGGGCTCAAACGGTGGTCGGCAAATTATCTGAGTGGTCGACACTCGTCGGTAATGCTTAGAGACAAATCGAGTAAACTCAGACAAATAAAACAGGGGGTTCCACAGGGTGGTGTCTTTTCCCCGCTACTGTTTAACTTTTACATTTCAACGCTCCCTCAACCACCAGAGGGAGTCTCGATTGTCTCTTACGCCGACGATTGCTCGATCATGGCGACTGGGAATGGAATTGATGACCTGTGTTCGAAAGTAAACGGGTATCTCTCCGAACTTTCTCACTTCTTCACTGCAAAGTGCCTAGCCCTCTCCCCTACGAAATCCTCTGCGACCCTGTTCACAACCTGGACGAAGGAGGTCAGGCTACCGCTGGGAATTCACGTCGATGACACACCAGTTCCGACGGTGAATAACCCCAAAATACTCGAAGTAACATTCGACAGCCTGCTCTCCTTCTCTGCGCACGCAACCGCTATTGTCAGTAAAGTACAGAGCCGCAACAAAATCCTCAAGTCGCTAGCCGGCAATACTTGGGGCAAAGACTAAGAAACGTTGCTGGCAACATACAAGGCAATAGGCCGGCCGGTTTTAAACTACGCAGCCGGGGACTAGTAGGACGCAGTGGACGAAGCTACAGTCTGTACAGAACACCGCTCTCAGGACAGCTACAGGATGCCTCCAGATGTCGCCCGAACATCATCTCCACGGCGAGGCACAAATTCTCCCCATAAAGGAGCACAACATAATGCTCTGCAAGCAGTTCCTGATCGGGAGCCACAGAAGTGGCCACCCAAACAGACAGCTGCTTGCAGAGGAGCCTTCGCCTAGGCACGTCAGGAGCCATCTACATGAACTGACGGACGAAGTCCAGAGGTTCATCAAGCAACCTCTGGACCCGTCAGGTTACCGACTGGCCCTGAACGGCATTCACAGGGAGTCAGTCTCGAGTTATGTAGACTCTAGACCTGTGAATGCCATTCAAGGCATACCGCCCCCGGACATAGACGAGACGGAGCTTCATCAGCCTCGGGAGACACGAACGACAATAGCCCAACTTCGCTCTGGCTACTGCAGCAGGTTAAACACCTACCTGAGTAGATTGAATGAGGATGTGCCAAATGAGTGTCCGGCATGCGGAGAGACCCCACATGACTCGAAACATCTCTTCGCATGCCCGGAAAACCCGACAACCCTAACGGCTTTGTCCTTGTGGACCAACCCAACAGAAGCTGCACGCTTCCTAGGGCTGCCGTTAGTGGAACTTGACGACAACGACTGAGATACCAACCGATCTGGGCGGGGTTGTTGTAGCCGCTACAACAACAACAACAACGAAATCCAAAATTAGCCAAAATTATTGTCGGCCACTTTAAACGCACAATTTAGGTAAAATGATACAGCAAAACTCTTTAAAACGTGTTGTCATGTTGAATTAACTCTACTTTACTTGAATCAAAGTGTTAAATAGTGGTGCTTGTGATGTAAACAAACGCTCAGTTGACGAACCCGCTTTCGCAAACTTTTTTCTCAAAACCAGTTACAAATACAACGTCGCGTTCTTACGTGATCTTGTATTTTTGATTCTTGTACTAAATGTGTCTTAACATCTGTCGAATTTCTTTTTTAATTTTGCCCTGTTTTCTCATGTGGGCAACTTGCTGTGTTTAAAAAATTACCACAAACAACTCAGAATATAAAAATATACGCAATTACTCACATTCGCGATCTCTTTTGGTTAAATAAAAAATAACACAGGGTTGCTACAAAGCTGTCAAGACAAATAAACAATCGCGTGTATGAACGCACTTAATTTAGTGAGGTATTTTAAACGAAACTAAGTATTTTATGTTGGTAATGTGAACATAGTTTTGGGGCTGGTTGCTCAAAGCCTGGTTGACACTAAACATCGATTAACATCGTTATCGACGTTTTCGACTCCATGCATACAACACCATGGTCCAACTACGCAAGATCTGACAAGATGAAGCAAAAGAAAATAGTAATTTTCTGGCTGACGTTTGTAATTTCGGCGCCATGTTATTTTGCTGTGAAAAGTAAACAAAGAATATGAAGACGAAGCATGAAGAAAAACTGCAAGCAATCTTGTGCACATGTTTGTGCTGACCAATTTATTATTTTTGTACGTGTTTTTGCATCCAATCACCGCGCACTTCATGTTAATTACATTTCCACAAAAAATCACTTAAAAATCACTGTAATAAACCACCGACAAAATACACATACAGAAAGAAGCAAAACAGAAATAGCAAACTTCAAAATTACGAACGTCACACACTTTTTTCTCAATCGCTATTACAAATGGCTGCTTCTCAACCGGTCAGATCTGTTCTAATTGGTTTATGATACAACACGGTGTCGTTAACGTCGATAACGATGTTTAATCGACGATTAGTGTCAACCAGGCTTTGAGCAACCCGCCCTTAATATATCACTTTCCAAATGGCATCAGGCCAATCACATCGATCTGTAAGCGGTAAAGTGGAAAACTGAGTTGTTTTTAGCTTAAAAAGCTCTCGCGAAATGCGTATTATAATACAACGTTCACGTTCGACATTTTTTCAAAATGAAATGTCATAACTATTGTCAGGAGGCCTACGCCACGGAGACAATTATCAGGGTTTTGACAACTAATACGTATTTCTTTATTAAATCTGATCCAGTACTCCATGAAATTACAAGTTTTTACACGAACTTGCGGCAAAGGACGTAGATTGTTATCTACGTTCTTTGGTATTGGATCAGAGCTTTTGTCTTGACAGCATTACGCGCCGTTAACAACGAATACGTAATAGTTTTCACTACGGATTGTGTAGTCTGACCTTTAGCTGTAAAATCTTTACAATCTGGCAGTATTGGGTAGAAATGATAGATGAAAGCAGAATTTTTTCCTACGTTGGTGTTTTTCAATGGTCTGTGAAAATAATCGCGTAAAAAGTGGAAATATTGCAAGAATATAGTGTTTCCTCACAGAATTGTCCACTCCACCCACTTACCACATTTTTCCCGACCACATTTATATCCTTTGGTGCAGTATTCAAGTTGTAAAGCCCGTTTTGGATACGCAATATGGGAAATTCTGACTCAAAATTGAACTTCCGCAAAGCCATAGTACAACTCACACAGAAAAACCAAAAAATTGATGACACCGACGATCAATTTTGGGACCAATTTTGGTACGCACATCAAACTTCTTTAGAAGATGTTTTCGCCTTGGTCACATCAGCCGAAATACGAAATATACGTAATGAAAATCCTGCCAACTTGGCGACATTGTGTTACAAGGCCGTGGAAAAGTTGGCCCTGGCCGTGGATAACAGTTGCCGCACACATGTGGAACAGCAATGTGTTTTGAATTGTGTACGACTATTAATACGCATATTACCGTACATATTTGAAGATGAAAAATGGCGTGACTTTTTCTGGAGTAGTCTGCCTACGCGCAGTACACCCACATCTGCTGAAGCAGCAGATATCCTTCGTGAAAATTCGCCACGACATACAGGCCCACAGCCAGTACCATTGGCCCAATCGTTGATAAATGCTTTGTGTGATTTGCTTTTTTGTCCTGATTTCACGGTACCTGCAACACGTCGTGCCGGGCCCGACAAGGCTGAAGAGTTGGCCAATATAGACAGTTGTGAGTATATATGGGAGGCAGGTGTTGGTTTCGCACATTCGCCACCAAAAAATACCTACATGGAAAAACGACGAGCAGAAATTTTAAAACTTTTGCTCACTTGCTTTTCGGAAACCATCTATAGCTTAACGGATGAACCTAGCAGATGGATTGCATACTTTACCTCAGCTGATAATCGTCATGCGCTACCACTCTTCACTTCATTGTTAAATACAGTGTGTGCTTATGACCCAGTGGGCTTGGGCGTACCATATAACCATCTGCTATTCGTAGACACAACCGAACCACTTGTTGAGGCTTGTCTGCAGATACTCATAGTAACATTAGATCACGATATGATTTTGCACCAGCAACAGCAACTGGAGTTGCAACGTCAAGTGCAAGGCCGTAACAAACCCTCATCCTCTTCGACAGTTAACTCTTATGATGATGGTTTCGGTGATAATTTGTTTATCAATTATCTTTCGCGTGTGCATCGCGATGAGGACTTTCATTTCATACTGAAAGGCATAACGCGCCTGCTAAACAATCCGCTTGCTCAAAATTACCTACCAAATTCAACCAAACGTCTTCATTGCCATCAAGAGTTGCTTATACTATTCTGGAAGGTGTGCGATTTTAATAAAAAGTTTCTTTATTTCGTGCTTAAAAGCTCAGATGTGTTGGATATACTCATACCAATACTATATCATTTGAACTACTCGCGCGCAGATCAATCACGAGTGGGCCTCATGCATATTGGAGTGTTTATACTTCTACTATTATCCGGTGCGTATATTTGTTAATGAGATATATTTCAAAAGGCTTTATTTATTCTTAATTACAGGTGAACGTAACTTTGGTGTACGTCTCAACAAACCCTACACCGCCACGGTGCCCATGGATATACCAGTTTTTACAGGAACTCACGCTGATCTATTAATTACGGTTTTTCATAAAATCATAGCTACAGGCCATCAACGCCTGCAACCACTCTTTGACTGTCTACTTACCATACTTGTGAATGTGTCACCTTATTTAAAGACTCTGTCAATGGTGGCCAGTGTGAAGCTTCTGCATTTGCTAGAAGCTTTTAGCACTCCATGGTTTCTGTTGTCAGCGCCAAATAATCACCACTTAGTATTCTTCTTGCTTGAAATCTTCAATAATATCATACAATATCAGTTCGATGGCAATTCCAATTTGGTTTACACCATCATTCGAAAACGACATGTATTTCACGCGATGGCAAATTTACCCTCGGACATGGCGGGTATCGCAAAATGTTTAAGTGGACGAAAAGTCGGTAAATTCAATATACCACCAGTGCCCCATTCAAATGCAAAGCATCTCTCTGCTATCAGCGGTCGCCCACTAGATGCCGATTTGGATGACGAGGATTGTGAGTCTGAAACCGAGTCACAACATAAGCAAAGCGAGACTCAAGAGGAAAATGCAATGCCAGCAATGCCTGCCGAGCCGGGTACTCTGAAAACTTCATTACTGGACACACCTGCCATTAATCAAATGACAGAACGCGAAGCAGCACACCCCAGCACTGAAGATACGCAAACGCCCACCATTGATGGCACCTCTGACATTTCCCAGTTTGAACATGTAAATCGTACACCCACTAGTCCAAATCGCCACGATATCTCGCGTCGTAGCAATACTTCTTTAAACTCAAACGACGGCAACTCCATACCAAAAGAGAATCAGTCGCGGCTCTCCGTTGCTACACGTGGCAGCATACGCATGGTGCCGAATACACCGGCTGATCACTGGACGCCAACGCCCGAATGGATCGTATCGTGGCGTTCGAAGTTACCATTGCAAACTATTATGCGACTATTGCAGGTACTTGTGCCACAAGTTGAAAAGATATGCATTGATAAGGGGTTGACAGATGAATCGGAAATATTGAAATTTTTACAACATGGAACACTGGTAGGTTTGCTACCTGTGCCACATCCTATACTTATACGAAAGTATCAGGCGAATGCTGGCACCACTGCATGGTTTCGCACCTACATTTGGGGTGTAATCTACTTGCGTAATGTAGGACCATCCATATGGTACGATACGGATGTGAAACTTTTCGAAATTCAGCGAGTCTGAATTCGATGCAATCGTCTGAGCTTAGACACTATAAGTGAGGTGGTTCACACTTGCCTGGTTATAAGGTTATCTGGTTATATTTGTTGTTTAGTTTACAACAATAAAATACACTACGGAATAATAGTTTTTAACCAGATAACCTGAGCAGGTTCAATTAGAATAACCACTGTAACTTTTTTTAGGGTATATATTTGCATAACACGCATTCCAGTAATGCTGCTGAGTCGAGGGCGACTAAAGTAATTAAAATTTATTACCATATTATGTATACAATGCCTGAGATTTTGACAATTCATAACTTTATTTTAAAGCTTTGTAGTAAGTAATTTTTGTGTATTTACGGATTCTTTAAACGTTTTGCCTTTACGTGTGCATTTTTATTAGCTACAGTTTGTAAATATGTAATATGACAAGGTATTTTAAGTTAAACGTGTTCTGATTAGAAAAAGTAATCAAAAATCCTTTGAAAGAAGCTAGCGCTAGATGCGATTCTAATTTATTTATATTTTATTAAGTTACATTTATAAGTAAAAGTTAAATTAACGATAAAAAATATTATTTTATGATGGAAGAAACTTGTTCGAAGTCACCTATAATATATACATACATAACCTAAAATATAATGTATTCTACAAAACGTATAGATATATACTAAATAGTTACAACTATATGCAAATGAGAGTTCTTAAACGAATAAAATATTGCAAATAAAAAACTATATCTGTAGATATGTCGTTTTAATTACCCAGGGCAATGGTTGGCATTCCTGAAACGACTCCTACTGATATTTGGCTGTGGATATTTCCGATTTTATGTATTTCAATTCTCATTTTTTAATCATTTTCTAATTTAAATTGCTGTAAATATACTCCATATTCTGATTACTCCGAATGTTATCGGAGTGTTTCATCGATAACCGCATTGGTACATACCTAGACTAAAACCTACTGTTTAATCAGCTGATTGTTCAATAAGAAAAAAAAACATCCAAAACAAAAGTAAAAGCTGAAGCTGTGGACTCCGCGATTTATTTGCCTTGATTGAAGTGAAAGTATTCCAACATGAACCAATTACTCCAAAAATCTACCAGAGCCTTGTGCTATTCGTTTACACACAATAATTTCCAGCTATCGGTATGTGCACGCACGAAAAAGACCGATGCATTGAGCTCTACGACAGCCAGGGGTACCAGCAATGTGGATACTGCGCGGCAACAGAGCGTCAATTCATTGTCCAAAATAACACTTATCCAACCCAATCAATCCATTATTGTGACAACGTTGAAAGAAGCACAAAAATTGGCCAAACGCCGAGAGTTGCACTTAGTCAAGCAACAGGATTTCGATACGAAGACACAACGTTCAATTTATAAGTATGTACAGATATACTAAAAATTGAAAATTTATTTGAATTACATAGTTATCTTGTCTAATATTGTAGGCTAGTGACCGCAACAGAAATGCTTTCCGAGGATGTGGATGAGAGCGCAGTTGATCGAATGAAAAGGTAAATTTCACATACATAGCCTTTTTTATAGCGCTGTATAATTTACAATTTTGACACATTCAGCAGCGAAAAAAAGTCTGAGAAATCACTAACGATTGGTTCACGTATCTCGGACCATGATTTAGAATCACGCTTGAAACACATTTCGAAATGGTTGGCGAAAAATCACGAAGTGTGCATACTCGTACAAGGTAGCCCCGAGGAAATGGCTAAATGTGAGCAAATTTTCAAAACCATCGAACAAAGCGTCAAGGAGCCGGAAGTAATTGGACGCGTTGTGCAAAAGCGTGGCAAAGGTTCACACATTAAATTTACTATTCGGCCTGTACCAAAGCTAGAACCAGAAACTGAGAAGCAAGCATGACATGAGATGCTCGTGCCTCGGAGCCATATCGTAGCCGGTGCACGGCATTACTCTACACAGCTACTTACACAGCGTTCGGCTGCAACTACTATGGTTGATGTAGTTAATTGCAAAAACCTTAGCTCATCATTTGATGAAGACAACAAAAGGCCAGTTATTGTGTTCGGCGTTTTTACAGCCATAATTTTAGCTTCTAAATATATCTACTGGTTTAAAGTGATGAGAAGTAAAAAGGACGGGTAAAATTTAATATGAATATAGTACGATCTGTAAAAAGCCACTTGTTATTATGTACATAAGTATGTATTTTCTTAGAAATTTCAAATTGCATAAGTTTAAAACAGCGGAAGCAAAATAAATACATTTACTTATCTATGCATATATCTTTTCAACCTACGCATTGTTTTCGGTAGATATGTACTGTGAAACCTCGATATCACTATAAAACGAAAAATTCAATATAACAATACTTTTGCTGGGTCCGCTGAAAAAACCTTTCATACAAAAATGCTCCATAGATATAATGAAGAAATTTTGAGCATGAATAACACCCCGTTATAAACCTATATTTATAAAAAATTGTTTCCAAAATTTTGGATTCTTCATTTTATCGAGGTTTTGATATTCTGGATACATATGGGCAAATCTAAAATCAGGTACACTTTCAAAAGAAAAAGTTGAATTTTTCATTTGTGGGCATACCTATGTTTTATATATGATTATATTCGTAATCTCTTAATAAATCGATAAATCTAAGTGTAATTCATTTTCATCAAGTGCTTCAAAAGTTATACGAGGAATAACCAGGCAAACATTGAGGTTAGTTATCGATTAGAGAATGATTGGAGGACTAGCCACATTCTCCAATCTCAAACGTTAGAGAACGACTCGGAAAAACTATCGAGAATCATAGCGATCTCAACAAAAATGGGACATAGTTCTCGACTCGAGAAAATATTGATTCTCTAATCGTATTCCAATGTTGATCTCTAATGGGATTCGAGTGTGAATTTCAAACTGCTGCCTTGCTTTGTTTGTAAAATTTGTATTAAATGTATTTGCAATAAAATAATAATGAATTATTTGAACTTAAAAATAATTTATGAGTAATTCATTTGGAATATTGCTTATTTACATTTATTTGAATTTGCGTTGTTTCTCTAATCGTTCTCGAATCGAATTCTAATGTAATTATCTAACTTCGTCATCGACTCGAGAACGATTAGAGAATTACCCTAGTTATCTAATGTAGAAATCCAAATTTATCTAACGTTAGAGACTGTGTTTGCTGGGAAATATTTAGATCGTTGTAAATTTTGAGCATAGATTTTGAATGGGACGTTCTAAAGTCAATGACATCCCCCGTTTTACGAGATGGGCTCGGTTTTCGAGAAGAAAACAAAAGAATAAGCTGGGTTCGAATTACGCTGTGCAAGTTGTAAATTTTGAGCATAGATTTTGAATGGGACGCTCTAAGTTCAATGACATCCTCCGTTTTACCAAATGGGCTTCGGTTTTCGAGATAACGGTACTTGAAAATTTGATTAAATTTTAACTATTTTATAAATAACTCCCTCAGTTTTGAAGTTATTTTACTAAAATTTTGCACATAACGGTTTTTTAATATTACCTTAATTATCATTTAAAATTATCGAAATAAGTTCACTTTAACAATGCAACTGATTACTCAGACATCTGTTTTTGCGCTATAACTCTATCTTCATATCTGAGTAATAAATTGTATGCCTGCTATATGTCAAAGTGAACCTATACTAAATTTTTACCTGCTTAATTGGAGGAGTTATAACGCAAAATAACGTCTCTAACAATCAGCTGTATGGGAGCTAGATGTTATAGTGAACCGATTTCGATGATTTTAAGAGGTAGTGAATGCAATATTATAATACAGTCGTGTGCAAAATTTTAGCAAAATATCTTCAAAACTGAGATAGTATTTTATAAAATAGTTAAAATTAAAGCAAGGTTTAAAGCATGATAAAAACATAGCAAGGTATAACCGTTCTCTCAATTTGTCGGCCATGATTTTTTTTTGAAGTTTCCCAACATTTTAAAATCATATAAAAGTGAAAATAAAAAATTGAAATTGTTCGAAATTGTTGTTGCTTGAGATTGAAAATGAAAATGTGTGTGTGAGT
>NW_023458562.1:46723670-46816926 GCF_013731165.1 Rhagoletis pomonella | reverse complement strand
AATAAAGCAAAACTCAAATTTTGGTATTATTTCCCATTTAAAAGTGAAATAAAGCAAATTTTGCATTATTGCCGTTTGTGTTATTTTTATATAAATATGATCAAAGTCCTATTTTCTTTACATACTGGCGCTTCAATTTTAAAGATCCTGTTTCATGCTCAAAAAAAAAAAGATTTTTCGTTTAACCTCAGTTTTTTTTTTTTTTTAATTTATTTGCTTTGGCGAAAAAATTATGTGTCATATCTTTAACCTAAGTGTAAATTATGTTCATACTCACTCATAGTTATGTATTTTTTGATTTATTTAAATAATTGTATAAATAAAAAATTCATCTAATGCAAAGTTAACCTAAATAAAAATTTCTTACCGTATAAAAATATGTA
The DNA here is from genome assembly GCF_013731165.1 of Rhagoletis pomonella. Classification (NCBI taxonomy): domain Eukaryota; kingdom Metazoa; phylum Arthropoda; class Insecta; order Diptera; family Tephritidae; genus Rhagoletis; species Rhagoletis pomonella. The sequence continues at coordinate 46,816,543 of NW_023458562.1, read as the reverse complement.
TTTAAAAATTAACTTAAAATCTAGAATATTTCCTACGCAAATTCCTTGGCTCATTCGCTCTACTACAGCCTCGCCGCTGTTTCCGCAGCAGCAACTCCTCGTTTCCCGGCGAGCGACATGTCTCTTCGCACATTTCCAACGATGTGAATTTATTTTCATTCTTATCACAACTATTGGCTGAAAAGAGCATACACTCGTCTTCACAGTAGTTGTAGAACCAATAATTTCTCACCGTCCCCGAACTGAGACAAGGATACATGGTTAGCGTTTTAAAGCAGTATGCTGGAGTTTCCACAGGCTCAGTATCGAGATCTTCTTCTAAATCTTCTACCGGATTAAAGCGTGAATCAGGACGCCAGTTTCTGCCTCGATTATTTGGGCTTTCGAAGGCGTCTTCCTCCTGATCCACTTCGTTTTCTTCCTCATCAGGTCGTCTGCCGCCGCCGTAGAAACGATTGTTGTAACCGAAACGATTCGGAGAACGGTTACCTCCATTGACTTCAGCTTGGTCGTCGTCATTCGAATTACCTCTACGCCGACCCGCTATGTTATAACGGTTACCATAGCCGTAACGATTATTTGGTAAGTTTCCGTATTTGTCCTCGTCCTCTTCTCCATTTTCGTCTTCATCCCCTCCGTCTTCGTCTACTCCCTCTCCTTCCTGCTCATCCTCTTCGTCCGCATTACGATTTTGTTCCTGCGAGTTGGTTGGTCTCCTATAGCCATAACTGTTTCTGTCACGATTTTGCTCCCAGTTACTAAAATCCGGTTTTGCTAAGTCTTGCTTCTCATCTAATTTTTCGTTTTCAACTTCGACGGCGTTGTCCTCGTGCTCGTCTTCTTTTCTTGGTTCGACTCCACCATTTGCCTCATTTTCTTCGACTTCTTCCTCTTTTTCATTCCCGTTTTCTTCCTTCTCCTCCTCGTCGTGGGCTTCAGTTTGCTTGTCGTCGTCTCCTATTACCTGGTTTCTGCGTCCACCTCGCACGCCTTCCAAACATTCTCGTCCCATACATTTCTGATACTCTACTAGGCGCGCATATTTCACACCCTGACATCTGGCTTCCGCCATCGGATTTACATATTGACGTCTGCGCATCATTCTACCCTCCCCGCAGGTACGACTGCAAGGCGACCAAGCAGCCCAGCCAGTCAATTGACAATCCGCCCGTGATATTGATCCAGTTGAGTCTTCTCTTTCCTCTCCTTCTAGATAATCATCTTCATCGTTTATATCCCGACCTCTCATTCTATCAAATCGTCGCTCATCACGTCCACAATCTTCGCCCATACAGCCGCGATCTTGTCGCATTTCCACCTCGCAGTTGAAGATGTTTGCCACTTCCGGCTGTTTGTAGACGCGCGTTCGGTATTGGCGTCCTTCACCGCACTTAGCAGTGCACTCACTCCACGCAGTCCAAGGATGAGTATAGCATTCGCGGGGAACATCGAAATTATTTGCTATAAGAGAGTAAAAATAAAGATCCATTCATCTCACTAAATTTACCTACCGAACACACACTTACAGTCTTCATCTTCGCAAAGACGATCATAGAGTCTTTGCCGTCTAATCTTTAGTATAGCTAAGGGTTTCATAGGCGCGCCAGTATTGTCAAAAAATGGCGATCGTGGATCGTTTGGAAAGTCGGAGCGCATGCGACGTATTACATCAGCGGGAACTTGGGGCTGATCCGGTGACTGCAAATACGCTTATATATAATGCTCTCTTAAGAACTTATTCAAGTAATACTTACCGTATAAGAAGGCCCAGCATCGGTGCCGATATCCCACGGATACAAGGTAATAGTTTTCTGATCTAACCAAGTGCAATTGGGCACACAGAGCTCCAAACCCGACACGCCCACAATCCAATCAGGCGAAGGGTCTATTTTGGAAGCAAGTGATAGCAAATGATGTTGCGGATCCACGCGTATCGATGCTAGCGATTGCCCATTTAAGTTAGGAAAGGCAGGACCGCGCGCTTTAATTATAGTGCGTATTTTACCATCCTGGAAAATATATGAAAATGAAAGGCGCCTAATGAATTTGCGCCGTTTTCCATTACTCACCTTAAAGTTGTAGTTAAATTCACGCTCCAGTGTCTGCGCCGAACCGTGCTCGGCAAATTCTTTCATACCTTCAGTAGCCATTTGTCCATACTCCCAGAAACGATAGTCGGCCGTATGCGAGGCGCCGACAATATCGCTGAAACGCGTTATCCAACCTTTCGCAGGAAAGTCTTTCGGATGCAGATTTCGCGACCAAGTACCTTCGAAAGTGAGCTGTGAATAAGTGATTAGAAGAATTTCTGAATTATGACTTTTTAATTTTTAACTATGCATCAACAAACCTCATAGCGTGCCTCATCGCAAGCACAGCAGCTGTTCCTTTCTGCATTCGCCGGCGCACTTTCCACTTCGTCGACGCTTTCTTCGCAGATTCGTCGCGTGAGTCCACCATCGTCCATGAACCAAACATCACGGTGCTGTAACAACGTTGTGCGTATGAGCACACAACCATAGCCAGGTGCTTCGGGTGCTATCCATGAGACATCGATGCGCGTCTTCGGATTTGTGTTTGTGCTTTCTACCATATTGATACAATTCGGGCTGTAGCGTGTCTCTACGGGGTCGAGCAGCTCGAAATGCCCAAGATCTTGACTTAGACTCGGGTCGCCATTTTCATTTTCTAGCGCCAGCTTGAAACTGATGAATCGAACGCCATTATAAGCTTGAATAGTGACTATAGTGGAAGAAATTCAAATGGCACAATCTTAATTAGTTGCAAGTTTGAAGAATGAATGCGCAGCTTCCAATTATTATCTTTTATTTTTTTGGTTTATTTCCAACACTTCCATCTTAAAGCCTACGGCATAAGAGTTTTCTGTACTCCAGGCAGCTCTACGCTTTGTGTTTGCAGTTCTTTATCTTTCATTAGACCACTGAAATAGGATCTTAAGAAACGCGCTAGCTATTTTACTTATCAGTATGGCTCCCTTAAAAAGTAGAGCACTGCCGCAGAACTTGATACCCTAACCATTCAGGTAAGTCGTGGCCGTAACTGAAAGCCTTCGGCACCGTCTATAACTACACGCTATTAGAGAAAATTGAGATATGCTTTCTCCCATCTCAGTCTGTCGACTGCAGTTTTTCAGATACAATTTCGCAGCCCAAAAGAAAAATTAAAGAACTACTGTTTAACTTCTACATCTCGAAGCTCTATTACCAGAGAGAGTTCTACTTATCTGTTTTGTGGATAATTGCTCGATGTTTGCCCATGTATACGGAATTGAATATCTGTATTTGAATGTGAATGACATATCCTTCTCGTTATCATCTTCTCTGTGAAATCGACGGCGACTCTTTACAACCTAAACGAAGGAAGTGAGGCCGCAATTAAGCATCCAAGTCGATGGCCAAGTAATAACGACTGTTAATAACCGCGTAATTCTGCCCCAACGGAAAACCTATAGAGCGTTGTCCTGGAGTTCGAGGGTCAACCTAGCAACTGTGACGCGCTCACTAACAAATATACAAAATCTAGCGTGTTTGAGCTTCACAATCGTAATCTGCACCTGTCCTACAGCAGCAATCGAGGCTATTCTCGCGCGTATATAGAGCAGGAAGCCAAAAGATCCCTAATCAATTTTACCAGATAGGGTTGTGGAAAAGATAAAGTGGTATCATCTTGGATTATGGAATCTTTCAGGGCGCAACTACCCTTACTCAATTCCCACAAGATTACATCTCCAGAATTCTAAGCTTCAATTGGAACTTTAAAGAAGAATTAGGGTATAAAGCAGGCTAGAGTTTTTGGGCCAAGAACAAAGATCTCAGTTCCCATGGGTAGACTTAAGGTTGTGCGGAAAGCTTAATCTACAGCGAAAGTAACGCAACGATAACATACTAATTTGAAGCGAAACTAAGGCACCTTGTTTCCAATGGAATCAAGTCTGCAGTGATAATCGAGTGCGTGGATTAAACTCCTTAGTGACAATCAACAGAGTCTTCTCGCTTTGGATACCAGACAACAAAGGCATAGAAGGTAATGACGAGGCAGATATGCCTGCCAGGAAGACATCTTCAATAACGCCGACCTGCTCAGAGCACTTCGCGTAGGATAACACACCAGGAGAGAAGCGAGAAAAAGTCGAGAACAGCCCTGAAGCCAAACCACTGCCCTCCGACCGGAAAATATGCTATTGTGAAGATTGGACATGTATTAAGGAGTCCATTGTGATACCCCTTAGAGGGATGGGGAAAAGGACTCAGAAACGTAGAACAAAACGATAAAACCTAAGACTTCTTATTAGAAAAACACTCCGCGAGAGGTGGACGCTTAATACCGTAGTAATCCGATGCGGTCGATACGGAAATCAAGCAATCCTTCGACGTTCTCGAACAAACCATGACGGAGCCAAGAGCCTTGATAGCTGCTTGGCTGGTGGAATAGATAGAAACCAGTCCGAAGCCTCTATTATAGCGGACACCTCGGGTCGGAAAACGTTGCAGTGATCCGGTAGTCTAAATTTCAGGTTGATGTAAAATTCTTCGCGAAAGACAGCTCCAGCTATGTACGTTCCCACTTAGTTTTACTGCGGCAGCAGCTCTGTCTCCTGTATCTACTTGACTTGGTTCAAAGTGCCGCACTAATTCCAGTTAAGGCAGTTCTTTGCAATCTTTCCAGTCTCTTGACGATGAAGGTCTTGTCTAGTGCGTTTCAGCAGACGAGTACTCCATATAATTAAGTTGGTTGAATTATAGTTTCATAAAGCCAATGAACTATCTTCGGCAAGAGAGCCCAGCGCTTGCTAATGGGGCCTCTACAACAATAAAATACGACTGTTGCATTCTTGACTCTGATCTACATTCGGTTTCCAGGAAGGCTTGCTGTCAAGGCCCAATCCCAAGTACTTCACCCTGTCAGAGAGCTGGAAATTCGGTTTGTTATATCTCCTAGTAAAAGTAACAAGCCCAGTTTTCAACCAAGTTCAGGTGACCCAGCATAAGTTCAAGCACTGGAGTTTTTCATTTGTTATCATTGCTATAGTCAGCATACGCATTCATCGACAGTCAATTCTTTCCAGAGCCACTAACAGGCCGTTGACGATGAATTTGCATAAAAGCATCTTGTCCGGCCCGGTTACTATCACACCACGAAATATCGATATTCGGAATAATCGATATCATATCGAACCTTCTAATTTAGTCCAGTCTTGCTGACAAAAGTCCTTGTACTCCGTTGGTTTGCGAATGCGCTCAATTCAAACCTCAACAAAATGTCTACCTATTCAGCTACCGAAGATATTCTCTTTCACTCGATATCAAGGAGATACCCTTAGCATATTTCTGTTATTTTTTCCTCATATTTGCAAAAATTCTTGTTATTATTTGTTTTCATACCAAATTTACGTCATTCGAAGTACATACAAACGCCCGTAAATTTGTATAAATACGATCGAGCTGATTAAGTACCCTTGATTTTTGAAATGACTCAGAAATATAGTAATTAATTTACTATTGCCTGGTAAATATGTATTATTTATTGTAAGTACATATGTGTGTAAGCAAAATATTTACGTATACTATATTCATGAAATATGTACATGAGGCGTTCCATCGCAAAACGGACGGGGTTCACACTTCATGTGTTTGATTTGTTTAAAATTTTTAGGGTTGATGCATAAACATAAATACATAATAAATAAATATGAAATTTGAGCTTGATTAGTACATTTTTAAAAACTTTACAGCACAAAAACAAAAACAAATCGATTTAATAGCTTTCAAAGTATCTCGAGGATTGGGCGAGAAAGAATAAAAAAAATCACACGTAAACTTATCAAAATTCTCTATGAAAAGATATATTTAAAAATTTTTTTTTCTTCAAAAATTTTTCATATACAAATTTTTTGAAAAAAAAAATTAGTTTTTGAAAATATGCCTTCTAAAAAAAATAAAAAAATATTACACTGGTAGCTCTGAGTATTGCGCAATATTTAAGTATAGTATTATGCGTGCACTCTACAACAAATTTTAGTTAGAATTTTTTTTACGCCGAAGTTGAGTAAAATGAGTATATTACAAGTTTAGAAGGTTTTAAATTTTTTTTTTTTGCAAAACTGGCGTTATTTTTTATTTTTTTAATTTTCTTTAAAAACAGTTTTGCGCATTTTCTTCCATAAGAAAAAATCGCAAAAAGCCGTCAGCATAAAAAATATTAAAAATCAACGCGATTTTGCAATAGCTGAAAACTTGCACTTTTTTATACTAAAAATTAATGGGCTACAAGACTGCATACTGAAAAAAAAATTAAACAAATTTGTAAATTCTTAATGTACTCATTTTACTCAACTTCGGTGTAAAAAAAATGCATAACTTAAATTATTGACAAGAGTACCCCATGATACTATACTTAAATATTGCGCAATACTCAGAGCCACAATTTTTGATTTTTTATTCTTTTTTGAGATGGCAAAAAATCAAATGTGTTATCAAAAAATTTTATGTGAAAAAGAAATTTGTAAATATTTGTTTTCATAGAGAACTTTGATGCGTGTATGTGTGATTTTTTCCAGATTTTTTCCTCACCCGTTCTTAGATATTTGGAAAACTATTAAATCGATTTGTTTTTGTTTTTGTGCTGTAAAGTTTTTAAAAATGTATTGATCAAGCTCAAATTCAATATATTTTTTTTATTATTTATGTTTATGCACCAACCCTAAAAATGTGAAACAAATCAAGCATAAGAACTGTGAATCCCGTCCGTTTTGGTATGGAACGCCCCTCATACATATGTGCGAGTATATTGCACAACCTTCCAGTATTATAAAATAAGCCGCATCTACGTCGATTTCTGTAAACTGCTTGATAAGTCAAAGTTTAGACTTCAATAAGTGTTGTTTTTAAATACATATGTATGTATATATTTTGCTTGTCATTTAAATCTATGTATATTAGGGTGTCCATCGATTTTTTTTTTTTAAATTTCAAGACCCTACCCCTTAAATTCCTTCGTTTTTATGAGAAATTTTATTGCCTATCTCAATGCGAGTTTAATTTCAATGTGGCTACTGAAGAGGATGTAGTAAAGGCTATTTACGCGAATTGGTCCAATGCGGTGGGTTCCGGTGGAGTACACCTGAGATTTATAAAACTAATTTTACTATTCGTTATTTCTGCCCTCACACATATAATAATCTTTTCAATTACTTCTTGTGTCAAGTAGTTGGAAGATCTCGAACATCTTACTAATACCAAAAGTAAATTATCCAGAACTACCACAAGATTTTCGACTAATAATTATTCTGCCTGTTTTAAGGTATTTGGAAAGTATTTGGAGAGCAAAGTAATATTCTACCTGATTTCCGCGCACGTCACAGTTGCACTACAGCCATGCTAGAAATATTTGAAGATATTCGTCCTGCATATGACCAAAACCAGTTAACAATCATGTGTCCGTTGGATTTTAGCAGGGCTTTTGATACAGTTGACCATAAACTACTACTTAAAAAAAAAAAAAATGTTTGGTTTCCGCAGCTTTGCACTAAAACTTATGAAAAGTTATCCATCTAATCGTCAGTAATAAGTACAGTGTGGGAAAAGAGTATCTCGTCTAAAACGTGTTACGTCTGGAGTATCTCAAGGTTCAATATTGGGTCCATTCGCATTCGCATCAAATGATACGAATGGTTTGCGAATGCGAATGTGTACATGGGCAAAGAGTCCACTCTAATATTGCTGAAATTGCTCTAAGTCTATCTAACCAGGGTGCGGACAATAACCGGCTTTTAGCTTCAGGTGCTAAACGGTTAAGTAGTATATTAAGCAACATCGACGGGCCTTCAACAAGTACTGTTAAAAGTCTTATAAGCAACATAGAAATAATTTTAGATTCCTTCAGCAAAAGCGAAGGCTCGGATGTAGAATCTGGAGATATTAAAGAATGTGAAATTAAAGCTCAATTGAGGGTTTACCTTAAAGAAAAACGAGCCCATCTCGGTGAAAATCCTCTCGATTGGTGGGAAACTAAACTAAAATACGACTAATTGACAGATCTGGCACGCAAATATTTGAGCGCTCCACCCGCCAGCGTTCTAAGTGAGCAATTGTTCAGCAGCTGGCCTTATATACGAGCCTCTAAGAAATCGCCTCATGGGAGAAAAGGCAGCAAAATTTCTTTTTTTGAAATATAATATGCCCCGTTTGAACTTTGACTACTAGATTAAATCACTGTATAGGTTAAGGTAAATACAAGGATGAACTGTTTTGCCCATATGAACTATTCGGTTTGTAAAATATATAAATTGTAAGGACGTGATATCGCATGTGCTTTTATTACTTTTCCTAATATGCTTCTCTAATCCTTGCTCTTTCTCCTACACAATGCGCTTAGGCTCCTTAAGCGCCATATTGAAAATTATTGAAATCGGTCGAAAACCACGGGCAGTTTAAAAAAAACCCCAAAACTGGCTATATTTTAGGAGGAGTAGGTTTTTTCAGATTTCTAAAATATTCAAGACGGTGCTTAAGGAGGTTAAGCACAATGTTTGTACCAAATTTGGTTGAGATCGGTGAAGTAGTTATATGATATAAGCGGATAGTGCCACCCCCATTTTCCTAAACATTTTTTAAAAGCCAATATTTTGCTAAAGAGCGATTGTATATATCAATTTTCAATAAATATTGATGAATACCTTAGAAACACGGCTAAAAAAATCTGAAAGTCCGGTACACACACAATAAAATTGCAAGGCTGTATTTAAGAAAAGTCGCATAATTTCGACAATTTTTATTCGATTAGAATAAATGAGCTATCAGTTTATTTGAAAATAGATTTAACTAGTGAGCCCGCATGGCGTTAAAACGCCCAAAATTGAATTTCAAAAACTTAAAAAATATTCCAAATGTTAGTCAGAGCTATAAGAGATCCAAGTGCCATATTTCATTAAAATCGTGCAGCCGTTGCGGAGTGAAGAGCAGTCTCTCATAGTGCATGTTTTTATTTTCATCGAATTTCTAATCACTCTATACCGATGAAAAAAGTTCAGATGGCATTGACTATTAAATAATTTGATTTTAATTTTTCAACAATTAATTTTTCGAAAAACTAAAACCAGTTTGCACACCTACAAACCAAGCGCTTTAATTTGACATCTCATTTTTGAAAATCGGGCGAACGGTACAGATCTTTTATCCCGAACAAAAAATCTCTTCGCGCATTAAATATATAGTAGGTAGTACTACATATTTTGAAACTGTGGACATTAGTGATGGTAAAAACTTAAAAATTAAGAAAAAATGTTTTTTTTTTTTTAATTTGCCCGATGAAATTTCCCAACAATCCAAGTCCTCTCCTCACAAAATGTTCGATCTTTAAAATTGAATGGAAACTAGTCATTCAAAAACTAGTAAATCTACAAAACCGTACTTAACGACCTAAAATGACAAGGCGCTACCTAAATGACTTTTGAAAAATCTTTAAAAATAGGCAATAATATTTTTCATAAAAAGGAAGGAAATGAAGGGGTAGGGCCTTGAAAAAAAATCGATGTGCACCCTAATGTATACACATACATACATGCATACATACATATAATTTTCCCCGTGCTTTCGTTCAAGTTCAATGTTTTCGAAATTCAAAACTGATAACGTCCAGGCCAACGTAAAGTTATGCTTATTCACAAAATTGTATATATGCCCGTACATATGTATATGTATGTATTTACGTTTACAAAATGTATATATATATATATCTAAGTATATGCCTTAGTATCTAAACTCGGAAAAACATAGATTAGTAAGTATATTTGCTGTTTGACTTCATCTAATAGTTTTTCCAACAAATAATATCCACCGGTTATTAACTACACATATATGTACGTATGTATAAACTACATAAAACCTCCCACTCACCATTATATTCCTGCCCCAAAACGTAAGTTTGCGGATTCCCACTGATTGTGACCACGAAATTCTCATCTACCGGGGATTTTGGCATATTTGTATTTGTCGGATAGCGACTGCATATTAGCGCATCCACTTGGTGATGTTTGGCCAAAAGAAACACTACGAATATTGCTTTGAGCAACAACATATTCATTAAAGCGGTTGTTTACGCGTTCGATTCGAAAAGTAAACTAATCGTTGAGCTCGGCTAAGATGCCGCTGAGACCGTTCTGAGTGGAGATTATGATTGTTTTCGCAAAAAAAAAAACTATACTGATACCATATATATGCACGTACTACAGTAATGTGTGAAAAAGTGCGAACAGCTCTAGAACTGACTGCTAAAATAAAAGTTTCAGTAAGCGAGAGGTGGTTAGATTAGGTTAGGAAGGCGCGTATGACTGACTCGTACTTCCACCCGTATGAAGACTTGCCCTTTGCGAATGCCCTTTATGACTGCCAGGAGGAGGCACATACTTCAAACCGCAGTTGTTCCACATTGTGATGAAACTGGAGCTCCGGTATTTTGACTTCCGCTATCTCCCACAATTATTGAAAATCATGATCCCAAATGCTTGAGACGCCTTATTTGGAGGGCCGGACATTGACATAGGCAGTGGTGAAACGATTTCTCTTCTTCCACATCCTTATAACTTATGGGTATACGCCATCGATTGAGCTATAGTACAGTGCGTTGTGATGGCGCCGACAAGAGCCCTTACTGCAGATTTGTTTAGTGATAATAGTTCCTCAGTACGACTCTTATTGAATCTCGGCCATAACCATATTGAGATCTCACAGTCATTCCGATTGATGCATATGCTATTAGTTACAGCTGTCGTGTAGTAGGAAGTTATCCGCATAGCCTATTTGTAATTCCAGGCCGCGTCTAAACATATCGTTGGCTAAATCTTTCTTTACCTTCGATATTGCTATGTCCAGGAGTCTAGCAGAGAAGCCAGCGATGCTGAGCTACTTTTGACTTTACTAGCTTGGGAATTTCTGAACTACACTCGATTTTACTGCCTTGGAACCTAATGTTTTCATTGCCGCCTGGTTGTTAACGAATATAGCGATATTTCCTGACCGAGGCTTACTTAACCGTATGAGATAAATCGCACTCTGTTTGGCAAGGATATCCGTTTGAAAGACACTGCAGCTATCACGCAGGTGATATGATTGCCTTATCTGAAAGCCCATGGGACACAGATCCGATCCATTTCTTTTTTAAACATTACGCCATCGGTGTAGATGAAAATACCATAATTTTCTAATCTTCACTTGTTGGAAAATGTATGGGAAACTTAAGGCTAAAATCCCAGAATGACGTTCATCGAGAGATGATATCCAGGAATGGGTATGGATATGCAGATACATTTATACGACATAATCCCTGTTCCTGCGTCATTGTTCGCGCACTCTGGGCAACCCCATGTGCGAGATGATTAACCTGCCCGTGTAGAGCGTCGGGTTAGACACTGGCGGCTCCGGTGGGTTAACTCCTACATATTGGATTTAAGCACACACTGAAATGAGCAGCCATTGCGACTCGCTGTATGAATGTGCCTCGTAACAAAACTCAGCAATGGATTGTGTGTTATGCTTGGGACCCGCCACGTAAATACGTGAACCACAGAAAATACTAAAGAGATCTCGCCTGCAACCCAAAGCATTCTCGAGCTAAAAGAAGGAGAGAAAGGGGGAGGAAAATAAAGTACCCCCTGGAAATTGGCACTGCTCCGTTGTTTTTTACTCTTGCAAGCAGTTTTTGGCGAAGACATTGGCCCAATGTCCAAAAGTTGAATCTGAATGCTCATACAAAGCAATGTTACTTCCGATCTTATGTTCCGGTTCCCTGGTCTTGTGTACAGCCATACATAATCAGTATAGTCTGAATATAAAACCAGAGAGAATTCAGACGAACGTATGTATCGGGGCTTGTCCTGCGGATGCCCTCAATGTTATAACCAGGGAACGGATTTTTAGGACCTAAAAACCTATAAGAAAGGCAAAATGAAATAAAGAAATAGGCGGGAAAAGGCAAAATAAAATAGCGAAAAAGGCAGGAAAAGGCACTAGGTATTGCAAAAAAAGCAAAATATGGCACTAAAAAAAGACAGAAAATACAAAGAACAATCAAAAAATACATTTATTTTAGAAATGTTTATATTACAAGTAAAAAGAGAAAAACTATGAACTAGTTTCATTATATGAAAAATTTGTACTTTGAATCTTTGCCTATTTTATCCTTTCGAGTTTCTAACTAATAAAACTTTAATCTGTATAGTTGTAGTAACATTGAACCACAAGCTACATTTTGCATTTTTATTCGATTTTCGCGAAGAATAGCCTTGAATGTACTAAATGTGCGCTCGACGTAAGTTGATACAAGTGGAGCCCAATTTAAATATGGAACGTTTGAAACGTTCATATTATCAGGAATAAGGGCGTTTTCCTCGCCCTTTACGCTTAACGCTTCTATAAGCCGCATGGGCATGTGTATATTTTTTAATCTTTAAAAAAAAATTGTAAATGCTATAATCGCTTTTTTAAAGGTAGAAAAGGCAAGAAAAGGCAAATATCTTAAAAAGGCAAAAAAAGGCAAATATCATAAAAAAGGCAATAAAAGGCAACATCAAATGTGTATATATGGAATCAGGTAAAGCTAAATCGTGGACATTCTTAATCGAATATACTCTATCTCTTTAGCAGAAAAACAGGCAATTTCCATAAAATCCGTTCCCTGGTTATAATAACTGTGGTGTAGTGGTAAGCAGTGCGCGCTTCCACTCCGCAGCACCTGGGTTCAAACCCTGGTCAAAGCAACATCGCAAAAAAATATAGAAAAAAGGTTTTTTCTTAACAGCGGTCGTCCCTCGGCAGGCAATGGCAAACCTCCGAGTGTTTTTCTGCCATGAAAAACAGCTTCTCATAAAAATACAATCGCCGTTCGGAGTCGGCGTAAATCTGTAGGTCCCTCCGCTTTGTGTGACAACATTAAGGCGCACGCCACAATTCGGAGGAGAAGCTCGGCCAGACACTAACATATGTGTAAGCGCCAATCTATTATTATTATTATTATTAGTAGTTTACGCCACCATCAAGGTGAGCGGGTCGCTAGTTTATCGAATTTGCGGATGGCCATTATGACTGTGGAGTCTTTCACTACAAAGTCGAAGCTTATTACGCAGTGAAATAACTTTGCTTTATATATCGTTATTAGTTATTTCGTTGTGGATGTTTTTGGATCAACGGTCATCGCAAAAGGGAGGGTTATATACTAGTCTCAATCGAGAACCAGATCTCACGCACTGTCGAAACTACTTGCAGTGAAATTTGTCGTATATAACCCGAATTAAACACATAACTTGTTAAGAAAGCCTAGATTCGAAGTTTCGCGGTGAGTAGCGATTTTTACTAGGCTTTGCTCGGTTATTGCTATTATATGCTATTTTTTAAAGGATACATTAACGTTTGGCTCGCGAATTCGTGAGGACCTTACGGAGCTCTGAAGCAGTATTAGTTGGAGGAACTGAACCTTTTCGATATACTTTCATATCTTTGAGAGGTGCGGAATAACCTTAAAAACTAGGCAAGGTACAGAGCAGTGAGCTAAGATTCATGCCGTCTTAATAAATATGAAATTAAATCGAAAGAAACCCGCATGACGACTTGCTTCAATAAGAGTGGCTATTGGAAGCGCACAACCCAAAAACATTTCAGAGCGCAAATTGAGAATTTTAAGTGAAATTCTCACAAGAACTTTTAGAACGATGGGACTTTTTGGTAACGAATAACTGGATTACTTAAGACGTATAAATAGAGATTGCAAATCTGAAAAAATAACTATATACATAAACATGTACATTAGACCATACCAGAAAAAAATGTGCGCCGTTCACCTCTGAGTCGTAAAGTATTTTTGGAAGGCAATTTCGATACTTATTATTTGGCTGAACGAGGGCGTCGCTTTTTTTAATTTTTCGTCATTTACAGTGGGATCTTGAAGCATAATATGTCGGCGCTTTTGCCTTGAGGATAACATTTTTTTGTTCCAAAGTTTATTGACCTCTAGCACCCCGTTCTAGTACTCATCCACAGATCTCATTTTTATACCTTTATGTGTACCACCCTAATGCCAGTAAATCAATGCTCTCCAAAAATCAATACGCTTTTGCTAAAGAATTTTCTTGATTGTTCCAGTAGAACTATTAAAAAAAAAATCTTTTTATTGCCGAATGTCCTTAGGTGTCATCGAAAAATTTCAAAAGGCGACTCCTACGTTCGACCACAACAAAATCTTTTTCGAAAATTTCTTGCAAAAAATCTTTGGACTCGGAGGTGCACGGCGATTTTTTTTTGTATGCTTGTGGGTCAGTCTAATTTCACGTAGATTTTGAGTAAACCAGGTAAGTTGGGACTGCGTACGTGATCAGCCCTTATATTGAAAGAAACATGTACGACCTTTTATGTTCACCACTGTGTTGTGCTAAGAGCGCACAAAACAAGAGGGGCCAATGTTTTTGGTTTTGATAAGATGCTTGATTGGCGCTGCGATGTATGTATTATAAATAGTAGCTAAGCGGGAATTGACTTGGACTGCAATTGTTTTGAAGAATAACTGAAAGACAAAGTATTATTAATGTGTATGTGCAAGTGTCTGCAAATAGACTTTTCGAGAAAAATGATCAGAATTTGGGAGGTGAGAAAACCACATACAGCTTCTTTTTTTGATTTGCTAGTTCTTTGTATTTATACATGTATACTACGAGTATGTACTTATGTCTTAAATATTCGAAATTTGTTTACTAAAATCTATATACAGTTACATACATATGTAGGTATATCAGTGGCTATAGTTACACTTCACATGCCCATTCATGCAATTGCAAACTTTTGTTCAGTTCTGTAAGTAACTACTTCCAATAATTCTGAATATCACCCACAAAAGGCTCTTTTGGTTTTCGCCTGCGATTTTTGCGCTCAATTTTCCTTCTCGGCTTCGTCTTAGTCAACGATTTCGGCTTACCAAACTGTTGACCCCACTCGTCGGCTTCCTCGATATCCTGGGTATCTTCTTGATTTTTGTGTGGCAATAGACAAGTGCCCTCACATGCTTCCAACGATCGGAACTTATTCCTATTATCATCACAATCATCGGTGGTGAAGAGCTTGCACTCCAGATCATCGGCATCGTAGAACCAGTAGTTGCGTACACCTAAAATTTTGCGATCGCAACGTGATCGCCGCATATATGGTTTGTCAAAGCAAAACTGCTGCACTACATTGTAGCTGCTTGGGTCACTGCTTTCCACATAAACGGCCCTGTGCCCGTTTTCATCATATTGTTCATGTATGCCAAAGTCGTCGTTGCCTTCGTCCAGATTGTTGCGCGGGAAATTGTCGTTGACTCGATTGGAAAGGCCATAACGTGTCGCACCACGACCGCGATAATTATGACCTCCGCCATCAGGCCTATTGTCATTACGATTGTACGAGCCGTCATCCAGTTCTCCGTTATCCTCCTCACCATCTTGCTCGGCAACTTCGCCAAGCGGTTGATTTAGCTCGTCTTCCTCTCTTTCACCAGCTGGTTCAGCGAGGCTTTCATCATCCGATAAGTTAGGTTGTCGTCCAAAATAACGTGAGCCTGGATATCTGCTAGGAAAATCTTCCGCACGACGTTGCCCAAATAGCTCAGGTTGCGGCATGCCTCTTACAGTATCATCTTCTTCTGGTAAATCCTCTTCATTGGCATTCTCATTTTCTGCATTGTCTTCGAATGTGCCAAGGTCACCACCATTATTCTCAACTTTCTCATCAAACCGACTCTGCGTCTGTCTGCCACCGCAATCTTTGCCTTCACAATCCTTGCGCTGCTCTAAATCTACCGGATTCTCGTTCTGCAATGAAATTCGTAGTTATTGAAGATAAAGCTCAGACCCTTTCCGCATTTCTGTCTTACCAAACATTTCTCGCGTTCATAGGGATTTGTATAGTCCCGTGTGCGGGTTGACGTGCCACTTCCACACCGCCGCGAGCATGGTGTCCACGCGTTCCAAGGCGTTAGCTCGCACTCTTCAGTTGCCTCGCTTGCAAGCTCTAATTTTTCTATGCCGCATTGTTCACCAAGACATTTTCGCGTTTGTCTCAGAACTACCTGACAGTTGAAGCTCGCTGCCAAAGCGGGATCCTTATAGGCGCGTGTACGGTACTGTGTGCCGGGACCGCAACGTGTTGTGCACTCACTCCAAGTATTCCATGGGTGGGTTGAGCACTCAAGTGGTATGATGTCAGCTTGAATGCAAAAAAATGTAGAAAAGGTTGGATGATGAAGTAAAATGAAACGGGCCAAAGGAATTAGTAAGGCTAATCTACAGAATGAACGATGTATGAGAGCTCAAAAGCGTTGCAGGTGAACAGAAATATATACAATCTCGCGGGTATAGGTTCGCGGACTCTAAAGAGTGTTCTGAGCTAGTGCTACCACATTTGAAAGCCTAACTGAACCTACCCGACTCGCATTCTCGTTCGTACAACTTCTTCCGCCTAACATAGAGCGTAGCCATTGGCTTCATCGGTGCACCGCTCCTTTCATAGAACGGCGATCGTTCATCATTCGGTGATGTAGAGGTGATGCGACGCACAACATCTGGCGGTATTTGTGCTTGATCCGGAGACTGTAAGCAGAGTTTAATTGAAGCTAATAAACTGTACATAAATTATCGCTCACCATGTACGATGGACCGGCATCGGTGCCAATATCCCAAGGGTATAAATTCAATACTTTTTCACTTATCCAAGTGCAATTTTCCAGACACAGCTCCAAGCCAGCAACGCCCAATATCCAATCGGGCGAGGGTTCAATTTTCGTAACCAGTGAGATGACATGGTGCTGCGGATCGACGCGCACATTTGCCAATGTGGTACCCGCAACATTCTTGCGATGCGTAATACCTGGCGCCTTGATAATCGTGCGTATATCGCCAGACTAAGGAGTGGAAATTATATTTTCAGCTTCTCCAGAAATTTGCTCAAAACGTTAACTGTGTGCAAAACATAAATGTACCTTTACTTCTAATTCCAACAACCTAGTGGCGCCGTGCTCCGCCATTTCTTTTAGGCCACGGCTCGCAAGTGCTCCATATTTCCAAAAACGATAATCTTGCGAATGCGATGCTCCAATAAGCTCACTGAACCGCGAACGCCATTCTTCTACAGGAAAATCATGCGGATGTGTATTACGACCCCATTTACGCTCCACAATCAGCTGAAAAAAGAATAGAAAAAATTATCAACAGCCGTTGTTTACAAAAATTGAACGTGTCCACACACAGTTTCACGACTTCGTTCTCACGCTCAGACTCTCTATTTATCGTCTCTCATGCCAAAAGTGGTTATATTCTCTGCCTTTTTCTATCACGCTCTATTTCGCTATTTCCCTCTCTTACCCACCTCATACTTTGCCTCATCACATGCGCAACACGGTTCCACCGGTGGCGTCTGGCTATTCACGTCATCAATCTCTTCCGGGCAGATACGTTTCGTTAGAAAGCCATCATCTATAAACCAGACGTTGCGGTGTTGCAACACAGCTGCCTTGACGAGCACGCAACCGCCCGCAGGCGCCACCCAGCCAACGCTTACGCGAATTTTTGTATTCGCATTTGTGCTCTCGATCATATTCTCACACGCCGAGCTGAAGCGCGTCTCAGCGGCATCGATAAGCTCAAAATAGCCAATTGTTTCGGGGCCGGCAAGAATTGAGGGATCTTCACTCTCAACAACCAGCGTGAAGCTGATAAACTTGAGTGCCGCGTCACAAGATAGGGAAACTGAAACGTTGCAAAATAACAATAAAAATATGTTAATTATAAGCAATAAGCGCACGTTTTCGGAAAAATAGTAACATTTATAAATCGATGTAAGTAAGCTTTGTACACATGTAAGCTTATCGCGTAAATATTTAAAACTCATTATCTATTTACTCACTGTTGTAACGTTGCCCTGGTATATAGGTCGCGGGATTGCCTTCAATCAACACTAGAAAATTCTCATCGACCGCTGAGCGATCACCGCTGGCACCTTGCGGTCGCCGATCACAGGCCTGCCACGAATTGCGTATAATGAGTAGCACTAAAAACAGCTGTGCACAATGCCACATATCGTGGTAAACGATTTTCCGTTTCCGTGAAATCAAAGGAAAAATGAAAAGTAGCGAAACATCTAGAAGCGGAAGTAAATTTTTTAAAACACTCCGCTGCTAATGCTAACCGAATTTTTACTTTTTGTTCCTTTCGTTGTGATGGCTCCTCAGCAAATGATGTTCAGCTTCGAATAGTGTCTTGAGATAGGCCGAAATTGTTGTGAGTTCGGAATGTGCTCAACGATCAGCTGCGCTTATTTATGCTTAGCCCCCGCAACACTCCCGATCATTTAGAGGCGGTATGTTGACAAAATAAAAATATTAATTGGTCACTTTTTGTTTGTTAGTTTGTTTTTGTGTTCGACGCACTGAAATTGTGTCACGCGCTTATCGCTTGCCATAAGTAGTAAAGTAGCGTCTTGGGTGCCATTTAGCGGCTTAAGTTTAAACCTAAAGGTTTCGCTGACAGATATTTGTGATTAAATATGGAGAAGCGTGAATATGTTATAGATATGCGGATGCATCTTTGGCATGCGATGTGTTCGGTGGTGACACTGCTACTGCAACGCAAAATAAAGTTGGGCAGTCATAGGAAATTATTTTTTAGAAATTTCGCATATAAGGTTAGTTCGTGTTGAGTTCGACTTACGCAACGTGGCTCAGTCAGACGGATTCATATACCGCCCTTTGTCAGGAAAAAATATGAAAGAAAGTGCAAGGAAGATGAGTGTGATGAGAGTGACAATTAGCATCAAATGTTCAAGAATCGGCTCACTTTCGCCCAACTAAATGAGATTCAACAGGCTGAAACCTTTGTCCCACGTAGTGGACTTAACTCTCACAGTACCCTAAACCTATTTCAGAAAAATTTTCAATTTGAATTGCAAATTGTGAGGACAAAAAAGCTAATGCCAATAAAAAGTTGTCATTCATATTTTTTCTAAAAAAAATATTTTTGGTCCTAAATATTTTGTTTTTTTAATTTTACAAAAATATCTAAACGGAAATGAGATAATTTCATATTTTATCTCTCAGAGGTGGTCCCATAGTAATCTGGTTTAGATCCGATCGTTGGGTCATGAGATATATATATGTATATACATATATATCGTCGTTTAAAGTACAAGTAAAGTATATGAGAATTGAAGTCGGGTTTGTTTTTTGGTTAAAAATTACTTGTTTCATTTATCATTTTATTCAACAAACAACAACAAATTATTATTTTTTCTCAAATCCATAAGATATCTTATTTTTTTTAAAGAAGAAATTAAAAATATTATTATGTACATCATATTAAATGTACATATTAAATCGAAGTAAAATTTAAATTCATATTTTTTTCAAAACAAATTTATTTATTCCGAGATAAATTTTATTTCTCCAAAAAACCTAGAACATCGTTTTGAAAAACAGTTATACTCTTTAAATTATACTGTTGATTTTTTGTAATTTTTGTGAATTTTTTTTTCAAGAAAATCGTTTTTTCTAATAAATAAGTTTGTAACTGTTTTGATAAAAATTCAGATTTTCTCTTAAAAATTATTTTTCCTTAAATCCCTGAAATTTTTTTCCAAACAAAGTTTGAGTAATATTGGTTACCAAATTTTTGCTATTTTTGTTTTTAAATGTTATTCTTAAAATTTTAAAAACTTAAATACGTAACTGCCAAAATGCACACAATATTCTTATAAGCGCCGGACTTTTTTCAATTCAATTCAATTCATTTATTAAGTCAATGGCAAAAAGCCTTACTGACTAGATTTACAGATTCCTTAAACTTAAACTTAAAACTAATAAAATATTAAATCAATGGCGGATTATCTCGGTAGTAAGATTCAATATCTGCCTTGAAATGGGACCTTGACATTGCGAAATCGAGATCAATAATTCTGCAGATGCGATTTAACTCGTTGAGCCCTCTTATAAGTGGGGCAAATTTGAGATAATTCGATCTCAGAATACCAATATAAAAAATATTAGTAGAGCGTAGAGCTCTATTGGGGATATTAAAACATATCTGTCCAAGAAGAGCTGAACAATCAATGGCACCGGAAATTATGTCAAAGATAAACATTAGATTTTGAACAGCTCGCCTAATATCGAGCGGCTGAACATTAATTAACATACACCTGGCAGGATAGGGTGGCAGAGGACTAATAAAATTGAGAGGTTGAACAGCAAATCGTGTGAATTTGCGTTGCACTCTTTCAATTCTAACAGAGTGTGTTTTATACATGGGATTCCATATAACCGAGCCATACTCTAATTTTGATCGCACTAAAGAATTAAACAAAATTTTCCTAGTTTTTTGGGAAGTATGTTTCCCTTGGCCCCGAACGGATTAAAACGCAGATGCCGGGATATTTTTCCCTCATCGCAAATAGCTGAATTCAAGTCAAATCGTGACCTGTTAAGCCGATCGCTTGCAATTTAGTTAGGCTCAAAACCCTCCTTTGATCAAGCCATCGCTCGGATAGACCACCTTAGGTACACTTTAGTCATTCAGTTTCCTGTAATACCACTGTTACCAAATCCAAATAAGTTTTATTGCGCAGTATTAAGATACGATTAAGATTAAGATTAAGATAACGTTTCAACTTCGGTTCATACATTCTCTGGTCAGTTTTGATCGATTCATAATCAATGAACCCAGTGACTTAATTACTGATTTACTAGAAGACAAAGTGTTCATCTACTTGAAGCATATGTTTGGAAAATATTATTTTACCAACCTTGCCATTCAACTATTTCTGTGAAAAAATTTCCTGAACACTTTACCTATTTCGCAATCGGGTCCTCCCACTAACGAGTTAAGTCGAAGAGTACTCCACAAAAAGAAAAATTTAATAAAGCGTTAATGTTTTAGTACTAGTAAAATTCCCATTGCTTTCCCTCGCTTTACCCAACGTAGCTAAGTTTGAAAAACGGTGCCAAGAATTATGGAACATAAAACAATATGCCTACTTGAAAAAGGCCCTTCCCAAAAAGGGTTTGAATTTGTTTTTATTATAGCCACAACATTTCGTGAATCGGAGTATTCTGAAAAATTTTCATATCAGAATTTTCATTTCATTAGGCAGGTCTCATCGTTTACCTTTATTATGAAATTAAAGCTGGTGAGTAGCACAAAAACTAAAAAAATGGGGCTCACACCTTAGCTGAGTTTAGAGCCAAACTTTTCCTCCAATTTGTGGCGTAAATCTTCATACAAAACACAAATCAAGATGCCTATATATATGTCGCTTCCGAACGGTAGATGGTATTTATGAGAAGCTTTTTAGTGTTCGAAGTACACTTGTCTCGGAACAAACCGACAAACGGTTGTACTGCCTAATAAAAGAAGACGAAGAAGTTTCTCTTTTATGCCTTTCAATTATCGATTAGACCTGGACTTACCGAGTGATGTGCATACCATCTAATAAATCGTCTAAATACGCCATTCGATGGACATTGTGTCATAAATCTAACTTCTAAAAACTACTTTCCTGCCCTTCACACTGTTTTTCCCACTCAAGAAAAAGCTTAATAAGAAATTGTATTACTCACCTAATTTTACAAGTTCAGTTAAGAATTTTGTTCTGAAAATCGACAGTTAACTGTCGAATATGAGCTAATTCTCACACCAGTGCAAACGGAAGTTTTGGTTTTGAAGCGCCAGAAATCGTACTCTTCTTTGCTGCGGCCCTGGCTGAGCAATAATAATAGGTATAACAAAATTTATATGTAATTCTCATATTCAGCTTAACGTTGAGAATTACTTTGCGGCGCTTATTTTCAATTAAGCTCGCGCAAACATTCAATTAACGGTTGAAAGCATATGCCTTCTGCATATGAAAATATGTATTGTGGCACAAGTGTTTGAACTACTGTAGAACGACATAGGTCGCCACCTCAAAACAAATTTGTTTTAGGGCAGGCCTAAGTATTTTGATCCGCGCAATTGTTGCGAAACACGGTGCACGGATTGCACGGTTTGCAAAGCTGTCCCATACGAAAACCGGTTTTTACCGTGCAATCCGTGCAATCTGTGCACCATGCAAGGGCTTTGCAAGACTCAGAGAATACCCCTATTGGAAACAACCGACCATATATAATTATTTAGGCGGCGACAGAGCTACACCATGACTGTGATTGTGGCGAGTGTAGTTATATTTCTATTTCTCGAGCAATATTTAAGGTTATTCCTTTTCTTTTATGTCACTTCCGTGTTCAAAAAATTCACGTCTCAACGACAAAGCGTTTAGATAATGAAGAAAAGCTGTGGCCGGTAGCCTGTGGGCCGTAATTTTCATTGTGTTTAAAGCATCAATCTAATCTCCACAATACACTGAAAGACCTTTCGTTAGAAGCTGCTGAAGTTGGAACCGTCATTATCAAATTGACCAGTCTAAAAGGCTTGCCACACTAGTAGAAGATTTCTAAGCTGATCGGCTATTTCAGCGCAGTAAGTAGGGCTTTCTCATGGCATGTTTTTCAATATTTTTAACTGATTATAGAGGTTAGACAATTCAAAATTATCTGCTTAAAGTCCAAGCCTCGTTTTTAAAATGCCGTTTTTGTATATATCAAGAAGTTTATTTTCTTCCAAGCTTCATCTAGATCTAGAAAAAGATTGAGTTAAAATGACTAACATTATTATAATCATAGCAAAATGAATTCTATTATGATTAGATCATGAATCAATGAATATCTGGGAGGTGCATCTTTGTATACACTTTATTTTCCTTTTTATCGTTTTTGTGAACACTATTTCATTTGTTGATATATGAGCCGTTTATTTTTATACCCGAGCGCACTTGTGCACAAGGGTATATTAATTTTGTTCACATAACGGTTGTTTGTAACAGCCAAAACGAATCGAGATAGATATAGACAAATGTATACATAAATGATCAGGATGAAAAAAAAAATCGATTAAGCCATGTCTGTCTGTCCGTCCGTCTGTCCGTCTGTCCGTCCGTCCGTGTACACGATAACTCGAGCAAAAATTGAGATATCTCAACGAAATTTGGTATGTAGGTTTCCCTTAATCCAAGGTAGGTTGGTATTGAAAATGGGCGAAATCGGACTGTAACCACGCCCACGCGATATTTTAGTAACTACTGAAGATAATTCACTCAAAATTGATATTTACAATAACTTTTAGACGAAAAATAAGAGTATTATAAATTTTTGGAAAATGGGCGTAGCCACGCCTACTTATGGTTACATGTGTATATCTTGGTAACCGCTGCACCAATTTCTTCCAACCTTGGCACAGTCGTTGGCCTTGATACAGCATACTAAATGGCCGAAAAGTTAAAAAATCGGACAATAACCACGCCCACATCCCATATAACGGTAATTTTCGGAAATACGAAAACTGCGATATTTTAGTAACTACTGAAGATTATTCACTCAAAATTAATATTTACAACAATTTAAGGACGCTAATTTACTCAAAATTGATACACCCCGGCTTACCATCTAGCGGTAGGTTTCGGAAAGGTGATAAAACATATATTTAATACTTGCGCCGGGTATTTAATGTTCGGCTCCGCCCGAACTTAGACTTTTTTACTTGTTAATTTTTTTTATTTAAAAAATCGAGAATCGACATTCGATTTTTTCTCAATTGATGCATATAACATGCATTAGAAAACCTAGAAATTTTTAATCAAATATGAATTTGAGGCTGGAACAAAAAAATTAAGGGGGCTTGGATCTAGCTGTAATTTAGAGTATTTGCTGTATTTTAATTAACAAAAAATAGCCAAAGCGCAAATTGGAGAAAAATGATATTGAAAAAATTAAAGCATTCAAAAGTATAAACGTGAGCGGCAGTGTTTAAGTTATTAGTACTTTATAGAAAAATTTCGGTGATGCAGTTTTGTGGCCCATTCAATTTTAGTAAAATAAAGTGCACGCTTCTAGTGGCTGCAAAATATCGTTGATTTTTGGCATTTCGTTTTAATTATTATTTTTTTTTTGATGTTGGTGCATTTCATTTTATTAACATGAAAATTTTGTCGAGCATATCTACTTTGTATTGAAGAAACTGCGCTACAAAATTGCATACTTAAATTTTTTCTTAAAAGGGTATTTATGGAGTGAAATATGCAGTTGGCGAAACAAAAAAAAACGTTTTTGCTATTTTTTAGCCTACTAATAAATTTTTGAATACGAAAACAAAAAAATAAAAAAAAAATATGTATTTATGTATATCGAGGGCTTATATTCAATACCCTCTATCTGCAATTTTCACAAGAACTACTTTGTGATGTTAGAACCCATCTGGGACTTACTTTTCATCAATGATGTTAATTCTGACTTTGCAATTTAATAGTAAGTTCTTCTGTCAAGAGTTATACAAGGTCACCATTAATATCACCGATGACAGTTAAGTCTTAGGTGGATTTTTGTATCAGAATCTTATTTTTGTAAAAAGTGCAGATAGAGGTTATTGAATATAGGCCCTCGATATGTAAGCTTTATTGGGCTATTGTATTAATTTATGTATAATAAATTTTTTAAAATAGTGGTTAATTTTGAAATAAAACAAAATTTTCCCTCTTTTATGATAAAAAAAAAAAAATTCCTAAGTTCGGCTCAGGATTTATGAAGTTTCTTTTGAATGTTCATACCAAGGCGAATTAATATAACATATATATTACATGTATTTTGTTTTTGCTTTGGCGGCATAAACTGTCAAAATCTGTAAGAGTGTGTGTAGAAATTCAAGCAAATATTTTCAATTTGATATCAGAAGCCGTGCGGCGAAACACATACACAAAATCAGCTGAGCTAGTAACACCACCTTATATTAATTCGCCTTGGTTCATACTGTTGTCTTATATAGAAACGACTACTCAGTTTCTTTTAGGTATTTACGGATTGTTTGCTACTTGACAGCTTTTGGATAAATCTAGATATTGAAACCGTTATATCAATGCATGTTTTAAAATATACTTACAATAATGTTTGTAATTCCAGTGTTGGTCAGAAGGCCTTATTTATTTTTTTGTTTTTTTTTGAGATAATTAAGTAAATTGTGTGTTTTGGCAACTTATATGAATCGATCTTGGGAGATCGATTTATTTTTTCATGATTTCTTCCTGCATCGATTATTTCTTTTTCGTTCTGGCATTCCTAACTTAAAGATGCGTTCAGTTACAAGTAGCCGCTCATTTAAGCACAAGAGGTACGAAATGATTTATGCCACTTTCAAAATAAATGGCTCATATTTATTTGTATAGCCTCTTGATCAAATCTTTATTCTATTAAGTTTAAAAATAAGTCCAGCATTTCGAAGTAAGGTACCAATCTTTAGTTGATTATCTCACTCCTTCTGACGTAAGACAAAAAGTTTGCTCTGAGTGGCGAGGAATTTTCTTTATTGTAGGCTCTGAGGTGTAATCAAGATCCAACTTGATAGCATCATTTTAGCCATTCCCAAAATTATTTCGAATACAGTACCAGAACATAGTCCACGTTTGAATCAAAAGTCTCGCTGTTTGTTTCACACCCGTGGCTGTTAAAATAATATTCTGAAGAGGTCCGAGCAAGTTGTTCGCAGGGTCCAAATTCGACATTCAGGATAAGAACGAACTTCGTGTCGAGTTTATTCAATTTGTCCAAATATTCTCTTATTAAAGATTTTCTATCTGGCGTAATGGCTTCTGGCTTGTCGACATCGTACGATCGTACGCACCACCATTTTTTAATCCATTATTGCTGAATACAAAAAATGGACTGGGTTCAACGAAGGGGTCGTCTGCCCCTTTTTAGCGTTGAGGTCCGCTCTCTCATTGCCATCATAGCCCTCATGACCAGAGAGCCAGATTAGGGAGACTCCACTATGGGCGGATAAATCGTTGAGTGCTCTGTGAGCTCTAGAAGAGTTTATGATGAGTATAACTAGGTAGCTATCTAGGGCTATGAGAATAGATTGACTTCCTGAAAATATGGAGATCTTTGTTGTGCCCTGCTTAATGAGACGTGGATGGTCTCAAGTATGGCAAGTGGTTCCGCCTGGTATATTGGTGCACCTTTGCTTGGAGGAAAATTTAAGCGTAAAGTATTTGGAACAATTGATATACCATTTTTGTGAGTCGACATGCAGCCATGTGGGATTGCTGCTTCAGTCTTAAAGAGTAGGAAATGTTATCATTTACCTCTTCGTTAAGTTGAAGATGGGATCAATTTGCTCCGAAACCGGAACTTTAGCCAAGCTGGCCTTCTTCCCGTTCAATATTTAATGGTGTCCTCCTAGGTTGCCTTGTCTGAATTTACTTTTCCTATGTATTATTTACCAGTGCTTGCGTCGCTGCTTCCACTTGTTTTGACACATGAAGCGGTGTAAGATTTAGTAGAGCTTCTATACCGGCAGAGGGTTTTGTTTTCATTGTCTCCTTTACAGATAGGTATGCAAGTCATTGGATCTTGCACAGTTTTTCGATAGCTGTTGTTCGAGTGGTCTTTTTCACCCAACGAGTGCTCCATACACTATTATCGGGTCGACCGTCTGAGTAGGTCGTTTGGGATTTATACCCAATGCTTTACTTGCGAGTTGTTTAGTGGTTAACAATGATTTCATTGCTTTGTTGGTAATCGAGCTGAGATGTTACTCGAAATTGAGTTTTCTATACAGGAGGTTATGCCTAGATATTTAACCTCTACCTTTAAAGGATTCAAAGTCCCGCTTCTATTTGGATCTGGAAAGTTGGACTTCCTCTTTCTGGTTAAAGGAATGATTATAGTCTTACTTGGGTTTGTGGCAAATCCCTCTTTCCTCATTAATTGCAAGTTATATTTAGAGCTTCTTGCATCAAGTCCCTAAATGTCCTTTTATGGTGGCCCTTGATTATGATGGATATACTGTGAGCGTAACTTATGGTGTGACATCCTGTTGTATTGAGCATTTGAACTAGATCGACAACCAATAGAGACCATAATAGTGTAGATGGGACTCCTCCCTATGGACAGCCTTTTACTGCAGTGATACTGAGTTCTTTCGGTCTTAGGTTCGCCTTTATTGTTCTCTAGGTTAGCTTATTGTCGATATATTCGACTCTTTTAGGATTCGCATCTCTATTGGAGAGTGCCACTTCGAGGGAATTGAAGCTGGTACCATCGATGTCCATAAATGAGCAGAGGGCTACTTTGACCAATTTTGAATCGCCCGGAAATGGCCTAAGACCGAAATAGTTAATAGTAGAGTCCATAATATTGCCAAAATAGCTACCTTCTTTCCATGTATTGCAATTTCTAACTCCAGACTTAAACAAAAAAATACGCTGCTCTTTTAAGTTTGAGGAAATACTCTTCTTGCTTCAGATAAAATTTTAATAACATTTATTAGTTTGTTAGATACATAAATAATCGATTTGTGAGATTCTCTATGACAATGAGTATTTCGCTACATAAAGAAAGGATATGCAATTCTTATACAAACAAATGCTAACTAAAATAGAGAAATCAGCACTAGCAAATCGTAAAAGTTTTGTCGCTTAACTAAAATCACTAAGGTTACACTGACTGATTAATTTGCTAAAATACATATAAATAGCATGCGTACAATAAATATCGTTTGCATGTTAAAATATTTCACTTTGGCCTCTATTTAATTTCCCTTCTTCTTCACTACTCCTTCACTACCCACTTCACCACTGGCTATCCTGATCGTTGCCGTCCAACAAACACGGCATCACTATGCACTTCTCGACACGCACGCGATCCTTACACTTATAACTCAATTCCGTATTGAACAACGTTCTTGTCTTCTGTCGCATGGAATTGTCACCACAGCTTGCTGTACATGGCGTCCACGCCGACCAATCAGAGTAGCGGCAATCATCCTTCTTGGGCAGTTGACGTGCGCTCACATAGCTGCCACGGTTGCGATGGGGATTGTCAAAGTCGCTACCATCGCCAGTGTTGCCACCAAAGCTACCACGTCCGCCGCCACTAATAGTGTAGACCTCATCGCAGCTTTGATAGCATTTTTCCAACCTCACCAAATGCTTGGGGCAAGGCTTGCCATTATACTTAGCTCGCCGTAGCACACGCCGCGTTTTTATCTGCATGCCCTCACCGCAGGTCACATTACACGGACGCGCCTCCCATTCGGACACAATGCAATCGACCGGCTGCTGCTCTAAGCGCAAACTTTCACTTTGTAAATCTAACTTTTGACGTGGCCGGCGACAGGATTCCTCACACGCCTCTTTCGATGGAAATTTGTTGTGATTTTTATCACACTTGTCGGCCCAGAAGATCGCACACTGATCGGTGGGGTAGTCATAGTACCAGTAGTTGGTGACATCGCCATCGCGACATGGACTTGTCTTGAGGCTAGCGAAGCAGTGGTGCGGCACGATAGTATCACAAGCAGGATTTGTGCAATTGACTGTTTCCTCGCGCTTGATATGACGACAAGGATCGCTGCCATCCGCTTTTGGGTTTACTAAACCGTAAACCTCATCGTTATTCCATATTTTGCGTTGTCTCTGACGATAGCCTGTACTGCCGCATGAGCCAATGCACGGTGAGAAGTCGGACCATGGTGAGACACCACATTCTGGTGGTATGTAGTCTTCACGCTTCTGACTGTAGCTCTGGAATTGGCGGAAGCCATTATTGTTGTCGCCATAGAATGCACGCGTGCCATCGCCCAGCTCATTCTCCACGATGCTCTCCTCCTCGCCAGCTGCTTCATCACCTTCAGCGCCGGTCTCACCTTCAGCAGCATTACCCAAATCGCCACCACATTCCGGACCTTCGCACTTACGTGTTTCTTGTAAGCGCACCTTACTTACTTTCTGTACGGGTTAGATACGTTATTTTTGTGCCTATTGAAATCATATTTCCACCTACCTGACACTTTTTCTTCGCACGGGGATTAAGATAATGACGCGAGCGTATTATAACACCCGCGCCACAGGTGGCTGAACACGTAGACCATTCGCTCCAATCAGAGATCGCGCATTCGGGATTATCTTGTGGTCCACCTTGAAAATCATTTGCATTTTCGCCTTCGTCTGGATTGTCATCGCTCGCGGCGCCACATCTGCGCCCATTACATGGCTGCTCTTCACGCAAAGCGCTGCGGCAGCGAGAGCGCCGCGCCAATGCTGGTTGTTTGTATTCGCGTGAGCGCGTTTGCGTGCCCGGCCCGCATTTGACGCTACACTCACTCCAGTGACCCCAAGGATAGGTGGCGCACTCGGCCGACTCATCCTCTGTTTATGTAGATAAGTGCAGGCATTTAATTTGACTGTCTTATAAAGAAAAATCAAGACTCAAACTCACCTTCGACGTTTTCGCAAGTCTTTTCATACAACCTGCGTCGATTTATGTGTAATGTTGCGAGCGGTTTCATAGGCGCTCCAGTGGGGTCGTAAAATGGTGAGCGCGGATCATTTGGAAAATTGGACTTTATGCGTCTAACAACATCAGGTGGCACTTGTGGCTGGTCGGCAGACTGAAATTAAAATCTTTGTCAGTGGCATGACTTCAAAACAAGCGCATGTGTGGATTACCATGTAGGAAGGTCCACTGTCCGTGCCTGCATCCCAGGGATATAGATTGTGTACCTTGTTCTCGACCCATGAGCAATTAGGCAAACAAAGTTCTAAGCCGGAAATACCAACAATCCAGTCCGGTGAGGGATCAATCATGGAAACCAGCGAAATTAGATGATGTTTGGAATCCACGCGAAAGACGGCGAAAGTTTTGCCAGTCACGTTGGGGTAAGAGATGCCCCGCGCTTTGATGATTGTTCGTATTTGATCGCTCTGTGAATGAAATGAGGGTCAGAAAAAAACAACGAAAATAAAAAGCGAAGTACACGGAGTATGGAATCACTGGAGGAAGAAGTTTCGTAATGAGTAAGAAAAAAATATGTTACTGGATCTGCAAATGAGCTACCTTTTTTAGCTGCTATAATTATTCTCCCTAACTCCACTCCCCTACCTGATCTTTCAACTCGCTTTCAAGAGTACGTGTCGATCCATGCTCGGCCACCTCGCGCAAACCCTCACTCGCCATCTCACCGTAGCTCCAAAAGCGGTAGTCGATGGTGTGCGAAGCGCCAATAATGTCACTAAATCTGGTGCGCCAGCTATTGGCCGGAAAGTCTTTTGGATGTGTATGACGTGACCACTTGCCTTCAAAAGTGAGCTGAAAAGAAATAATTTTAAAACCAGATCTTCACTACTTTATTCCCCCTGCACTATTTTACCTCATATTTCGCTTCGTCACACGCACAGCATGGATCCACAATACTGGGCTGTGTGTCCACATCATCGACTTCCTCTTCGCATATGCGCTTGGTCAAAAAACCATCATCCATAAACCAAACGTCTCGATGCTGTGTAACTGTAGCTTTGATGAGCACACAGCCATTACCTGTAGTCGTGGGCGCCACCCAGGTGACTTCGACGCGTGTCTTCACATTAGTATTGGTATTCTCAACAAGATTGGGACAGCGTGGACTAAAGCGTGTCTCCGACAAATCTGTGATCTCAAAGTAGCCAACCGTGCCAAAATCTGCCTGCCCATCTGCTTCATTGGCGCTCTCTAATGCCAGTATGAAGCTGATGAAAGTTAAGTCATTGTAAGCGGTAAGTGAGACTGTAAGGTGTCAGAGACAGAGAAGAAATTGTTATGTTTACTATTTTATTACAAATATTTGCATTCGCTCATATTTACCATTGTATTTCTGGCCTGGTATATATGTTTGTGGATTTCCGGCTATCGACACCATATAACTCTCGTCCACTGGCGATTTGGGTGTTGTCGTGCCGGGCGGTATACGGCTGCAGGCAAGCGCTATGTTAATTGTCGCAGAAATGGAAATCATCAACGCTAACCAATTCATTTTGCTCCACTCGGTTTGTAGCTGGATTGTAGAGGGTATCTTTTGGCTAGATAAAAGCGTTTTACTTATTATTGTTCGGCGCGTGTTTTGTGAAAACGGATACGGCAATATTTAAATATTGCGCTGCAAACATAAAACGTGGCATTGTAGCGTAAGAAATTAAGGGTAGTTCATTACTTTAGTTGAAAAGTTAAGATACTTTTGCATATAATTTTATGATATTTTAAGCTCTACAAAGAACCAATTCAGAAACTCGCCATAGTTCGTATTATAGCATTGCAGGGTTTGAGCCGGCAACGGCTAATAGATCAACGGCTAATGTCACCAGAGGCTCACTGAACGTCGACAAGGTTCTGAGGTCTAGATCTACAATGATCTCAAATGAGTGGAATAAGCTAGCAATCGTCCACAAAATGTATCTTCTTTTTAGAGGAGGCTTACAAAAGGGACAACTCTCTGCGTTTACGACATATAGAAGGAAATATTTGTGTCAAATCTATTGGGAATGAGTTACCTATCCCTCAACAGTTTTTTTGGATTTAATAAAGAGTCAAGGAAGTTGAAAAAAGGTGAAGGAAACTACCTATTATCAAAAAATCTCCGGTATTAATTTGAATTACTCAAGCCGAGATTTGCCGATAATCGTTGGAGATTTGCTCAGTAGCAAAGACTTCGGCTCCAGTACGAAGCGACTGTCAACTAAGCTAACTGATATCAGCGTCGCATGGTTGTGGCCTCTAACAAAGCTTTGTATGTATGGGTGTTCCAAAAAGAGTAAAGTCGGAATATTAATATTCTCACCCTTTAGGATTATTCTATGTTGAAAAAAATGTATACCCATTTTTTTATTTTGAAATCAAAAAATATTTAGAGGTCGCTCAAAGTTTTCCATGTATTTGTATGTATGAATTCTTGAAAATCAGTATTTTTTGATCGGACAACTCTGGTACTCTTTAGAAGACTTCCAATAATAATACTCAATTGCTTATTTATTGGTGCTACCATAGCGTTTTGGGGGGTTTTGACGGACCTATAAATTATAGTTGCTATGAAAAAATGGCTAAATAAACAATTGGGTATTATTATAGGAAATCTCCTGCAGAGAGGCAGAGTTTTCCGATCGAAAAATATTTATTTTTAAGAATTCTATACCATACATACATGGAAAACTTTGAGCGCTTTGAGCGACCTCTAAATATTTTTTGATTTCAAAATAAAAAATGGGTATATTTTTTCGGTATAGAACAATCCGAGTAGGTGAGAGCATACAAATTCCGACTTTACTTTTTCCTCATGCATTTTTGGACCACCCTAATGAACATATGTGCATTTAAGGATGCCTTTTAAAAAGTAGTGATCTTTTGCCTTGAAATGCAAGTCATAGACTTGGTGCGATAGAATATTACATACTAGAAGGACATACCGATCTTCGTGTGTGATCAACCAACGTTTGATGGGCCACATTTAGGCATCTATAGATCCAATACTCCACGGGACAACGTGCGGTAATTTAGGGCTACGGACAAATACTGGATGTTTTCCAAGACGAGAGAAATAGATTTACCTGGTTAAATTAAGGTGACAGGTAATAAGGTCAATGGAAATAAGGTCAATTGACTTTATTTCCCACCCTGGTGCGAAATACAGTCAATTGACATTATTACCTTTTCAAAAGCGAAATAAAGTCAACAAAAATTTGGAAATAAAGTCATTGACGCTATTTCCTCATTCAAATGGAAATAGCGTCAACAATGCTTAAAGTATGTCGATTCATAGAAAAAAATGTTGTTCTTACAATAAACATTACCCCGTAAGTGTTGTTTTTTAATAGATGAAAAAGGCTTTTGCTAAATCCTCAGTGTTGTGATATTAATCCACACACAATCATGAACTACCTCCAATTGATTCTATTAAAAAAAAGAATAAAAGAAAAGAACGCCTGCGTACAGCTGGAATACGAGAAATATTTGAAGAAAGAGTGGAGAAATGATCCATAACATGCAAAACATTTTTCGTTCCTACAAAAATAAAGCGAACACTATTAAATTGAAGAAACAGTACATGTCCAAAAACCCCGGAGGAGCACTGAAAGAATTCTGTGTTTTAAATTAGCATATTTTGAACGAATTCGGAATGTCTAAGGTGGAAAAGAACTGAACCGTTCTATAAGGAAACAATTCTAGAAAAAGAATTTTCTTACACTGTATTTATGTCTCCGCCAGCAGTCATTTAAAAGCAGCTAAGGAGAACGACGACACTATTTATTAGATGGCACATTCAACGAGCCAATGTGCCAAAATGCGGGTATAAACAATTATTGATTATTTAATATCGGAACCGAGATCATATAAGTTAATGGATTGGTTTTCACACACTTTTGAAACACAAATTATATGCTTTTTTACTGCAGACAAGTTGTTGCCCCAAAACACAGCAGAAATCTTCCAATCAGGGCTGCCAACTATCCTTAGTTATGAGGTGCCATATTGAGGATAAAAAAGTGCCAAAATGTGCCAAATAGAAAAATAAAGGTGCCAAAAAAGGTGTCATGCCTTTTAATCATTCACATTTAGCAATAAAATAAAGCCTCATTATAAATTATAAAGCCTCAAGATAAACCAGTTGAGTAGCCTTTATAAATTAGAAAATTTTAGTTGAGAAAAAGAATTGCACGCAAAGGATTTCACAAATATGTATTGAAATGTTATTTTTTTTTACAAAAGTGCCCTTTTGGCATTTTGTGCCAAATTGAAAAATTAAGTGCCATTTGAAATAAAATAGGAACAAATGGCACGGTTTGAGCCAAGTTGGCATCCCTGCTTCCAATAACTTACAAATATAAAAATGTGAAATATCGAGGGCTTGAATTCCTTAATACCCTCTATCTGCAATTTGCACAAAAACTAATTTCTGATTTTAGAAACCATCTCGGACTTATTACCTGTCGTTATATAAGGTAGCATTAATATCACTGATGACAGTTAAAGCTTAGGTGGATTTTTATATCAGAATCTCATCTTTGTGAAATGTGTGCAGATAGGGGGTATTATTGAATATAAGCCCTCGATGTTTAAAATATATAAAAATTTTATTTCAACGTATACAAAAAATTAATCTACCTGCGCTACAGCACGTCGGGAGGGGGGGCTGGGGGGCCCGCGGCGTAGCGTGACGCGGTGTGCGCGCCGGTCGCGCGGGGTACGCGGGGCGGGAGCGCGAGCGCGACGCGCGCGGTGTGGCGCGCTGACGCGGGCCGCCGCGAAGCTAAGCAAATTTAATGTTTGAAAGAGAAATAATGTCAATTGATTTTATTTCGTTTTTAAAAAGGTAATAATGTCAATTGACTTTATTTCGCACCAGGGTGGGAAATAAAGTCAATTGACCTTATTTCCGTTGATCTTATTACCTGTCACCTAAATTAACAGTGCAATTCTGGCTAAGATTGTTGAAGGTCTTTTGTAAGACAATTGAAAGACAGTAGTTAGGAAAGTTTGAACGATTTTGTTTATCCTGGCACGAACGTCTTACAAAAAAAGCCCCTTTGCCAACTTTCATCGCGCAAATCTCTTTTGCGTAGGGACTACACGCACTCAGTTTGTTTTACCTGTTACCGTTATTTCATATAATTTAAATTCCTATCGATCAAAGCTATTGATATTATTATTCCAACCATATACATATATGTTTGAAGTAATTTGTATCCAATCGATGTTTTTTTACCGTTTCACAGATCATTTAGATAGTTATAAAGGCAATTAAAATGAACTTTAAGACAAATTCGCGCTCGATTATATAAGAGAAAAGGATAAAACCAAATAAATTTTTTTTATGCGCTACAAACATGCAAATGAACGACTTTTTATTGCCTAATAACGCCAGTAGCACTAATTAAGTACTATCAAGTAATTGTAATGCCAATTAAAAATTTTGCAAAATAATATACATATTTCAATATTTCCAGAAGCATCTCGTAGCACTTGTTGTGCATAAAATTAATTGAGAAATACGCAAAAACTATTTTTAGTTCATACACGTGGTGTAAACAATTTATTTATTGCATTTTGTTATAAAATTTTCATCACTTTTACACAATATTTTTTTGTTGCTAATTCGCGGCTAGGAATAACCAACATTTTTTCGAAAATAATTCCAAAACTAATCAACAGGCATGCATAAATGCATTTGTGTAAAAATTTAGATACACACATATTCGTACATAAGTATGTACATTAGGGTGGCCCAAACATGCATGTGAGAAAATTAGAGAAGGAATTTTCATGCTCTCATCCCCTAGAATTGTTCGAAATCAAAAAATATTTACAGGTTGCTCAAGGACTAAAAATTTTCCACGTTATATATATGGGAAAAACCACTTTTCGTAGAAATGCCATAGAATTCTTGAAAATCAAAATTTTTCGATCGGGAAACTCTGTTTCCCTTCAGGAGACCTCCAATAATAATACTTATTATTGAAAGTCTATATTTTGCGATCGCAAAACTCGATTTTTCTGAGAAGACTTCCAATAGTAGTGCCGAATTTTTTTAGATTACCATTTTTTAACACTAACGATATTTTTAGATCACCAAAAAACCACAAAAAATGCAATGGCGGACCCATAAAAAATCGTTCGTATTAAAAATGGTAAAATAAACGATTAAGGACCGTTTTCTGAAGTAACCTTTAACTTTAAAGCTCACTTTATATTTAAAGGTTGGATTAAAAGTAAAGCTATGTCTAAAGTTAAGCATTTCTATTATCGGTTTTAAATGTTTATTTTTTGATTTCAAAATAAAAAACAGGTGAAAGCATTAAAATTCCGACCTTACTATTTTTTTTGGACCACCCAAATGTACAAAGTTATGTCAGCACACTTTTACGTCTGGTCGTTGGCACATTAGAATTGATTAAATGTAATTCAATCTAATTTATAACGCAGCTGCATACGTATGTACATACATACATATCTAAGTTTGCATGTAATTTTCGTTTTTTTTTTAATACACGGAAAAGTTTCGCCACACTTTCAACGCGCCTCAACATTTGTGCGGCTTCCGGGCGGCGAAAAATTGGCAAAGCCCACAAAATACCGTTCGTTCTATTCGTTTCAGAACACAATTTTACCTTTTCAATTTTTAACTGCTATTATTTAGATTTTGTTAATTTTTAATAATCTTTTCTTGCAATAAAAATTAATTAAAATAACAAAATCCCGTCGCCACACTTTCGCTTCAAGTATCCGTACTTGTGCAAGTTTTGCGCGTTTTTCGACTCGTCTGCTCTCCAGTTGAACTGCAACTAAGGTACCATTGCACTATCAATTGGTGAATGCATGTCTGCGGGTGTCTGGAGCTCTTCCATGTGCTGCTCAAGTATGAGTTGCGCGCTCATCTCAACCCTTTTGTTAAATTAAGTGCCACATAAATACTTGGCAATTGAGAAACAACACCAACAGCAGCTGCTGTAGTTGCGGTGAAACTTGTTTAGTCGGGTGAACTAATGAATTCACATCATTAAAGGGGCTTTAGAAGTGCACATGTGAGGCTACCCTTACCACGCTCGCATACCTAAAATGAAATCCACCCGCCATCTCTTTAGTACGATAGACTGCAGGCGGTTCTATTTATTGAGTCTCTCTTTTGATGTGCTTGAAATAATGAGCTTTAGTGAGCATCTATTTAGCAACTGAAGCTTAAATTCAATCTGCTGCACTACAAGTAGTGGTATTCATTTTTACGCGTAAATAAGATTTCAAGCATTGATTTTAAATGTATAATGCTGACTACGGGCAACCATTGAAGCAATGTGCTTAGGCAGCCTGTTCTTCTTGTTCAATACACACGAGGCAACCATTGCGGCAACCTCAGTAGTGTGTGCTCTGTTATGAAATGAACAAACGCACATGGGACGGCCATATAAGCGGGTGCTCAAAATTCTGAAATCATTTTCTTTTCATTAGACTCGCTTGAACTACTTTTTAAGAGTAAATTTTTGACGTCTTAACCCATTATTGATCATGCATCAACCCATTGGTGACCCAGATTTTTATAATATCTTATGTTAAGTTAATTCGATTTCATGATTGTGCAAATTATGAATAATTTACCTATTTACGACTTTGACTTAACGCATTGATGACCATATTTTAACCCATTAGCTTTTTTTTAAAGAGTATTTCCCCAGCCAATTTTATTAAAAATAGGTAGGTTTAGGTTACAATATAATATAGTCCTTTATATTTAAGGATAGCTTTATCAATGAATTCGCAATACTTAAAACTAAGTTAAAAGCGATAAAATGTACTAACAGTAACAAAGTGTGCATTTTTTATAATCACTAGGAAAGAGCATGAAACAGGTGAAGTCATTTATATAGAGATCAGTTAGATAGTAAAAGACAGGAAATACTAGATACAAAAATTTACGTATCAATGTAAAACATAAAGGGCTAAATGCATGGTCAAAACAAAGATGAAAGTAAAAATTATTTCAGCTCTCTGAAAACACCTTTTTTATAAAAATTTGTCAAAAAAGTCGAAATTATTTTTAGTTTCGTCTTTGATTTGACTATGAATATGCCCCATTATGTTTTAAATTTAAAAGCAAGTAATGTATCTAATTAAAAACATTAATGAATTAAAAAATCAGCTATATCTTTATAAAAAAAATAAATAATTAAAATAAAATACAAAACAAGCAATTTTTAAGCAAAAATCAAACGACTACATTTCTCATATAAAAATTTAAGATTATCGTTAATTTCTTCTTGATCCAATTATCGGATCTAAAGGATTAGTATGGGACCACCCTTGAGACACCATCTTTCCGATGAAAAAAGAATTATCGAAATCGGTTAACGTGGCCCAAAGTTATGCGGTAACATACATACATAAAAAAAAAAAAATTCCAACGAACTGATAACCTCCTCCTTTTTTTGAAGTCGGTTAATAAAATAAATAGTCAAAAATAGTCAAGTTTCTTTTCATTATGTGGGTCTCGTATAGTTACCCTACGCACTATTAAAAGGGTTTTGAGTATGAACTTTTGTAACCCATTTAATTGTAGTACATTAAAGTGCAAATAGCTAGGACACCTTCACCAAAATACTTGCCAAAAATCAACGGTATGTCCTAGCTACTTCAAACTTGGACTCAAAATCTTTTTTTAAATATCTAATCAATAACATCGATATTTTTACGAAGTTGGAAACTCAGCTTTATTAGATTTTTGCTAAGAAATAAACTATATTTTTATAAAAAAGATAATTAAAATTAAATAAAGATAGAAAAATAGTCAAAACTTGTCAATATGTGGGTGCCTTATAGTTATGATAAGTACTATATAATGAAAACTGTGACACTTATTCTTCATAGTCGGAATCTAAATCCCATCCATGCCACGTTAAACTAATATTATTCGCTTCAAGTTCTACTAAGTAACTCCACACTGGCAACAAGTGCGAGCTAGTAATCGTAGGGTCTAATGAAACTAGCAATCTATTAAAAACGTCTCCTAAATTGTCAGCGCGACCCGTTTTCCTACTATAGATCTCTCTAAAGTTTTTACAGTCCTTGTTTGAACTAAATCCGTTTCTCACTAAAGATTTTACAGTCCTTTTTAGAACTAAATCCTCTTTTTATTCATTGAGCAACCTCAAAATAATAATCAGTTTAAGTTCGAAATGAAACAGAATCAAACTTAACCAGAAGTATATGTTTTTGTGTTTAATTAAAATCCAAGTGGAATTTTTAAAACCAATTTATTTAGAAATGCGCAAAGTGCTTTTGGTTTTGAACCCGGATTCTTAGTAAGGAAGGAACATACTATATTGCAGTACTGTCAATTTTAAAAGCGCTTTGCACATTTAAAAAAAAAAAAGTGATTTTGTAAATTAAACTTGCAAAAAACAGAGGTTAGTTTAGTGTTCTTTTAATCATAATTTTTTTTAAACATATAATTTCAAATAAAATACACGAAAAGAATAAATAAGCTTCATTTTAAGTAATGGAAAAAACACAATAACGAAATATAATACCGCTTTCTTACAGTAACAATTTAAATTTCACATTTTGATTTCTCAGTTTTGAAAAAAAAAAAGTTTTTTGTTCAAATTCGTAAAGTTTGGACACGCATATCCCCCAGCCGAAAAACTATTAAAAGGTGAAAACCTACCCCCCGATGTAAAATTTAATGGGGAATAAACCTGCGTTTTTATTTTTCAAAAAAAAAAATATTTTTTAAAAATTGAATTTTGAGCAGGCTTAGCCCCAGTATGCGGCAGTCAAGATGGGGCGATTTTCCATTCAGCCGCCGATATGCTCTTTATTTTTTGGGTCTTACGGAAACCATATACTCTTGCAAGATAGTTGTATCTGCCGCATCTTAAATCAGAGATCCCAAATCTTTTTACTTATGACCGCTGCAAACACTTGGAAACGAATTAAGGAATTTTTTTTTTATATGTTGTTAATTTAAAAGTTAAAGCATTCCTTTGAGTAAAATTCAACTGAATGTCAGTGAAAAATTTTTATTATATTTTTTTACAATACAAAAAATTTTTTCTCGCATAGCGTATATTTTAAATTAATTTCTTCTTAAGGCCAAATTGGAAGCGAAACTTAGTTTAAAACAAAACAAATTTCAATACCAAAAAAAATTTTGCAGAAATGGATGTTTCGCCAAGCAGAAATAGTGCAGGCAGTGACGGCAAACTCGGTAAGTACGCACCAGATGCATAATGTTGCATACTTTTCTGCGTTGCGAAATAACTACACAAATGTATTGCAATTTTCGCAGTATCAAACTCATTACCGCCTGGTCGTAAGGATCTATCCAAATCCATACCTAAATTAACTGGTGAACTAATTTTCAAGCAAAAGAACGAGTCCACGAAACCGCCACCAGCAACGGAGGTTATAGCAGTCGAGGGTTCCGCCAATGTTACCAGCAGCAGCAATACCATAACTCTCGAACCCACACCCGTTCCCACGCTCACCAGCGCTACCGAAAGCAAACCGCACTTAGCTAGATCAAAAACTGTGAGTATAATCGCACTCGAGGGGGAAAATTTCCACGCTAGAATGCTTTTCAATTCAACTCGTTTAGAATTGAATGAAATTTGTATTTTCTTTGTGATATTTTTGTGTATATTTTTATTATTATTGTCGATATATTTAGTTGGCGTCTGCGCAAAATACCGTATACACGAAAATACCCATGAAGCGCGCGGTACGTACACGAAATTTTTAGGGGTAATGCGCAACGTATAGAGTCTCTTATCCGAAATGTTGTTTCTTTCTACAGACCGGTACCAGTGCAACCACAAAGACCGTAATTACGCCCCGATACAATCAACGTCAACAAATGCGTTCTGCCTCTAAGATCAGTTTGACCATCAAAGAGTTGGGTGGCGGTGGCACGAAAGTAGACTCCAATGTTTCCAAATTGAGTTTTAAGGCGAATACCTCAACGAATCTGAAGCCGCCTTCACACTTGAAAGCGCAAACCACGCGCGGCAATGTAGGCGCTAGAATTTCGAAGAGGAGCGGTAGGAGCATGACGCATTCAATACAACCGAAGTACGTTTGTTCACAGTTTCTTCTTTATCCCCCACTCTTAGGCAGCACCATTTCCTGCCACAGTAACAGTGAAATTCGAAAAGGTGACGAACCGCTACAGCAGCTCACCAAAATTAGCTCATCTGCCGGCGATCACGAAAGCAGTGGTAGTGGACAAATACTGAGCGCGCGCGAACGCGTTGCTGAGAATAATAAACTCAAGGTATTCGAGGGCCTACAGCGCAAGTTACAAGACATGCAAACAGATTTTATGCTGAAGTTCGAGACGCTCAAGTTGACATCGCCCGATAAATTGAAGGCAGATTATAAATTCATAACAATGGTTAAGAATGATGAATACAAGTTATTGCTGAAGGAGGATCACATGTTGAAGATGCCAAAGAAGTTGCGTAAGTTTTGATGCGTACCCTCGCGTCTTCGATAATTGCCCCTACTTTGACATTCCAGCGGCGGACTCTGTGAACGATTTCAAAGAAAAAGTACGCGCCGCAGTGAATGGTTGCCTTATGTGCCTGATGGATAACCTAAAGGAGCTGCAATCGGCGAAGGGTGAAGGGGCAGAGCGTACGCTGAATTTGGAAGAAACGCATAATAAGTTGGAAAACGATCAGGTAATTTAAGTTGCAGTGAAAGCTATAAAACGAAAAAGTTTTCAATGTGTAAGCTTATTTGCTCAAACTGCAGCGCTCTCCTTTTTGCAGTGTAAAAAATTGCATGATCTTTTTGAGTGCGTGAATTCGTTAGCCAATGCCAGGGATACCGAGATGGATGCGCAGATTGTTAGAATGCAGAAGGAAATACAGGTGAAAGCTTGCAACATTGCATATGTATTTAACTTTAAGCACCTTTAGATTTGGTCTCTCACAAACAACTAGGAGGGCAGAAAAGCTCTACAACTGTCCGAGAAGCGTTTAGCCGAAATAAAAGCTGTACACACGGAGGAATTAGAAGCTTTGCAGAAAGAGTTAAAGGAAAAGACTGATGCCGATGTAGCGAAGCGGGAAACGCAAATTGCTGAGGTTTGTTTGGAGTATCTTCACTTTTTTTCCTTTTAATTCATAATTTTTTTTTTCACCCCCCAATCAGTTGAATCGAAAGCTGCGCAGTTTAGAGAAACAACATGACAAATTGAAAACCACATTACAACAGAATACTGAAGAGTGTACCCACGAACATACCGAGAAGGCGAAACTTTTGGATGAACTTAAAAGCTGTAAGGAAAGGTAAGTGTTCATTTCAGTCTAGGGCGGAGTGACTTCAAAAACTTACTAGCATGAACACTATTGAGGTTACATAATCTTCTTACCAGCTCAATCGAGTCCAAAATAGACTACCAGAAAGTGGACGCTTCTAAGTCGTGTGTAAGAAAGTAATGTACCTGATGAGGGTACAAAAACTTAAATGTGTGTCAAATGTCCCAAATGCGCTGAGCGGTTCAAAATAAGGTAGTTTTCGAGTAGCCGGGCATCAGACAAAAAATGGGAACCAAATTTCGAAAAATATGATTATTCAAGATTTTTGTACGTGCTATCCGATGGTGTTATGCGTTTTCGCAAATTTTCCCAATTTTCATGGTGAAAATTTGAAACGAAAATTTATTTGCCATTCTTCTCAATTATGGTCAATTTTAATTTTGTTTTTAATCATCTCAATCGAAAGATCAGATCTTCTTATGTAAAAATCATTAATAAAAAGGGGTCGCGTTACGTCGGCACCGTTCGCTTGGACGAATTAGAATATCATACTGTGACAGCAGATTTTTACAGAATTTTCATTTAAACTCGCTATTTCTCAGACGTGTCGGCCACTATGGTGTATTGGTAAGCAGTGCGCGCTTCCACTCCGCAGCACCAGGGTTCAAACCCTGGTCAAAGCAACATCGCAAAAATATAGAAAAAAAAAGTTGTTTCTTAACAGCGGTCGTCTCTCGGCAGGCAATGGCAAACCTCCGACTGTATTTCTGCCATGCTGTGATCACAAGGTTTTCAAACTTTTTTATTAGAATTGAGAGGGTGTTTTTTTAATGCAAAAGTTATGTTATAAATTTCATTTTTTTTATACAATGTGGTAGATGAATATTTAAGGAAGTATTTGTGAAATTTTCAGATTCAAAGATCAAGTAGCTCCAAAGCTATAACACTTTTCATTATTAAAATCTAGAGATATCTAACTTTTTCGAATTTTTATTCCCGTTTTTTGTCTGATTCCCATGTAGTCGAAAAGTAGCTTGCTTTGCACCGCTCAGCGCGATTGGGCCAGTTGACGTGAATTGACCCATATGCTAAGGAAATACTTAAGCTTTTCAACTACAATCAGTGGTTTGGTGTTGTCTGTAACATTTTCTAGCATTCAGCAAACGCTGGACTGTAGTGTATCTGGAAGCAGAGTATATGTAAGTAGTTTGAT
The DNA here is from genome assembly GCF_013731165.1 of Rhagoletis pomonella. Taxonomy (NCBI): domain Eukaryota; kingdom Metazoa; phylum Arthropoda; class Insecta; order Diptera; family Tephritidae; genus Rhagoletis; species Rhagoletis pomonella. Next base: position 46,773,610 of record NW_023458562.1, on the reverse strand, counting down.
AAAACCAGCGAATTTTGAGTTTTGTTTAGGATCTGAAGACTGCATAATTTCTATAGAATCTTTTCCGCAATGACGGCGAACCATTGCCGTATATCGATTAAGGTCACCCGTTCTCTGCTTATCGAATTGAGGGTTAATTTCAGCGAGGACCTTCACGTAAGAAGTCGCTTGCAGAAAACGATCTAAAATTTCTTTCTGATAGACAGCTATCGACTCGATTCAAACATTAATTTTCTGAAGTAATGCCTATATGAGGTAGCATCCCAAGTAGTAATCGCATCGTCTGATGCGTTTTATGAGGGTACCTGCCGACGACGGCTTAACCAAACGGTGCTCAGCTCACGGTGGCATAAGCTGAGGAGGAAAACAAGTTACCAGTTGCTACTACCAGTCTAATGGGATTGTTGATTGTCGGAATTACAGGGCCATCGAGGAGGCCTGGTCACAAGTATTGAATAGTGTGGAAAAGTATTTGATGGCGGGAACTATTACATATCATCGGCTGAGTGGAAGATCGCTCCTGGTTCGAAAATACCTATTTCAGCAAATGGTCGAAAACGCCCAATTTGAGAATTTGGTTGAAGAACGCCCTATCTCAAAATTTGGTTCAAAACTGCTCTATCTCAGCTGCCACTTCGAAAACCACCTAACCCAATATAAATACAATACATCTGCAGCTGAGATAGCGTGTTTCTGAACCATTCGCGGAGATCGAGCGTTCTTCAACCAAATTGTGAGATAAGAAATTCTAAAATAAGCCTTTTTACAACCGTTTGCTGAGATAGGGCGGTCTTTCACTCAGCCGCCGATATGTAAATAATCACTTAACAACTCGAGAAGGCTGTTGATGCCTGGCACGTGGCCATCATGCCCAAAATCAACAACATTGGCGGGTTCTATGATTAACTCGGCATAGCAGCTTCGTCCAAAAACGATCATCCAGCAGAAATCCCCTCAATTATGTTAAGAGTCTAATTTTTAAATCTTCCTCCACCCTCAAAGCCGTAGCCCTACATCTATTAGTTGTCAATTGATAATCAAAAACTCAATTTCGCAGATTTCAATACATTTTCTCGGTCTACCAAGTTGGACTTCCTAAGGAGTTTGACTTATGCAGTGTGCGGCTCAATAAGTGAGCGACATTCTCTAGGTGAGTTGTAATCTCAGCGTCAGATATGGATATCGTTATTTTAATATAGAAAGGCAATATCTAGCATTTTGGTTTCTTTACAAAAACGAAAGTTCCAAATATCTTTAAATCACTGGGGAAACATTTTTTTTTATGTAACACAAGTTGTTTTTCAATTCTATCAGAAGAGCTTTAGTTGCTGAACATTTTGAACAGTATTCGTGATCTAACCCACAGCCTGTCCTATTCTTATTTGGTAGTTATACTTTGAGTGGAGATTGATTGAGAGAGTTTCTTTTTGTGTGGTCAGATCATAATCTGGCCCCGACGTACTTATGTTTTAACCTTTCCTGTGAGTAAAATTCTTTACGGAGGTTAATTGGATACATTAGGAAAAAATGAGTTCAAAATTCATTAATGGTTTTCGGTGTATTAATAAATTTGCTTTATTTGTTGCTATTTAGTTCATGAAATTAAATATTTCGCCTCTCCCCCACAGTATTCAGGCTCTCAATAAGAAATTAACACACGCTGAAAGCCAATTGAATCACGAAAAGAAAGATAAGCACGATAAAAACGAAATCATACAAAAACTGGAAGTCGACCTTGATAAGGCCAAGAGGGAAATAGAAGAAGCACTGCAAGCGAAACCACAACCTGAGCAACCGCATCATGAAAAGGAACTCAAAAAGGAGATACATAAATTAAAAGGAAAAATAGAGACATTGGAAAAAGAGAAGCAAGAATTTGTAGAACAGGAGTTGATGCTGCAGGAGGTAAGAAAGTGAAAGAAAACGATGTTTGTTCCAACGCTAAACAAGTGTATGAACTCCACAGAAAGTTACTGCTATGGATAAGTTACGGAATAAGATCGCTGAACTGGAGGAACGTAATCGGTAAGTAGAGCGGGAGATAAAAAAAAATGAGCATAAAGAATGCACGTGTAAAAAAAATATGAGTAGGTAGCTTTGTTTTACTTCACGTGGATGGGTTTTCAAGTTGCTGGGACAACTTTTTTTCCACTTAATGTACTTGAGCCTAAATATGCGTTTTCTGTTCTGGTATATATTTGCTTTTCTTAGAGAATTATTGGAACGCGAAAAAATCGCAGAAGAAAATACAGAGCTGCCCAAGGAAAACAAGGCAGAGGTAAGCTCAACGCATATTCCAACGAAGTTTGACATCAATTGTGTGCTACTTAATATACAGCTCCAACGACTGTTGCAATCTGAGGCCGAAAAGCATCGAGAAATCGATAAGCTCAAAACGGAACTAACCAAGGCGCTCTTCAATATGGAACAGCTGGAGGAACAGATCCGTCGCGATCAACAGCTACTCGAAGTGCGTAGCGAATTGATTAATTCGCTGCAAACGAACGACAATAGTCAACGCATTCATTTGGAACAAATGTTCGTAGAGGTTGGCGAAAAGAATAGTACCATCAATGAGGTATGGGTGAGTCTATCGTTGGTAGAAAAATGACAGCTTCTGCATTAAATGTTCTCTCCCCACCCCTCTTTTAATGCAGTTGAACAATGAGTTGCGTACAAAATCTGAGGAATTTCACAATCTCTTCAGCACCTTAAGTAACAAGCAAATGGAGCTGTCGCGTCAGGAGCATATGATTAAGTTGTTGGAGGAGAGTAATGAGCGTAGTCAGATGTTGCGGGTGAAGCAGGAGGAGAAAATTGGGCGTATGGAAGAGGAGATTGCGCATTTGAAGCAAACAATGTAAGTGTTTTTTAGCTGACCATATACAATATTTTTGAATTGAGTCGTTAAACTAGATTTGTATATCGTGATGGGAGATCAGCCAGAGTAGGCAAAATTGTTGGTTGATTTTCGCAGCCCATATTTGATCTGTTGGTATAGAGCAGAGATTCCCAAACTTTTTTTCTCGTAGACCGCTTCCAGAATTTTATTGGTTCCGGCGGACCGCCCGCTGTTACATTTCTATTATATTTGCAACATTCGTAAAAAATTTGAAGATTCGATCTAACGATGGAAATCTGCGCTGCACCTGAGATCCAACCCTAAACTCGAAGTGGTACAAATAAAAATACATAAGTTAATAGTAAAAAGAAAAAATATTTTTGGTGTGGTTATTTCTGTAACTAATATACATACGTTCTTAATATGAACCAAATCGGACTATAAATACGGAGTTTCCAAATATCTCGATTCATAAAACCTCAGAGCGCTAGAGTTATTTACATTTTCTTCACTATAAACTAATCCCATGTTTGGCTCACTCATGAATTTGCATAAGGAGTATATCGAGGGCTTATATTCAATATGACCTATCTGTAGTTTTTACAAAAATAAGATTCCTATAAAAATCGATCTTAGACTCAACTGTCATCAATGATGTTAATGCTGACCTTGTATATTACTTGTCAGAAGAATTAACTATTGAATTTCAAAACTAAAATTGCAACCGGTGATGACAGTTAAGTCTCAGATGTGATCTAGCATCAGAAAGTAGTTTTTGTATAAACTGTAGATAGGGCGTATTGAATATAATCCCTCGATACGAAAAAAATTGTGTTTTGATCAGGGTTGCCGTTTTGGGCTTTTCCTACCAAAATTGGTATGGTTTTTTTCTCGATGGTAGGATGGTAGGACGCTTAAAATTTTGGTAGGTTTCTTTGCTCATAACACAGAAAACATCTCTGGCTTGTTGTAATGTGCCACTTTGTCAGCACTGTGAGTAGGCTTGCCAAATTATGACAATATCAATTTTACCCCCATTCATGTAAAAACCTCGTTGCTTGCTGGCATAGACAGAACATAACCAATTATCTTCGGCAATTTTCTGAACTCTATATTTTCGTATAAAAAGTCCTATCCACTGCGTATCTAAATATCAAGTGATGGATAGGCAGGTTTATAAATGAGATATTTTTCTTTAAAATGCAGTTGCGAATCGATAATAGTTTCAACAATGACAAGGTTGCCAAAATATTTTAAATGGCAATAGAAGAGCGATTCAAAAAAGAAAACAACTTTTTGTTAGTCATATTTCCAGTAAATCGGAGAATCTCAAAGTTTTCAATCGCAACTCGAAGAAATTAATACCACACCCGCAGCGCGCAGATTTTGTCCCAAGCCCGAAGGCTCCGGAGAGACGAAAAATTTATGTAGTTTCGCATTATATGAATATGTACATACTTCGTAATATATTTATGTATGCAAATGAGCGATAAAAAAAATCCATGACGGAACTTTATTTTCCGCTACGATTTTTACGTCATTCACTCCGAAGGCTTTATTAAATCTATAAACTGCGAATTTTTCGCAACTTTTTCGGGTTTTCGCAATTTACTCGAAATTTTGAGGGTTTAGAAGTCAAACCGACCTCAGATTCGGATTTAGTGGGTCGAAATACACGTCGGTAGGTGTGTCTGGTTAAAAGCACACACCACTTTTTTGTGTGTGCTATATGTATATAATAGCTATTATTTTGATGTTTTTATTTACTGGATATTTTATTTTAAGTATAAAAACCAGAAAAAAATAAATGTATTTAATGCTGTCAAACGCCTTTTTCTTGATTAAAAGAAATGGGAGGAAAGAAGCCATTTTGGTATGTTTTTGGTCCCGCTCTTGATAGGAAAGAAAGTTTTTCAGTGGCAACCCTGGTATTGATGCGTTTTAACTCAGAAACTGACGTTTAGAGAAAAGAGTAAATAACATTTAGAGCATAAATTAAATGATTTCTTCCTGCTGCTTTAAAGGGTTTATCAACCAGATACATATATTTTGAGCGGTATGGAAGCGAGAGAGAAATATTGAGTCGAAAAAACTAAGTTACATACATATGTATCACGGATGTTGCGAATATTTGCATTCGCATTCGTTATGCGAATGATTCGCATCATTTTAGACATTCGCATTCGTCATTCGCATTCGCATCAAATGATACGAATGTTTTGCGAATGCGAATATTTATATGGGCAGAGTGTCCACTCTAATATTGTTGAAATGGCTCTAAGTCTGTCTAACCAGGGTGCGGAGAATAACCGGCTTTCAGCTTCAGTCGCTAAACGGTTAAGTAGTATATCATGCAACACTGATGGGCCTTTAACAAGTACTGCTAAAAGTCGTATAAGCAACATAGAAATAATTTTAGATACCTCGAGGGAAAGCGAAGGCTCGGATGTAGAATCTGGATACATTAAAATATGTGAAAGTAAAGCTCAATTGGAGGCCTATCTTAAAGAAAGACGAGCTCATCTCGGTGAATATCCTCTCGATTGGCGGAAAACTAAACTAAAATACGACAAATTGACAGATCTGGCCGGCAAATATTTGAGCACTCCACCCGCCAGCGTTCCAAGTGACAATTGTTCAGTGCAGCCGGCCTTATATACAAGTCTCTAAGAAATCGCCTCATGAGAGAAAAGGCGGGAAAATAATTTTTTGTTTTAAATATAATATGCCCCTTTTGAACTTTGACTACTAGATTAAAACACTGTATAGGTTAAGCATTCGTTCAATGTTCTAATAATTTACAAAACTTAAGTAATAAAAACGATTAATTTAGTTTAATATAGCTTTTTTAATGTTATTCCTAACATTCGCATTCGCACTCGCACATTCGAATTCCGAAAATTCGCATTCGTATTCGCGAATGTGAAAAGTATTACATTTGAAACATCCCTAGGTGAAGAGCTCTCTTTCTTTTTAATTGACTTCAAAAAGAAGGTGGTCCCATACCAGTTTGGATAAGATCCGATCATTGGATCATGACAAATTAACGGTACTCTTAAATTTGTATATGAGAACTGAAGTCGGTTTCGTTTTTTGCTTGGAAATTACTTGTTTAAAGGTACTGGCCCAATGCAGGCTTGCTTTGCTTGCTTCGATCCGAGAAGTGTCAAAAATTATTTGGAATATACTAAAATGTATAAAGGCTGGCCAAATGGCAGCTTTTCTTCACTTGGTTTAAGCGCCTCAAAGTTTTAAATAGACAAATGTTTTATCTGAAAGCGTTTTGTAGGCTTTTGACAAAGAGGCATGTTCCTGTTCAAAATACATAAATTCAAACAAAAATTTGCTTACTTAATTTAAAAAAACGCAATTGGAAATGAAATTTAACATATCGTTATATATAGTAAAAAATTGCAAAGCTCACATTTACAAATTTTACACGAGAGGAAAAAACTTCTTCTAGCTCTTTTCTTAAAGTAAATCGCTTTTTTAAGTTATAGCTTTTTTAGTAAATGTAGATATACATATGTATGTATCATTATTACCATTTCTTTTAAATACAAACATTATTTCGCATTAATTAATAAATTAATCTGAAAGTTGTTGATACATCTTCTAGAGTTTTCTAGGAAAATAATAATTAATGTTAAGGGAACAGACACTGACTTTCCAACCAGACAGCTGGTTACTTTGACAGCGTTTCAAGCCGCCATTCGGCCAAACAAGTTTTCAAACTAAAGTCAGCAAGGCACGCAAAGCAAGCCTGTATTAGGCCAGCGCCTTAACTCACAAAAGAGAAAATCAAAATTGAATTTCAAGTCTGTGTACAAAAAAGGGAAACAATTTGATTTTTTTTTTTTTCGCGCTATCTGTTAGGATTGCAAGAGAACCGTAACTCCTAAAAATTTTTAGCCAAGAAATCTGAAAATTAAAATCAAGCTTCAAAATGCCTTTTTTAAAGTCTCAACACGACGCTTTTTCATCGGAATGCAGTATGTCAAAAATCGCAGAACAATTTTTAGAATTTTTTTCTCCTTAAATTTTTTTGAGTATTATATCATCTGCTTACATTGCTAAGTTAAGCCAATCCAACATGTTTATTCTTTAATATCGAAACCAGATAAATTTTCGTAGACCCCCACTTACATCTGTGAATCCCATTTTTACATCACGCCAATGTAGACCCCCGTCGAGTCTCCCGTGAACCTTGAAAGCCTATTTGTTGGCCACTTGGTATCTAATGCATTTTCTTCTGTGATGGTAATCGTTTTTGTAAGTTACCGTTTAGGCTTTTAGTCCACAATGTATGCTGAAAACTCTATTGCAAGTTTTGTATGCTATGAGCTTTCCTGTTTACGATTTTTAACATTGGTCTTCCAGTTAAGTGCGGTGTAATACACGATTCTATTAAGTATCTACTTGTGTGTAGCTGACCAAGAGACTCTGCGACCCCAAAGATGATTTGCATCTCAAACCCATCCTAAGATACCTGCGGCTCTCTTAACGAAACCTAAAATGGCCTTGCTAGACGATTTCTTCATTGAAATGGATTCGACCTTTAAAATGAATGAATATTTAAATATCTGGTCAATGGTATGTTTCATCGCTTTCAAGGCAGAGTCGGCACTCTGGCTCTGTGAATACACCTCTTCTTTGCATATAAAATCGCAGGCGGGCATCTTGCAGAGAATAGCCTGATGCCATTTTTATGTATGAACTTAAGTTTGTATGTGACACAATTCAGCCCGAGTATGTAGGGTGTGGATTATTAAATGAAATGAAATTGATAAATTATTATTGAATAAAAGAAAGTCGTATGGAAAACAGCTGAGACCACAAAATGGTTCTGGTCCTACAAGGACTTTAAAAAAGCTTGAATTTTATCCTTCTGTTAGAGAGGGAGATGGCTGCTTGGTTATCTGAAAAGTTACCTTTTTAACCGATTTCAAAGTATAACTTGTTACAGGTTAAGATTGTTAACACCTCTAGCCTGGAACAGCTTGGGCCTTCAGGCAATGAGAATAGCAAGTTTGGCACCAGGTCCATAAATGGCTGCATATGCTCTGTCTTTCATCATTGTACTGTCTGTGCGATAAAACCTTTCTATCAGCCCATGCTTCTCCAAAAGGTCTGTCGCTGTTACCGGTCTGTTGAAGGAACCGTTGTTCATCAGGCGCGCCCCTCGATGGTTAGATCGCTTAATCAACATTTTTTCAGTATTTGGCCGCAGTATTCATGCACTGTCTATGCAAGACTAGCTGAAACAGGGTAAAAGAGCAGCTCTTTTTATTTATCCTGAGGATCACATTGTCACACCGGGTTAAAAATACACGAAGAGGTACTGCCCTATTTTCGTATAAATATAATACATATGTAAGTCACATGCGTACCTTCCTGTAGGCAGCCAATCATGGCTCTAATCTTCACTTGAGTATTGCCAAAGCACGATGTGATTTCGCGCTTATTTAACTTGTTAATTAAATTGATTTAAAATTTTTTTAACAGGCGACAAGCCTCTTCAAAAGTATTCTCGAAATAAATAACCCTCGCTCATTTGACGCCGATGTCAAAATATTTTATTTAACTTGTTAACTAAATCGATTTTGAATTTCTAAGCAGTTGGCAACCTTCGACAAAAATATTTACGAAACAAAGATTTTTTAAACCCCTCTCGTTTGACGCTAGTATAATATATTTCATTTAATTTGTTAACTAAATCGATTTATGATTTCTGAACAGTTGGCAACCCGCTACAAATATATTTTCGAAATAAAACTTTCTCGAACCTAACTCGTTTGATACCCATTGGAGAATATTTAATTAACATGTTAATTACCTTGATTTTAAATCTCTAAACAGGCGGCAACCCTCTTCAAAAGTGTTTTCGAATTAAAGCTTTCTGACAATTAAAATTTATGATGATGATCTAAAGTTAAACATTTTATTATCGGTTTTAAATTGGTTTACAAACAAGAAACATACATACGTCAAAAACCGGTAATAGAAAGGCTTAACTTTAGACATAGCATTACTTTTAATCCAACCTTTAAATACAAAATGAGCTTCAATGTTAAAGGTTACTTCAGAAAGTGGCCCTTAATCCTCTCCCGTTTGACACCCATATCAAATAAATATTTAATTACCTACAAAAATTTCTTCGAAATAAAGCTTTCTTAAATCTTTCTCGTTTGATACCAATATTTTAATATTTTATATAATTTGCAAATTAAATTGATTATAACTTTTTGAACGGGTGGCAACTCTCCTCAAAATCAATCGTTATCCGTTATCACCTACATTGTCGTTGGAAAAAGGTGGCAGTTTTAGCGTGAAAGAGCAACAAACATACTCATTCACTCACAAACTTTAACCTTTGGAATATTACCAGGATTACTACTTCCATTGTTTTAACTTTTTTTCTTCCCCGTCCAGCGCCATCTACCAACACAACGTCCTTGGCAATGCCGGCTGCAAGAATCTCATCTATCAACCTATCGCCGGATCGGATGATTACAATGAGAACCTCTACTATTACACCAGTGAACGGCGACGAAAACGACAGGTCGACATCAATGTGAAGAAATATGAAACCTAGAAGGGAAAAGTTTAACAACAAAAAAATGCATAATTATAAATTAACGAACAGCAATCGATGTGCTCTGTCCTTTGCAGAAAGGATATTGTTAGAAGGAATGTTATTGTTGAGGGACTGTGTCAGTATGTACTATTTTTTGCTTTTGAGTTTTGATAGGTGTGTAACTGTATAACATACATATATATTACATTTGTGTGTAACTGTAAATTTATATACTAAATACGAGGCACTAGGAAGCCGGGCCTACTTTTGGCTCTTAAAAATTATTGAATGCATACTACAAATGCAGAGCCGGAAGTTAACTTGTAAATCAAAATTAATTTAATAAACGAATATAGAACTGTAAATTATAGCTATTTTTATTGGATAGGAAAGACGTTCGAAATTTTACATAAAAAACAAACTAGCAACAACTGGTATTGACCGCCACCGCTTTGTAATAATCATGAATAGAATTTCATAAATGCTTTGATTGATTGGCGATCGTTGTGAAATTGGGCGCAATCAATTGATATCATTGATTAACATGAATACATAGATCAAACAAATGATAATTATGATGTGCAAAAGCGAATGCCGCATGGATTATGTTGCTTTGATGATATTGTGGGTGCGTCAAGTTTTCAGTATGTTATGAGTGCTACAGTGGAACGCTTACCTAGGATGAATGAGTAAAACTTAATATGCAGTGGGCTTTATTGTGCACAGGAATATATTGTATAGATATTTATGGCCAAAAATTCGCCAACAAGTAATTTATTCTTACTATAAATTTTAATTAATTTTTACTGTAATTTCTTTTGCTAAATAGTTTTTGATCAAAAGATATTAAGATTTGAATCGTTTTGTCTCACTGTGCGTTATGATTTGATACTTTTGATGTTAAGCTGCAATCAGCAGTTCATACAGGTTCGATAACGGGACTGAAGTGAAAAACAGTAATGCTGCACAAAAAATAATAATAATTGTGATTTGAACTTTTAAGTGACTTTTCATTAAAATAAGTCCTCCAAGGCTTGATTTGCTCACCTTGTCGAATAAGGCTAGAGCACCGTTGCTCCGCAATCAAAGGCACTTTGTATTTCCGTAGTCAGGGCACATATCGCGATATCTGTAGATCTTCCCACTAACTGCGCGTGCTAATCGGGATGCAAAGATGCCTGTCTGAAAGTGTTAGATCTGATTTTATGGTAACGCACAGCTGACAGAATGAAGGAAGTGAGATTTATCGGCCTGTCGGATTTAGCGAGAGAGTAATATGTCTTAACTACTTTCGGGATGAAGATAACCCGAGCCCTTTGCCACATCTCAGAAATGTGGGCCAGTGCTAGACCATGCCTCATAATGTTGACAAGTTGTGGAAGCAGGAGCTCTTCGCCCTGTTTCAGCAGCACTCGCCTGATGCCATCAACTTCGGGGGCCTTGTGATTACAGAGTCGGTATGCCGGCTCTGCCTTGAAGAAGATGCAGCTTCAGAACATAATCCAGACAAATATTAATACTTTTTAAAGTTCCACTGTTGAACCCTTTGTTATAAAGAATTCACCTACCAATGTCCTTTAAGGTTTAATTAGCAAGCCGAAAGTACCTTGGGCACACTGGGTTAGGGACTCTTTCATTAAGAGATACAAAATATCGGTGTCTTTTGCTCAGTTATACCCTAGCAGTAACTAACTTACTTTCCAAACTAGAAATAAAGAATATTTGTCGTTTTTTGTCTATGGGGAGTTGATAAGCAGGCTTACACTCTAAGGGTACGTTCACACAGAAATCGGTGCCGAGCCGAGCAAGGCCGTTCCGACCTGATTGATGCTTTCAAATTACTGTAGCTATATGAAAGTGTTCAAACAGCAAGCTTTTTCGTAGGCGTTTTGGAGCTAAAAGCAAGCAGTTTTCATTTTGAATTTTCTATTTAATTTTTATGTTTGATAACGCTGCTGCAAACAAGATATCAAAATATTCAAATCACAACGAATCTTTTGAATAAAATTGCGCAAAAATTTTTTGTCGCTTTTCATTGGCGGTAAGTTTTTTGGTATCTTTGCAGCAGTGTTTGTGACAAAAGCTGCACTTCGGTTCGTTCAGTGTGAACAGCAGCAGCTTCGTGCTTAGTTAATGATAAATTTAAGTATGACCCCAGTTGTGTGGCATCACTATTTTTTCCGTTCAGTTTGAAATTAAATAAAAAAATAAGTGTGTATTTTTATCATTTTCCGCGCTCTGCCTTTTCCTTTTTCCTTTTTTGATATATTATATTATTCTTGTTTAATTTTTAGAAAGTTATTGAATTTATTTTTTTGCGTTTTTAATTTAATTTTTATATTTTATTGTTTTAAAAAGGAAACTATTTTTTACGGCAAGACAAACAATACCGCTAACAGGCCAATTCTGGCATCTGTCTTCCAACTTACCACAGTCTTTTGAAAGACAAAAGTCTTTCGTATGAAAATTGTCTATTCCGGCAACTATCTTGAAAGTTCTTTTCTGTATTTCGAAAGATTAATTGAAAGATCTGCCAACGAGGAGGTCTTGGCGTTATTCTATTTATCTTTTAGCAATAAGTTTTCTATAAACTAAACGAAATCAAAAAAAAAATATTTTTTAAAACAACAAAAACTAAAAATTTTAGAAGATAAAAAAAAAATAAAAATTATTAACAACTCAAAAATTAAAAGAAAAAATTTATTAAAAATGAGAAAAAAAATTCCATTGGCGTGGATTGAACTCGGATCTCTCGAATGGTTCGGCTGTGCTCTGCTCACTGGATCATTGCGACTGTTACAGAAACGTTAGCGAAATTGAAATTTATTAAAAACAAACAAAAAAATTCATAATCATTCGTCAAAAACTTAAGTAAAGGTTTCTGACTCTGAGATAGTCTTTTTGAAATCGTTACTGAGGAACACCTTAAGTAATCATTAAAAAACGACTCCGAGTGCGTCTGCTAGGAACGTTAGTAATGGTAACAACGATATACAATGTCTGGTTTTTGATGTGGTAACAATTTGGAAAACAAGCCGTATTTTACTTTTTTGAAAAGCATAAATAAAGACCTACATATGTATAAATCATTCAGGAACTTAATTATTCCATTTCTCAAGCAAGAAAAAATTTACAGTAGGTACATACATACGTGTGCATGTGTGTATATGTGCATCTGCATCTATCTATGTACAGATAATAGCCCAACCAAGCTTAATCCAAACAAACTACCAAAATTTACCTCATCTCGGTATTTTCTTTTTATAAATAGTATAAGTATTTAAACAATTATTTCTGTTTGCATTGGTGATAATAAAAAACCATACGCGGTACAAATATATGTATGTATGTATGTATAAATACGTACATAGAAGTCTGTGGTATTTTATTAAAATAACTTATTTCGAGATAGGTCATTTTCCTTTTAAAGCAATATTCAAAGGGTTCTCTAACAATATTTTAACAATTAACTAGCCACAGGTTAGCTTTAGATGTACTTTTAATAGAAACTTTATAAAATTATAAAATGTTTAAGAGAAACATCTTTTTTAATTCAAAGCCAAACCTTCTAAAGTCACATAAATTGTTTTAATAAAATGCCACAGTAGATATGAATGTGTGTAAATTTGACTATTGCTATGTACTACATAGCTATTTAGGGGCTTATGCTGGCATTTGACGGAGATTCTAAATAATTTGTGTACGTATTTAAATTATTTAGAGATTCCTTATTTCACATCAAATCTTAGCTTTCTATCTAATTGCACATGAGCTTTTGGTTTAACATATACATATGTATGTAAGTGACTATGCATGCGCGTATGTATTTAAATACTCATACTCCTATGAGTGCACTCACATGCGCATAAAAAATCGGCATTATCTATGAATATTTTAGATTTGCAAGATCGTTCACTTCGTTGCACCGTCGTTTTGAATACAATTCAGTCGTTATTTTGAACTGTCACCGCGCGGTTGTAATTCGCGTAACCGAATTCTGAGATACAAGCAATCCTGGCGAACAATTTGCAAATAAATATGTTTGTAGTGCGCGATCGCGGCAGTTAGTGAATCCTCGGAAATTTTTTGTAGAGTGCCGTAGACGCGAGCTGTTAGTCAATTAAGAGTAAAGTGGAAAGCCTTTTGTTAATTAAACATGCAATTTTCTATAAACTTAAACATTTAAAAAAAAATAAAATTACAAGTGCTGTGCAATTTTAATACCACAATTTTGTTGGAGAGTCAATGCTGCAAATTCACTGATTACCCCGAACATTTTCTTGGATTTTTCGTAAGAGATTAAAAAAAAATCTGCTGGAATACGGGTTTCGACTGATACTATTAAGAAAGTAGTTGCAGCGTTTTACTTGGTTTAGAGATGAGAAAAAGGTTTTTTAACAAAGGTTATAAATATATTTCGTTAGAGATGTGTGTTATGCTAATGGAACTACTAGTTTAGTACGAGCTAATTAGGGCGCTGTACTGGCTCTTAATCTATCCACAAGGCAATGGCACTTCTTAAAAGTTCCCAGCGGCTTACATGGACTAAATACTCTACGACAGAACCTTTTCTTCTTCGAAATGCGCGAAATTCCATCCGCAGAAGTAGTGGTTAGCAGTGAGCGCTACCATCCCGCAGGAGCTGGGTTCAAGCCCAGCTTCCGACCAACATCAAAATATTAAAAACAGGTTTTGTTCTAATAGCGGTGGGCAATGTCAATCCTCCGAGCGTATCTATCTAAATGTGTTCAGCCGTCATCAGTAGGCATGGCCGAACACAAGTACGACGTTCTGTCAGGTCTGAAGCTTCATCCACTGCTTTCTACAAGTTTCTCGTCCACCATACAGACGCAGCAAAGTTTATGTAAATCCTTTATGTGTGTTGGTTTCCAACAGCGTTTTTTTGTCTTTGCCTCAACTGCTTTGTACTTTCGTGTACATTTTTAACCGACTTCCAAAAAAGGAGGAGGTTATCAGTTCGTCGGAATATTTTTTTTTTTTACTTATTTATGTTACCGCATAACTTTGGACCACGTCAACTGATTTCGATAATTATTTTTGCATCGGAAAGGTAGTGTCTCAGAGGTGGTCCCATACTCATCTGGTTAAGATCCGATCAGTGGATCATGAGATATATATATATATTTTTTTTTATATGAGAGTTGAAGTGGTTTTTTTTTTTGCTAAAAATTACTTGTTGTACATTTGTGTACGCAGAGAAGGAGGGCAAAGTGTCAAAAGCAACCCCTAAAACTTTAAAAATCACCTAATGTAGAACTCACAACAAGCTTTTTAGGCATTATGGCTTTCGGCGCCGAAATATAAAAGTTTGAGCTGAATAAAGCATATGGCCTATTCCATAGTGATAGCTGGCACATGTGATCAATTGTGGATTATAACTACGTCGTCGGAACAAATACAAAGCAAAAGATATTTTTTTTTAACATAAATAAATAACTAATGTATAAAATTCCTTAAAAAAAATACCAATCGATTTCTTAGTTCATGTAACCATCATTTCAGCAGGTTAAAGGAATTTAGTCAATTAAAAAGATGTTACAACTGAAATAGAGATAACTAGGGAATTTGAAAATTTATGTCGTTTTCATCTTTTACATGGAATGACCCTTATGTATATACAGAATATAGCTGAATGTATTTATATTCAAAGATAAAAAAGGTGAAAATCAGGAAGCCACTTGAATAGTTTGGTTCCTTCATCAAACCCAGTTATGAAATTTTCGCTTTTTATTACAAGTTTTTATTTAATTTGTTGTGTATGTATTCATATATCGGCAGCTGAGTGGAAGATCGGCCTATCTCGGCAGCCAGTTCGATAACGCCTTATCTTAGGAAACTTTTCAAGAACGGCCTACTTCAGAATTCCGTTCAAAAACGCCGTATCTCAGCTGAAAATACCTTGAAAATGTGCTGAGATAGGGCGTTTTTCAATCAAATTCTAAAATACGGCGTTCTTCAATCAGGCTTTGAAGTAGGGCGTTCTCGAACTGGCTGCCGATATAGGACGATCTTCTACTCAGGTATCGATATGTAAGTATGTTTGTTTGGGTCAAATATTATAATAAATTTTAAACCAAATCCTCGATGAGCTAGAGACTTGAAATTTCGTACCCAGCTCAGAACCCGATGACGGTGCAATATCGCTAGCTTATAGTGAAAAGTTGCTAAGTGCATTGTTACAAATTTTAGAGGAGAGAAAAAACTTTCAATATCCCTTTTTTCAAGTAGGTTGCAAAACTTTGAATATGATAGGTTGCCTATTTAAAGCAAAGCTAAATTAAACGAATCAGAAGGATTCGATCGTTATTGAAAGATTTCGTATTATTTTGGCCTTAGCGCATATGTTTACTAATATCTTTTAATCGTTATTACCAACAGCTGCAATTTGTTTTACTGAATAAGGGGCCATTTAATTGCTATGCAAATCTAGATAAACTTTTTTAAAATTTTGACTTACAATTATTTTTTTTAACAAACATTTTGTCATACGAGCGTCACGTAACGCCAGTTTAGAAATACTCCTATATCAAAATATGAGTTTTCATTAAAAAAGCGGACTTAGCAACTTTTCACTCTAAAATCATACTCAGACGGGC
The DNA here is from genome assembly GCF_013731165.1 of Rhagoletis pomonella. Lineage (NCBI taxonomy): Eukaryota > Metazoa > Arthropoda > Insecta > Diptera > Tephritidae > Rhagoletis > Rhagoletis pomonella. The sequence continues at coordinate 46,757,574 of NW_023458562.1, read as the reverse complement.
AATATTGATCCGTATTAACGGTGCAGTTGATCTGATCAAAATTGAACCTTGACAGATAGCAGTAATGCGAATTAATTCCAGTCTCAATGCCAGTGCAGTCCTTACTTACTATTATAAATCCGAAAGTGAGTTTGTTTGTTTGCTACGCTTTCAGGATTTAACTATTCAACCGATCATCATGAAATCTTGTACACTCTCTCACAATCTCGATAAGGCAAGAGGGCGTGGCACCTCCCATACATACTGCATTTCTCAGGAAATATTTTTGGTAGATTACTGGAACTTGGTATGGAGATATATATAATCATTCTCTGCTCATGGAAGAGGGCTGCCACCTTTATAAAAGATCTAATTCAACTTCAATTACGGGATTTATTTATTTGCAAATTATATTAAAAAAATGGATGTCAAGAGGCTTAAAAAAGCTGTAGTTTATTATATTTTGAAAAGGCTTGCCACCTGTTTGAAAAGTAAAATTTAAATTAATTATACGCAAGCCATCTGAAGAATTAAAATATGGTTGTCAAACAAAATATTGTTAAGAAACCTTAAGTTTTAAAGTTTTGAATAATATTGAAGTCTTTCACAAGGGTTGCCACATTTAAAAAAAATTCACTTATTTAGTTTAAATGAAATATTATAATACTTGCAGACCCGGCGAACTTCGGACGCACAAAATTTTTATTTTTTTTATTGAAACTTTTTGGTCCAACATTTTCACCAACAATTCACGTTTACGATTTCCATTGGCACGCACATCGGCTAAAATTATGGTTTGGTGGTCGTTTTCCGCCTTAAATAACCTAACGAAAGCGTTATGTCCGTGATGAAGTTCCTGAAATTCTCTAATTGTGTAACATTTCATAGAACGGTTAATCTCACAACGAAATAAATTTGAAGAACATTTCCTCTTCACTCCCTGGCGGCAACAATGATCCGGTTCTAAAGTAAATCTGTCCAAGAAACTTTATCGTATAGTTGGTAGCAATTTCAAAATGGATGCCTATAATTGTTCTACAGAAATCCAATATACATAGACTTATTTCAGACTAAATACCTTAAAAGTAAGTTTCACGAAAGCAGTTTAAATGAAAATAATTTTTTTTTTTACTTTAATTTATTACAGTGAAAGGCGCGCGATGGTTTTTGGCGGTTGATCTATCGGTGGTGATTTGAGATTTACCCCTGCACAACTCAACCCTGGTGTCTTCGAATGAAGCTTTAAAGCATAACAATACTGGCAAAAGTCACATACATTGGGCCAATCGTAACACATAAAAATTCGATATACTCAATGGTGCAACAGGTTTATTTATTCTGACATTCACGGCACCTTTTCTAACTTGGCGATTATTCGTAATCACTCCAGCGCCACGTGGCAGCTCTTTTTTGCAATAGTATTGCCTTTACCGTTACCAATACATATTTTGAATATTAGCCAAAGTGGCGGGTGAATTTGTGAATCTACATTATCCAGAGTTACTCAAAAACACACAAAAAACTGCGTTTTAGGAGGATTTCACTCACAAACACACCTACAGATAGCCCGTCCATGAGTATAAGATTGATTTCATATATCTCCACACCAAGTTCCAGTACTCTACCATGAACATTTCCAGAGATATTCGGTATGAAAAATTCGGTTTTTATGGGAGGTTCCACGCCCCCTCTATATTTCGAAATTTTTTTAGCCTATAATAATCCTTGAGACGTCCGAATCAGATATCAGAAATTTAAAAACACATCGGGTCGGCCGTTCTCGAGCTTTGCGAACAAAAAAAAAATGGCTTTCAAAATATATATTGGTATAGATTGGTATGAATCGAAATGGTTTTGAATATGTATCACAATATGAGTGTTAGACGAAAGAGGTTTAAAAAGGTTGCCAACTGTTTAAAAGGTTAAATTTGAACTATTCAATAATTTAAATGAATTATTACAATGTGGGAATCAATCAAAATGATTTGAAAATGGCTTCATTTCTAAACTACATGTAAAGGGATGGAAGTTTAAAATATCAATTGAATTGAAAAAGTATGACAAGTGATAAGTTTAAGAAAGTTTTAGTTTGAAAATATTTTGAAGATGGTTAAACAAATTTTAAACCTGCTGTTTTTGCATCGAGTTTTCTTGAAAAAAATTTTACTCAATGTAGCACGCAAAAATTTCATACACTCAGCGAAGCGGGTGGGGGCGATCTAGTATTCAATATTTTTATTTTTTTTTTAAATTCATTTAACTATTACTTTTATTTAACATTTTGACATTTAAATTAACTAATAATAAAATAAACATATTTAAAGAAAAATGAAAAATACGCTCATACGTTTATAATGGCGCCGCGGCTAGAATTTTTCCGATATTTCCCCCTGTGCGGCGCCAATATGTTGAATGTTGACCATTGTTTTCCTTAATAACAAAACGAGCCGTCTCACAATGCCGCCTAAGTGAGCAAAAATCGAAAAATTCGTTGTCTGCAATGCGAACGTGTTTGATATTTTTGGAAAGGTAATTTATCCACTAAGAAGAATTAAACAGAAATTTCCCTATAAAATAAATTATATGCCGCCAGGAAGCCACTAAAGTGGATACATTTTATACTAAGAATTTTTGTAGCACAGCCATGCGTAAGCTCTTCACGGAAATAAATGTCTAAAATACATTCTTTGAAATAAAATGTAGGTTTGACTTTATTTATTTACATATAGATAGTAGAAAACTACAGAAATACAAATTTTGGAATAAAATTAAACACAGGGTGTCCCTGTCGTAATCCAGAAAAACATTTTTTTTAATAAAAATTTAAAAAAAATGGTAAATTTTAATGGAATGAATAAAAAATATATGTCAAAATACGTTATTATTTATTATTTTATTGAATAATACCGGTTTTTAACTTTCGAATTCAGAAATAAAAACCTGCTTATTTGTTGCTCTTTTTGAAGAATGCGTTTTTTGCTAATGCATAAAATCATTTTTTCATTTATTGTCAGTGCCATTAGATTTGCACGATTCGCTCTATTTTCAAAAATGAAGTGCCAGACTAAAAATCTTTATTTTTTTAAGTGTTGCCACCTGTTGAAAAATTGTATTCAAATTTTTTAATAAGTTAATTGAATTGTTAAGATGGGTCTATTTCTTATACTTATTCTTTTATTTATTCTTGCTAAATGTGTCAAATTTTTCTTTTGTCTGATACCCATATTGATATACATATTTCAGTTACCTTATTCCCTTAATTAAAATGAATTCGATTTTTTAAACATGTGGCAACCCTTCCACGTGTCGTTTAGGAATAAACCATTTCAATCGATACTCTTTTTGTAATAACTAATTCATTTAACCTATTAAACAATTGCAATAAAATAAAACTTTATTGCACATCTACAGGCCAAACCCTGTCATTTGACACCTCACTTTAGAAAATGGAACGAACTATATGTACAACGTACCTATGTAAATGCCACAAGAACAAAAATTGTCAAATTCAAACCGCATTTATAGTGAAAGTATGAAAGTTATCCCAAAACAAATTGCATTTTTCAATTTAAGGTCTTCAGTTTACTAGAAAGCGAACTTTCATTTAAATTCGTCCATAATTCTATTTTTGCCACATATTATATGGAAGGGAAGCACTGTGCGTCTTAATAAAAAAAACTTGAAATAAGATTAGCTGATAAGAGCAATGCATAAATTAATGAAAGACCTATTTGTATGCAATGTTTATTTTTTATAAATATCTACTTAAAACTAAATTTATCTCAAAAAAATCTGAATAACAATAAAGGGAAATTCCTTAATTACCATTGTTTATAAGTAAGTGCTGACTATGCAATCAATAATGATTAAATGATTAATTTCCTTTACAATTTATAATGTAAATTTTCTTTCTTTATATGCAAACAAAGTTCGTTGACATCAATTTATAAAGATTGAGATCTGGCAATTTAAGATATGCGTTTTTTTTAGTCTAGTTATGCACATATAGTAAACAACAAGTTTACATTTAAATATTGAAGTTATTTCACAAGGTACTAAGGTGCTTGTTGCATAAGGAAACATTACATTCTATTGACTGCATTCCTATTTGCTTAGTCCTTCCAATTCGCATGAGCCAAGTCCGTGGAGGAGGCAATCTCAGATGAAAATAAGTATGTACTTGATTATGAGTAGTGAGAACTCGCTTGAGCTTCATTTGCCCATTTTTCATGCAGTGCAGCTTCAGGAGAAGCCTCCGATTTCGGACCGAGAGATTGCAGGGCAGCGCTTTCAGTGACCTGTTGGATGAGCGTCGCCTTGTTTGAGCGATAAACTTAAATCAGTGGTACGGGAGACTGCTCTAAATTTGCTCAGTTGGCAAAACCCTTCCGAGACTGAGTGATATGAACATTGGAATTAGGACTCCTAGAGATTGCGCATCAGGAGCTCAACAAGCGCACAGTAAGGGTAAGCGTAACTAAGTATACCTCCAGCGTAGGCTAAGCAAAGGCGCACTACAAGATGGTGTTCTCTCACCAGGGGCAAATTTCATAATAACCTTTATGATCAGAGTGCTGGACTCACCGTAAATCCTACTAAGACGAACTTTCTTTTCTCACTATGGAATCTAAAATACCAATCCTCGACTCTATTTTCAACTGAAGGCATCCGAATTTCGATTTCTGAGATAGTCGAGCACTTGTGTTTGATTCTAAGTAGATACGTAGGAAGTTATCATGAGAAGAGTGGAGAAGACTTGTCCGAGAAATTATGAGTGGGCAGTGGATCTATAAAAGGGCAGTTAAGCTCATAATTTTAAATAGAGCCGTTGTCTAGTGGAAGCGAAAGTAAGTACTAGAGTAGTTAGAAAGCTGGAGCAAGAACAGCGGGCAACCCTTAATGCAATCATTGGGCCACTTCGGACCACTCTCTCTCTGGTAAGTAAGGTCACTGCAGCCAGACCCTGAGGCACTGGGCGATCAGCTGCCTCGGAATTTAGACATTCTATGTAGTATTCTGGGTATAATTTTTTTAAGTCGGGAAGGTAAAAAAATATTTTTTCCCTGCCCAATTCCATACTTTATAGTTGAGTGCTGCGATCAAATGGGAAGGGGTGACACGTCAGTAGGGACACGATATCGAACAGAATGTATCGATATGGTACTCAATTAAATTATCGCTTTAAAAATATCGGGTACCCATTAATATGGGATTAAAAAGACTCGATATTCCAAATATCGATACCAAAATCCAAAAAAATTGATCTAAATATAGGTCTCGTATATAGGCCGCTGTGGTGTAATGGTGAGCAGTGCGCACAGCTGGAAAATGAAAAACAGCTTCCCATTAAAACGAAAGCGCCGTTCAGAGTCGACATAAAACTGTAGGGACCCCTTTTGTGCCACAACATTAAGCCGCGCGACAAATCGGAGGAGAATCTCGGTCAAACACTAACATATTGTGTAACAGCACGTAGAGATTGATGTGTTGACTTAAAACACCGAGGTCGCGGGGTCAAATTCCACTACATGCAATCCTAACTAATTAGACATTTCTGCTCTTTAAAGCCCAATTTATATCGGGACGAATTGTTAACAACATTATCCTTGTAATGTGAGTTTATGACATTCGATACGATACAAGGGTTCTGGTACTCGATTCCAAAAAATATCGTTTTTAAACTATCGAGTAGAAAATATCGGTATCGAATGCCAAAAGTATCGATATGGTATCGTATCGTATCGAAAAACGTGTCCCTACACGTCATCATTGAAAATATTTCATCAGCTTCGGGTCTGCGATCCAACCTTATGACGTAAGAATAATTAAGAATTCGTACCCTCTCGGCTTACATAATAGCCACACACAACCATACTTGACAAGATTGCCGAATTTTGTATACAGCAACAATATATTCGAAGGTATAAATCATTGATAAAAAAATGCAAGCTAAAGGCGGTTTTGTGCTGCGGTAGCCAGTTCTGCATCGGCATAGTGGAGCGACTATTCACCTTTTCTTTGCGTCTCAACCCAGCATGTGCTGTGCAAACATTAATTGATTATATTAATTTATTAGTATAATTTTTTATTTAATATACATACAAGTGCACATTCATCCTATACATAGTTGCATGATAATTATAAATTAAATTGTAGATAGAACATTTATTTCAAGTAGAGCATTGAACTTGAGCTAGAAAAAAGTGGCGCTATACTACTTTTAATCGCCTCTATATGCATTTATAAGTTGTGTGAAGTTGCGGATTTCAAAGCAGTGATAGCTGACCGAGATAGAAATCAATAGCGCAATACAATGGTGCGTCTTTCAGAGGAATCGCCGGCTTACTAAAAAAAAAAAAAATCAGAACCTTCATTGAAGCAAGTTAAGGTCGAAGCCGGGGACATTTTTATTTAAAAAAATTGTTATATGGGGAGATTTCTAATTCCTTGAGACGTCAGTGCCAGTAAGGTGGCCAGATTGCTGGACATAACGCAAATTCTTCCATGTCGGTAAGACAAAGCTAGCTGGCAGGTTTTACTGCCTTCGGTAAGAATGTAAGCTTAGTCTCTGTTCATCTGCTGGGAATCTGATCTGGGTAGTAAGCAGTGTTTCCAGAACTTTTTCAGAGAAAAGGCTAAGTGGTCAAAAAAATAAAGCTAAATTAAAGTTTTAGTTATGTCTATGTTATCGCGCGAAAACCAATACTCTAGTATCCCCCTAATAAACTTACCAAAGAAAAAGTACTCCCACTCTTTACCCGGTGAGTACAACTCGAGGCCAGCTTCTCACATGCCGACAGATCGACCTATCGCGACAGCCAGGTCGAAAACGCTCTCAGAAAGCTTTTCAAGAATGCCCTTTTTCAGAATTAAACGAAAATCCATTAAAAATGTGCTGATATAGGATGTTTTTCAATCAAATTCTAAAATAGGGCGTTGTTGAAAAATTTTCTGATATAGGACGTTTTCGAACTGGCCACCGAGATAGCTTGATATTCCACTCAGACATCGATTTGTATTTGTTTTGCATTCCATACCTAACAATAATAATTGCATAAAACATGTTTACACTATTTAAATTTGCACTTAATATTTTGAGCAAAAGTAAAAAGCTAAGTAATTTCAAGTAAAAGCTAAAAGCTAAGTCCAAATAAAAAAGCTCAATGTAGTCGGAAATATTTCAAATGGCAACACTGGTAGTAAAGGCAAGGGTTTATATATATACGGTGACCATCCGTCCTGTTTTATATGGGACAGTCCTCTTTTTTGACCCATTGTCCTGGTAATTTCTTTATTTTATATGGGACGTCAAATGTTCTGTTTTTCTGTATTTGTCCCGTATTCGGTGTTTCGACGCCTTAACAGCTCATTAAAATGGCATGCCTATGATGGAGTTTTAAGTGATGTTGGTATATGATCGCAATTTTCTCCATAAACAGTTATTACTTTCTAATCTGAATACCTGTGACACGAATTGAGAAGTACATACAGTGACCAAAATAGAAATTGCGACCCGACATTTTAGTAAGTTTTTCCTTAGTTTATTTAAAGTTTATTATTTATTTTATGAAATATATAATACCGAATTTCCAACTTTGTGCAAAAAAACTATAAGAACCAATTCTGCAAATGTTTCACCAAAATTTAAAACTTTTTAATTAGAATCTTTTGAAAAAAATTTGGTTTGCGGTTTTGCGAGTGGAAAGTGCTGCTTATTTGATTCTCTTTCAAAAAAATGGTCGAATATACCTACTATGTAAGCTGTTGTGGAAAAAATTTGCAAACTTATTTTTTGTCCCGTATTCTCTCTCATAATATGGTCACCGTATCTATATAGTATGTATGCATGTACATGCCTAATTGCTTGCTAAAGGAAGCAAAGGTAGATCGCATTAGGTTCTGACGATTTGTATGGTCTGAAGGTGGATACAGCCCATAAGTATCGAGTATGTACTTGTATTTACTCGTATCGTTTCATCCGTACCCTCACCAGAAGCGTATATCTCAAGGTGGTAAAGCGTGGGAGAGGAAGGCTCATAAAGCCACTGATAAGAACTTTTAACGCTTGCCTGTCGTTTAACCATATACCCACTTTTTGGAGAAACGTTCGATTCCCAAACAAGCAAAAGGCGATTGTGCGTTAGCAATATGCTTCATTCTGATAAGTCTGACATCTTTAATACTAAAGAGCATATAACGCTATGTTTAAAGTATCTACGTTATACCAAGGGTTATTTCCAGAGTTCAATGTCCGGAGGACCTTGTAACAAAGATTGAAATGAAACCGAATGCAGGTGGAAGGAAGGCTTAGCTGATGCTGAAGGGACTTTTGACAACCCTAACTTTGACTATAAGTGCTCAGCAGACAGGTGACATGGGGTGGATGAGACAATCTTAAGGCGAAACCACTGCACATTATCTGGAATATCGCTCGTAAAGATGATATTTGTACAAATTAATAGGTTGCAAGGGGATGATCTCAAGTCGGTGTACTTCCACCACACTTGTGCTGTTTGGTAGCCAATTCCACATCAAAGGAAATGCAAAGATCAATCGTACCCCATCTTAAAAGATGACGTTTGTGTATTAGCGCAAGAGAAATTTCTTAGGGCCAGATTTTCAGTGCACGGCCGTAGTTTAAACTCAGTTTAAGTGCCTGATCTGGCTAGTTTAAACTAACATCAGCCAAGCAAATGTCAGCCAGCTATTCAATTTGAACTCAGTTTACTTAATCTAAGTTTAAACTGGCACTGAAAAACTGGCCCTTAGAGTTGTCTGGGTAAACACGCGGTTTCTTACTGCTCTGTTGAAGCTACAAACCCTGGATTTAGCGATGAAGATATGATATGGCGTAATTCTTCTGGATTAGCGATGAGCGGAGCTCCAACTTGTTTCGAAGGTTTGTCAGATATTAAGAATTTTTTGTCCTCAAATGACAAACTGACCTCCAGTTTCTCTTTTCGGAGAAAGTACCTCGGTACCTTTCCTACTTCAAAAATAGCCAGACACTCTCATGGGCAACAGACGACAGCAAGACGGAAAATGGAACTGACATCTGGACGCAGATTATAATTGCTTTCCCGCTTTAGATAAAATGAAAATAATTTCGCAGTAGGAAGTGGTTGCAATGCTTAAGATAAAGGACTGGTACTTGGCAAAAGGTAGTGCGTATAGCAAAACAAAGTCTGCATTGCTAAACAAGCTGATGTAGATTCCCAAGAAACAGCTTCTTTAAGAATTGCCCGGGAATATAAAAAAGCTTAACATTTTGTGGTTACTGCGACACTGTGACTTTCATGTAACTGCTGACGTAATTAGTGAACTACGAGCCTTTGGATGACCTAATATAAGTGAAATAGTATAGCAGGAGCTGCCAGCTACATCAAGAATCTCCCTTGCTGATATACTGACGCCTGCAAAACAATTAAATCTTTTCTAAAGAAGTGCAAAAATTCCTTCAAAACCAGACAAAGAGGGAATTGCGAACCCTGGTAGTAATGATTACGGGTCACAATTCGTGAACATACCATATGGTCACCATAGGTATCATATATGGGCCACTGGGTAAATCTTGATGGAATACCTATAAGGCCAGTACTAAGCAAGGGCTTCAAGCACTATGTGCTACTATGCCTGAGTTACCGAAAAGAAGTTTTAGATTTCTTAGATCTACCATAAGCCGAATTATCTAGAGTATAATTTCGAAGTAATAAAAAAATCTGTGTCATATGTGAACGTAATTCGTTTTTAATTTCATTAAAAACACCCCCCACAACTCGTTCCACATAATTTTTCTACAAGTCTTCCATGATCTTAATACTTCTTTAAAAATATGAAAGGCGCGTTTGACAGTACTTATTATGCTCTTCCGCTTTCACGCTATATATTTTTTATCTCCAGAATAACTCTAAGCGAAACCATGATTCTTTTTTGCACCTAGGGATGCTTCAAAACCAAAATTTTGCATTTTTTCAATTACATATATGTAACCTAGTCAGGTCTGGACTAGGGTTGTTTACCAGCCACATGCGTTTTGCTATAAGGCACCATTTCTGATTTCGGAAGATTTCGGAAGATTTTCCATCGATTATATGTACTAGTAAATTTCTCATTGCCCTTGTAGTTCGCACACATGTGGCGCCGCTGGTCCTTTTGTTTCAATTATGCTTACGGTGATCATCCGCACTTTATCTAAAAAAAATCTATTTAGTGCTTTATTTCAAAACGTGTTGAAAGTACGTTTTTTGGTTCGATTTTAGGCATAAATCAATTTCAGCCTAATAGAAAAATATTTGGAAGAGAGTTCAGAGAATACAAATAATTTGGAGAGCTCAGCCTTGCAATTTATCTTGCCAGGACGTGTGCATTTACCATTCTTATTTAATGTAGTAAAAAATAGAAAATGAAAAATTGTTAAAGCTTATTTTGTTCCACGGAGAATATTTCGCCGTTGGGCTTCGCTATAGCTTAGGTTAAGTTACGTTGACGGAATGTGGAGTCATATATCAGCCAGAAGGTCCATTGTGATATTACTAGTGTGACCTGCTATGTACCACATCTACTTTCCCATGTAAAGGATCCACTTATTTTGCCGTACACAGCGGAGAAGGTTGTAAATACTCAGGGATCCTTTGGCCGAGTTCAACAACGCATGCCAGTCGTTTCTATTCTGTGTTAAATGGCGGCAATTGGAATTGCCAGGTTAAGCCAAGTCCTTCCCCTTAGTCTTTCCTTAGCAGTGGGGGATTCCCTCGCCCTCGTTTGTCACCAGCGAGTTCCGAGTTGAATACTTTCAAAGTTGAAGCTTCGCTGTCCATCCGAACAACATGTCCAAACCAGAGAAGCCGCCGTATTTTAATTCGCTGTGTACATGGCGTTGTAAAGCTCATACAGTTCTTCGTTCCATATTTCAGATTATGTTGCCGTATTTAGGACAAGCCAGGGCAGTTGTAGATAAAGTGCCCGATAATTTTCACCTTCTCCTCGTAGCACGAAGGCCTTTACGCTCTCTCCGTATTCCCATTATACAGTGTTCGATGATAAAAGCAACCTCTAAGCGAACGGAGGGATGATCAAGGATAACTAGATACTCAGACCTGTTCCCATTAATTCGTGGACCACCTGTGATTGTCATTTTCAATATTGCCGTCGTTGAAGATAGTTGGCCTGACGGCATTTGGGGCAGAATTTAATGACTGCATATTAGCTCTTCCGTGCCAACTTGTTCCCAATGCTGTTTCCAGGAATATTTATGTGCCCGGACACCCAAACTACATTATTTGTGCTTCGCGCAGTCAAATCGCTTAGAGGCATTTTTCCTTAAATTCGAAGAGGTATTGTGGCACCAAATCTGTTTTCGTAGGGTTAGACCATATGGCTCAACCCAATAGCCTAACTTTGCTGTACTGTCCTTATAGTGTTTCTAGAGCAAGTTTTACCTTTTAATCTAACGTTTCAAATCCGCCTTAAAATTTTGGGCTTAGGGTAAGTATATCTGGAGTCGTTCCTGGATGAGCCGGTATACTGAAAATGAAATCAGCTAACCAAATCATGTGTTGAGAGAAACATATTTAGTTAAATAAAAAGTAACTATACTCTTTTCTCAGTGTAACAGAGCCGACAATCCAGCCATAGATGGGATTCTCTTACATTGTACCCATCTTGTTATTTCATGAGGGCAGCTGAAAGTTTCTACCGTAGTTTGAAATCGAAAATAATGACATCAGAGCAGATGGATTCGGGGTCAATGATTTTAACATTTGAAGCAGATTATAGAGTGAAAATAAATTCAATTTCTAATCACATATAATTGATCTGTATTTGACTGATGCCGTCTTTGATAGATGCTATAATACCAGACTTATGTATTTACAAACATTGTTTGAAAATGCATTAGCTTTTTTGCTGCTTCGTATTACATATTAATTAGTTTCGCGTGTGCGTAATCAGTAAATTGCAGTACGATTCGTTTTTCAAAAGATCAACTCAAGATCAAACTGCAATCTCACGATCGGCAAGCCTTGAGTATAAATACATAACCACATACAAATCTATAAGCGGAATTTTTTGGAAAATACCTTTTCTATCAGTTTACATCAGTACCACATGTTTCACACTTTCGCGCCAATAACGTATTAAATCAATGCAAATATGCCCAAAGCACAATTCAACAAATTTGTAGCGGACGAAGCCGATCCACTGCACCCAGAAAATAGTTTGCATACAAACATTGAACGAGTGAAACACGATGAAGCGGTAAGCGAAGAAAACAAAAAATTATTTAAAACAGATTACATATACTTTCACATGTGAAACTAAAGTCCACTTCACAGGTCGTCATCAGCAGTGTAGCGGAGGATATTCTGCCAGCTAGTGGTGGTGAACGCGATAAATGGAGCCGCGAAATAGAATTTCTCTTTTCATGCATAGCTCTCTCTGTGGGTTTGGGCAATGTGTGGCGTTTTCCTTTCATAGCGCTGGAGAATGGTGGTGGCGCTTTCGTTATACCCTATGTCATTGTGCTCTTGCTCATCGGGCGTCCCATCTACTATATGGAGGTGCTGATCGGACAGTTTGCAAGCCGCGGTGCAGTGAAGGTGTTCGACATGGCACCCATTATGAAAGGTGATTTGTTGCAGAACTTTTGATTTTTTAATTTAAATATTCAATTAGATAAAGAAATTCTGCTAGATAATCCGAAAAAGTGTTCCTCCTAAATCGGATGTTGTAGTTAAACAAGCTTAATTAGCGTAATGGATATATGTATAGTTTAGAAATATATATTCTACTCTCGTCATAATGAAAGATATCACATCTTGTGTTCTGTTACGATTTTCTGTATTTCTGGAAGTCGCGGGTTAAATCGAGAGTGTCGGGAAATGATGTTTCTCCTCCCAACCCCAAAATTTTAAACATCTTCCGGTACCCCACATTCCAGGTCATTTTAAAACTGCTACCGTGGGTTCCGCGGATACCGATATCCCGTACACGTTTCTAGTTCCAAATTCTGTTGCAAATGTTGTTGGTGTTAAATTTCACCATTGTTTGTGAGGGCCCCAACTTTTTTAGCATTATTCTTTAACTGAGTGGGCCACCATAATGTTCTTAGAGTCTTCAAATTGTTTTCTATCGTTTACATTTACCAAGCTTCCTCCCAGAGCCTGATTGGATACGCTTAATTCGAATCTGTCTGAAAATACAACTATTAAATACTCCCATGATCTACGTTGATTCTGCCAAGGACTCTTTACAGCTTTCCTATTCCATTAATACGAGCATTAATTGTTATTAGTAAACATGCCCGATCGTTTAAACGAGTTTTGCCGAGCCCTATAAAGCACGGCAGTCGTTTCTCTTTTGTGCCAAGTGGAGCCAAATTCTCCCACAGTATGTCTTTCCACCATAGAAGGGACCTTCCTCTTCCCCTGCTAACACCAGCGGGTAACGAGTTGAATACTTCCAGGTCTGGAATAATTGCACCAATTACGTCCTCATCAAGCCAACAAGGCCGCCGTGCACTATGTCTATGTGGTTGTAAAGTTCGCAAAGCCCAAAGTTCTATCGTATGCGGTATGAGCCATCGCCGAGTATGAGCTCATTATTGTCCTCATTGAATTTTGTCACTGACCACGCTTCTGCGACATATACAAGTACAGGAATGATGAGGGATAGGGAGTGGGTTTTATATGGGCTTTACTTCACAATTGCCTGTTCAGCCCAAAACGACAATTGTTGGCAGGAGTGATTCTCTGTTGGATTTCAAGGCTGGAATGCGTATTTTCGAATAACCAAAGTGCTACACCTTTTCGAAATAGCAACTGTCCTGAGTGCCGAAATCCGAATCTGCCTTCACAAAACATGATTCATGCACTCTATCAACTCCTCAACGCCGAACTCTGGCAGACTAGTTGCCTCTCACCCACGAAACTGCTATTCTCGTCCTCGACTGGATGCTAGAGTTTATCTTTTCTGCTGGTTTCTCTGCAGTTATCATTCAATTGAATAAGAAAGTATTCCCTCATACCCTGGACATCGATCACTACGTCACCGCCTTTGTTATTTCTGGAATTAATGATGCGAGGATTGTTCATTCCAGTCAGAAAAAATGCAATAAAGTATAAAAAAAATTTAAAATGAGACCAAGCGTGAATTTTTAGTGATTTTTATTTGTTTTACTTTTGATTTAAAGAAAAAGTTTGAACTTATTTTGCTTTGCTTTGTTCTAAATAAATGCTAAGTATCTTTAATGTTAATAGTTTTATTGTAATTTTTGGTCATGACTTCATTGCAACATATTTAAGCATTCTCACTGTATGAAAACTATGTAAAATAATGCCGGTTCACCGGTTTTTTCGTAATTCGAAAATAGATAACCGGGTTTTTTCAAAGAAAGAAAAAGGCGAATAAGCGAATGATAGCCTGAATCATTTGCCAACCAATTTTGAAACCATAACAACCCTCCTGGAAGATGCAGAAACAAAAACACCTGAAAGCGAAAACACGAAACTAAACTAAATGTGAAAATAAAAAAGCTCTTCTTAAAAAAAAAAAAATAAAACGGTAACAAAAAAATAAAACTAACAAGAAATCAAAACCCATTGCGCCTGGACCACACTACTAAAGTGAAACTTCTTTTCATTAATTTCTAGTGCTTTCATATTGCTGAAATGCATCTTAAGTTTAATGTTAACCTCATCTTTAGTCTTGGTCTTCGTCTTTATATTCGTCCTCCTATTCGATTTTCACTTTCGTAAACGTATTCGTTTCGTTTTCTTATTGGTTTTACTCCCCGAATTCGTCTTTATATTCGTATTCGTTCTTGTATTCGTAGTCCTTTTGGGTTGGTCTTTGCAGTGGTTTTTATTCGTATTTGTCATTGCCTTCCTATTGGCCTCCGCATTTGCTTTCGCAGTCGTTATCGTATTCGTATTCGTTTTCCTACTCGTCCCCGTCTTTATATTCGTTTTCGTATCCGCGTTCGCCTTTAATTGACCCATTCAATCAAAAAGCAATCAATTTTGAAACCATAAAAACTCTTGTCATCTACAGAAAAATATCTTTCGAATTCACCTTTTTGGTTGCAAGGTTGGCATAGTAGAACCGCCGTAGCGTGCAAGATACGAGTATGTATAGTATATAATAGCTCTGGCCAAACTCTGGTGTGTAACGGTAGATTAGTAGGCTCAAAAGGCCTTTTCGTACAGGCAAAGTTTATTGAAACAATTATGCTCAAATGAGAAACTTCTGAAATTCACCTCGCTTACACCGACTATTTCTGATTTACTCCAAACAACTGTAAAATAAGCATTTTCCATTTTTTTTTAAGTTCCATCATTCAATTTCTTCTTAATCTCTATGAGTACACAAAAATATTTAATTTAAGTAACAACTAAATAAAGTATCGATCTAAGTATTATAACCGTAATTCCCAACTCCACAGGCATTGCGTATGGCCAAGTTTACGCTACAGCATTAGCTACTACCTACTATGCAGCCATTATGGCACTGACAATCAAATACTTACTCGCCTCCTTCACGCCATTGCTACCTTGGGCGACATGTCAGCCGGAATGGGGCGCCAATTGTGCGTCAATCACCACCTACAACTCCAGCGTAATTGGCAATACATCTCATGAGAAATTGGTCTCCTCAGCAGAGTTGTATTTCACGTAAGTACGAGTGGCACAATGAATTTATAAATATGCATGTATGTACTTAAATAGTCACTTAAGTTTTACTTACTTACTTAAAGCAAGGTAGTGCTGCGCGAAAAGGATAATATTGAAGATGGTATCGGGACGCCAAGTTTGGATCTTGTGATCTATTTATTTCTGGTATGGGTTTTGATTGCAGTTACTTTGATTAAAGGTAAGTTCTACTACAACTCGTGTACGTACATATGTATGTATGTATGTGTTGAGCTTTATTAATGCTTTCTCCAATTTTATTTTTCTTCAGGCATTCAAAGCTCTGGCAAAGCTTCGTATTTTCTAGCCTTATTTCCTTATGTCGTACTTTTTACTCTACTCGGGCGCGCACTAACTTTGCCTGGCGCCTGGGATGGTATAGTTTACTTCCTAAAACCGCAATGGGATCAGCTACTTAATCCTGAGGTAAGTATCGTCAATTATAGTTGTTTACTTAAGTTTTGATTTGATTTTTATTCAATGGTAGGTTTGGTATGCTGCTATTACACAGATGTTCTTTTCGTTAGCCATCTGCTTTGGCACGCTAATCATGTATGCTTCATATAATAATTTTCATAAGCGCGTTCACAAGTGAGTAATTTATGAAATTTTTTGAAATTTTTATCACACTAATTGGACGACTGAATTCTTCTGTATGGAATAATCGACTGTTCACCAGAGAGCAAAGGTGTAGTATAGGGACGGGTTGTGGGGGGTTGAAATTCGATTTTGCGAGACAGGCTAGTACTGTTTTTGTCAATGTATTGTGTACTTGAGTGCCGTTTTTGTAAATGTGTCGTGTACATGTTTATTTATAAACGTATGTGTTCCTTTTCTTTCGTACGTGCTTATTGATATATCTGTACTGTAGTGTTTTCGGACGGTACTAGCTCTTACTGCCAATATAGGAGTATTACATATATGTGTTTAACACCAAGTCATAAAATCTGTATCGTTCGTTCAATTTAAAAATATTAGGTGTAAAATTAAAGGCTTGTCCTTTGCAACATAGTTTTAGTTATATGAAAAGGGTTGCCATAGGTTAGAAAATCAAATTCAAATAATTGCTTCCGCAGATGTTTGCGTTAAATATTTAAAACCAAGTCATAAAATCTGTATCGTTCGTTCGATTTTCAAAAAGGCTTGCACTGTAGATGTGTAATATGGTTCTAGTTTTGTGCCATATGAATGTATGTAAGAAAATCCAAATCAAATTATTTAATAAGCTAAATAAATTACCCCAATATGGGTATCAATCGAAATGATTTTAAATGAACTTTATTTTTTAATTACATTTAAGAGGGGTGCCACCTGTTTGAAAAGTCGAATTTAGTTAAAGAAGTATTGTGCTTAAAATACTATGCAACAATTACAATATTTTTGAGGTGATTGAAGAGAGTGGCCACCTATTTAAAAAATTAAACTCAAATTACACTGTAGGACAGCCGAAACCAGCCCGGACTTTGTTAAAATTTTCTGGAAGTATACCCATCCAGTAGTAAAACACTCGGCGGATTTGCGAAAGTTAGCTCGTATTTGTATTTCATGGCCTACTAAAGTTTTCATGCCTCGGCCTAAGTAGTTTTCAAAAAAAATAGTTAAAATAAATGTCTGAGCGAAATTAAAGGTTAGGACATATAAAATAAAATTTCATGGGAAATATTTTCGTAGATAATTTTAACCTATTAGCTCCCGCCTAAAAGGGCCATTTTGATCCTTACTTCATTAAATACCGCAAAAAGCAACTTTGGAAGGTCGTTAGAGGACTGGTATACTCTAGAAAATTATTCTCCGGAAAATTTTACTAGGGGTCATCTCAGGCAAAAGCTTCGTGCTATTTACCAACGTAAAAGCCTCTAAAAATTTAAAATAAAAAATC
Organism: Rhagoletis pomonella; assembly: GCF_013731165.1. NCBI lineage: Eukaryota > Metazoa > Arthropoda > Insecta > Diptera > Tephritidae > Rhagoletis > Rhagoletis pomonella. The sequence continues at coordinate 46,740,030 of NW_023458562.1, read as the reverse complement.
AACAAAAAAATACTTTACATTATTTTTTTTTTTTTATTTAAGAATAACAGTTCCTTCTTGGCACAGATGTTTTGTTTCGATGCATCAGATCGAAAAACATGTATTTTTTACTTGCATCCCTAAGACAAATGGAGGGCCACACACAGTGATGACAAATTTAATCAGAAACAAAAAAGTTGAAGAGTTGATTTTTTGGAAATAAATATGAAATTCGATTTTTTCTAGAAAAATTCGATGTTATCCGAATTTCAGCAACACAAAGTTCGATTTCAAAAATTCGCCATTTCGAAGCTAAAATTCGATTAAAATTCGAATATCGAAGCTTCGAATATCGAATTTACCTATCCCTAGTGTAGTATGATATGCACAAACGATGCTCTGAATGCTATTTTAGATTTTCTGCCATTGGATTTGGTAGGATAACCGACGGAAGCGCACGCTACTCCTTGCTGAGAGATATCACTGTTAGCGTTTGGCCGATTTGCATCTGCGCCGATTTGTGGCGTGCGCCTTAATGTCACACAAAGAGGAGGGACCTACAGTTTTACGCCGACTCCGAACGGCGATTGTATTTTTATGAAAAGGTGTTTTCCGGAGCAGAAATACACTCAGAGGTTTGCCATTGCCTGCCGGGGTGCGACTGCTATTAGAAAAAACGTTTATATTTTACTTATGATGTCAGTCGGAAACTTAGCTTGATTTCAGGCCCTGCATATTCCACGCTGCAGTCTAAGCTATCATGGTGACATCTTAATTTTTAGTAAGAGACAGGCTGAAATCAAAGCTCTGAGCTCTTTCACATTTTATTCCAAAATTGCGCAGGATATGGCCAAGCTGAACAGATTTCATCTCGCTTGGGCCTCTGGTCTTAGGGACATAGAAGCAAACTCTATGGTAGGGGAACTTGCAAGGCAAGGCACGACCAAGCAGATTATTCCTGATAAAAAACGCAAGGGTTGCCATGCACAACTTGCAAGCTACTACTTAAAGAACTTAAGTATGTACAAACAAGCTGGAGGCAGATGGAGTCAAAGTACGACTTGTCGAATTTCCAGGCCGACGTTTGAATGGGAATGGAGTGCAATGGGGTATAGTCATTGCGCTGGGTATGCAGTTACAGTTGCATGGCTATACTCAATCCCGACTCTTGCGTCCTCGTTCGCGCACTCTGGGCAACGTGAGCAAACCATGTGCGAGATGCGGTAACCAATCCGAGTGGAGCCTTGGGTCACAGCAGAAAGAGAGGGAGCTTCGGTGGGGCCACTCTGACTTATTCGGTTTAAGGGCTCACTGAAGTCTGCAGCGTCTGTTCACCAGTAGGTGCGGCTGCAAGCGGGTGTCTGCTTGGAGCAAGTGGCTCGCTATATAAACGTGTATTTGGTTGCGAAACCAACCCCGTCCCAGCAATGGGTTGTGCGCTGGGCTTGGGACCCGCCACGTAAAAACCACTTCCAGTGAAGAAGCAAGGCAAAGCCTCGGATGAGACCCCCCCTTATGATGACGACCACAGTAAACGTTTAAAGGACTACGATTTGAGGGCATGCAGCTGGAATGTCCGGACCCTTAATGGGGAAGGTGCCTCTGCCCGGCTGGTTGATGTCCTCGTAAGGACAAAAGCTGACATCACCGCCATCCAAGAAATGCGTTGGACGGGGCAAGGCAAACAATGTATAGGGCCTTGCGACGTCTACTACAGCTGTCATGTAAAGGAGCGCATATTCGGAGTTGGATTTGTGGTGGGAGAGAGACTCCGTCGCCGAGTACTGTCGTTCACCCCGGTGGACGAGCGTCTAGCCACAATCCGCATCAAAGCGAGATTCTTCAACATCTCGCTCATCTGCGCCTATGCCCCGACGGAAGAGAAGGATGAGGCATCCAAGGATCTCTTCTATGAGCGCTTGGAGCGCACGTACGAGCGCTGCCCCCGTCATGATATCAAAATCGTGCTTGGCGACTTCAATGCCAGGGTGGGCAAAGAAGGGATCTGTGGAACCACCGTCGGAAAATTCAGACTCCACGACGAAACGTCCGACAACGGATTGAGGCTGATCGACTTCGCCGGGGCCCGAAACATGGTAGTATGCAGTACTAGGTTCAAGCATAAAAAGATCCATCAAGCTACCTGGATGTCTCCGGATCGAAAAACGAGAAACCAAATCGATCATGTTGTGATAGACGGAAGGCACGCTTCCAGTGTTTTAGACGTACGCACACTCCGAGGCCCAAACATCGACTCGGACCACTATCTTGTTGCAGCCAAGATACGCACCCGCCTCTGTGCAGCAAAAAATGTGCGCCCAAATATGCAAGGAAAGCTTAACGCCGAAAAGCTGCAATCACAACAGACAGCCAGCGCTTTCGCTACTCGACTCTCACACCTGCTCTCAGAGAGCACTCTTCAACAAACCGACATATGCGAGCAGTGGAACCACATTTCCCGCTCATTAAGTACCGCCGCCGAAGAAGTAGTCGGATTTCAGCGAGCCCGAAAGAACAACTGGTACGATGAGGAGTGTCAGGAAGCTGCAGAGAAAAAAGATGCCGCCTACAGGGCCACGCTGCGATCGGGCGCAACGCGCGCTATGTGGGACCGCAATAGGGATCTGAAGAGGTAAGCGAGACGTATTTGCCGCAACAAGAAGAGAGAGGCCGAAATACGTGAGTGCGAAGAGCTTGAAATGCTGGACGACAGGAGGAATGCCCGAAAATTTTACCAGAGAGTTAGGCGACTTACGGAAGGTTTAAAGACCGGGGCGCACTCCTGTAAGAACAATAATGGCGACCTAGTAACTGATGTCCAGAGCCCTACTAAATGGTAGCAGCACGGAAAGTTGTGGAGAAGAAGAACCCGAGCCCGCAGTCGATGATGACGGAGTCGACATTCCACCGCCTGACTATGACGAGGTACGTATAGCAATAACGCGGCTGAAAAACAACAAAGCCGCTGGAGCTGACAGCCTGCCAGCTGAGCTATTCAACTACGGCGGCGAGGAGTTGATAAGGTGCATGCATCAACTCTTGTGCAGAATATGGTCAGATGAACGCATGCCCGATGACTGGAATTTAAGTGTGCTCTGCCCAATCCACAAGAAAGGTGACCCCGCCATTCGCGCCAACTACCCCGGGATCAGCCTTCTAAGCATAGGTTACAAGGTCTTATCGAGCGTATTGTGTGAAAGACTGAAGCCCACCGTCAATGAACTGATTGGGCCTTATCAGTGTGGCTTTAGACCTGGCAAATCCACCATAGACCAGGTATTCACAATACGCCAAATCTTGGAAAAGACCCGCGAGAAAAGGATCGACATTCACCGCCTATTTGTCGACTTTAAAGCCGCTTTTGACAGCACTAAAAGGAGTTGCCTATACGCCGCTATGTCTGAATTTGGCATCCCCTCAAAACTCATACGGCTGTGTAAAATGACGTTGAGCAATACCACTAGCTCCGTCAGAATTGGAAAAGACCTCTCCGAGCCGTTCGCCACAAAACGGGGTTTCAGACAGGGCGACTCCCTGTCATGTGACTTCTTTAATCTGATGTTGGAGAAGATAATAAGAGCTGCAGAACTGAACCGCTCAGGAACAATTTACTACAAGAGCGTGCAATTGCTGGCTTATGCCGATGACATCGACATCATCGGTAACAAAAACCCCGAAGTCTGTTCTGCCTTTTCCAAGTTGGATAGGGAAGCAAAGCGCATGGGTGGTAAACGAGGACAAGACGAAGTATCTCCTGTCATCAAACAAACAGTCAGCACATTCGCGCCTTGGCACCCACGTCACTGTTGACAGTTACAATTTCGAGAAAGTAGAGAATTTCGTTTACTTGGGAACCAGCATTAACACCGATAATAATGTCAGCATTGAAATCCAACGTAGAATCACTCTTGCCAACAAGTGCTACTTTGGACTGAGTAGGCAATTCAGGAGTAAAGTCCTCTCTCGACGTACGAAAACCGCGCTCTATAAGTCACTCATCATGCCCGTGCTGGTATATGGCGCAGAAGCATGGACAATGACAACATCCGATGAGGCGGCTCTTGGAGTGTTTGAGAGAAAGATTTTGCGGAAGATTTACGGGCCTTTACGCGTTGGCGACGGCGAGTACCGCAGGCGATGGAACGATGAGCTGTATGAGCTTTACAACGATATGGACATAGTGCAGCGAATTAAAATACAGCGGCTCCGCTGGCTTGGTCATGTCGTTCGAATGGACACCGACGCTCCAGCTCTGAAAGTATTCAACTCGGAACCCGCTGGTGGTAGCAGAGGAAGAGGGAGGCCCCCACTGCGATGGAAAGATCAGGTGGAGAAGGACTTGGCTTCACTTGGCGTATCCAATTGGCGTCAGTTGGCACAGAGGAGGAACGACTGGCGTGCTTTGCTGAACTCGGTCAAAATCGCTTAGGCGGTTACAGCGCCAAAAAAAAGAAGTTTGAATGGGATCGGAAAAGGCCACGAGGAATATACTCTCTGAGAAGGGCAGATATCTAGCATTGCGGGAGCTCTGACCGGGCACTGTCTAATAGGAAAACATGTAGAAAGACTCGGCATGCGTTTCCAAAGGTGTTGCAGAAGATGAAGAAGTACTGTACTAAGTACTAAAGCTACTCTAATGGAAGTATTTAAGCGAATAAGCTTTAAACCATGGACAACCCTATATATGTAAACAGGTGGTCAAAAATATCTCCAAAAAGATCAAAAGATTCTGTAACTGTTTAAATTGGGCTCAAGTTTTATAAGAAGGTGTGATCTTCTATGACAATCAGGCAACCCCGAAAGCTTTAGACAAAGTCCCTTACTGAATACCATCGATCATATCAATATTTCTAGTCGTGCGACGAATTGGCTGGAAAAGGTACGATAACCTTCCGGAAAGGATACGGTAGCCGTAGCATAGTAACTTTGAAACAGTTTGTTAGAGATCACATCATTCTAGTAGCTGATGGATGCTGGTACAACTTTTTGGCTTGTGAAACTTCTTAGTTTACCTGGTCTTCCTATAACAGGCAACGCACAACATTGTTCTTGAGTTTAAACAGAAAAGCGATGCCTTTTCATATGAAGGCTCTTACGGAGCACTTTCTAATGTGTAATCAAAATTGGCCTGTATTGGCCTATTAGAGCCGACGATCTACTCTGCTTATGAAACATGTAACACCGAATCGAAAAAGTTGCCAAACGGAAAAATTAATTAACAAAATGACAGTGCTGATCACGACTTTCACTGAAAACCACTAGCCGACGCTAGTAGTCGAAGTGCCAAAATATACTCTTATTTTTATGACGGAAATTCGTTCAAAAAAAAAACTGTATATTTGTTTTATAAGACATTTGAGAATTGAAAAAGTGTTGAAGACTATTTTCAGGTATTCCAAGGATTTTTAAAAGTGATTTAGGTGTCATATTTTAATAGGAATATCGATATTTTTTGAATGTGTGTAGTTAAATATGGATGTTCTATTAGGGTATAGATAATTTCTGAGTTTCTATTATTACTATAGCATCAGTTTCACAAATCATTAATCATCATAACTTTTTTGTCCTTAATTTGGTGCTTTAACCCTAAAAAGTTTCAAATGAATATTCGAAAAAAAAGAAAACTTAGACGAATATAACTTCAGATTGATGAACTTTAAAGGCACCGTTGAATATTCTGCTTCCTTGCGCTTTTTTTAAGATCTCAATTACCCAAAAATATGAAGAACTTTTCATTATTTGTTCATTCTTTCACTCCACAGGGACGTAATGATCGTGACGACAATAGACTCCTTTACCTCAATACTCGCTGGTTGTGTTATCTTCGGCATACTTGGCAATCTCGCGCTGGAAACCAACAACACAGATATATCGAAAGTGGTTAAGGGTGGTACAGGCTTGGCTTTCATCTCATATCCAGAAGCTATAGCAAAATTTAAATATTTACCGCAATTTTTTGCCGTGCTCTTCTTCTTCATGCTCCTCGTATTAGGTAAGTATTGCTTTCGACAACCGTTGGAGATAAAGTTAGAGCGGAGAATAATAATAAGGTAATTCCTTCTTCAAAGGTATTGGCAGTAATATTGGCATGTCTTCGTGTGTTATAACAGTATTTAAGGATCGTTTTGATCACATACCACAATGGGTAATCACAATCGGATTCGCAATCTGCAGCTTCCTTTGTGGCCTGATCTATACAACACCTGGTGGACAATATCTACTGAATTTGGTGGATTTCTTTGGTTGTTCATTCATTGCACTTTTTTTGGCCATAGGCGAGATTGTGACTATTTCATGGATTTATGGTGAGTGTGATCCGTGTAGACTTTGCTTAGTAAAGTATTTAAATTCCTATGTCTTTTTTTCAATAATTATAGGCGTCAAACGCTTCTGCAAGGACATTGAGTTCATGTGCAATCTAAAGACCGGGTTCTATTGGCGCATCTGTTGGGCCATTTTCACACCTGGTCTCCTGTTTCTCGTGCTTGTCTATACGCTGATCAACTACAAACCGCTTGAATATAAGGGTATGGAGTATCCGGAATATATTTACAATATTGCTTGGCTGATATGGCTCATTGGTGTGGGTCAACTGCCATTTTGGGCTTTATATACCGTCTACAAGCAGCCGGGCAATACTTTTATGCAGGTTTGTGTTAGTTGAATAATCAGAAAATTTTTATAAAATGTGTGTAATGAATTTATGTTTTCAACAGAAATTCAATCAAGCCATAAAACCAAAGTCCAACTGGGGTCCAGCGTCAGCTGAGCAATTGGAAAAGTATATACTATTTATGAAAAATTCACAGAATCACAACCCTGAACATGGTTGGACGTCGCGAATTTATGATAACATTTTCGGTTGATTTCAATCGATTGATTTTGTTTATGTTTTTGAAGTACTTAAGTGCCTGATTAACTCAAATACACAGTTTTATTTAGGAAAAAAAATGCAAAGTTTTTAGTTTAAAATTTATTTCAATATGGTTCATAGCTTAATTTTATAGCTTAATTTTATTGCTTATTTCCCTTTTTTAAATTTTTATATTCAATGAAAGAAAATATTTATTTGCTATTGAATACATACTAAGCAGTAGATTTTACTCGTTTGATACGCTAGATTTTTGATATTACCGTTAAACGGTTCTTGGGGTAATTACAGTGTAGAGGCGCGTGGAAAAGAAGATAAATGAGAAAAAGTGCATTTACTAGATTTTTAGAAAGCGTAATTATGTTTTAGTACATCTTAAACGTATTTTAGGCCGGCGGTATAGTAGTGGCAAGTGGCAAGCGGATTGTTTTCTCAGCACGCAGAAAATTATATCTACTTTTTCAAATTAATATAGATTTTTTATTTTACGATTTTTTTAGCGAAGAAGTGAGGTACGATTTATGCTTTTTTACTTTTGTTTTTGAAAATTTGTGAGTTTTGTGACATTGGTTAAAAATTTTTTAAAACCAGTATTATTACTGATTTTTTTCTGTTACGATTTTAAAAATATTTGCAATTTTTTATTCATTGATATATATATTTTTTTATTTTAGCTAAGCCATTTTAATGCTTGTGGACAAATATTTTGTGGCACTTCCTAATTTAATTAATTTACAAAAGTTTAAAATAATTAAATGTATAATTAAAGTTGCAAATTTTGCTATTTTGGCAAATCAGCTTTAAATAAATGGAATTTGTTCCCCTTTTTAATGCTTTGTTAACCAACTCATCATTTCACTTGTGTGCAAATGTATGTATATAGATAAACAATAATTGGCTTAAAGCCTGATTATGACAACTTAACTTAACTTAACGGAACGTAGAACTTAGAGAATCAAAATGAAACAGATTTCGACGTGGCATTAAGTTAAGTTAAGTTTCGGCTGTTCAATTATAAGCAATCTATTTAACAGAATTTTTAAGAGAGAGCCGTAAGTTACGTTAAGTTGCCATAATCAGACAGTGAAACTTGTTTGCAATAAATTTTTAAAATTATGTAATTAAATTTGCATTTTTCTAACAAATTTTGTGCAATGAAGCTATAGAACTTATTTGCAATCAAAAAATAAGGGGATTCACAGGATGTCATAACAATCATTTTATCATAAAAGTCATGAATTTGTCTGTCTGGCGGTTGCCATGAATCTACTTGCAAATCACTTATTTTTTTGTCAAATTTTGTCTGGATATTGTTTTAGCTAAAAATGTATTTGAAATATATTGGAAAATCTATCTACCACTTTTATACATACATACATACTATATGTAGTTAATTAACAGTTTTGATTTTGTTCAAACTTTCTGAATTTGAAAAGATATTTGTTAGAAAAGTTGAACCTTTTTTGTTATATTTAATATTAAATTTAGGACTAAAAGTGAGAGTGCGTGACGTCCATAGCGCCACCGCAGTTACCAAAAAAGTTGAATCGATGTATTTGTATGAAGTAAGGCTAGCTGAACAAAGCTGACGGAGACAGTGATGCACGAATTAGCTCAACTTTTAACTTTGCTTATAAGTTTGCGGCAAGTGACAACTATTCTATGTTCTGTTAATATATTTGAATGTTAGTGAACATGTTTAGATTTACTCAAAAAAGAAATGTTAAATATGAAAAAAGAATCAGTGATGCCAATTTGGTTAAATTTGAATTTTTCGTGGGAATGGCATTAAATTATGGGGGACTTAATTATAGGAACGATTCTTAGTGGAACATTGCTATTAGGAGAATAAATTACAACTTCTAATAACAATCTGTCTTCACGACACTTTTCACTTTCATTTTACCTTTATAAATATTTGACACTACCATTTCTCACTTCGCTTTCGGTGCCAAGCTAACGTCCGGCAAAGTTTTGAGCAGTCAATTAAAAGTAAGTATTTATGAATAAGTATTTAGAAATTGTTTCCAAAATAATTAAAAAAAAAACTGCAATCAGAAATAGGCTTGGAATTGATACTTTGGAGGCAAGTTTACAAACAGAACAACTGTTTAAAAATAAAACCAATTTGATTTTAGTTCGAAGAAATAATGCCTGATATGCATGCATATATTATAGATATGCTTTGCGAAATATACTGAGAAGTAATAGTTTTATATATTATTATCTCATAATTATTGATATCACTTGGTTTTTTAATAAAAATAACAATGAAGTGCTTTAAATAGTAAACGTTTTTTTGGGGAATACCATAGAAAATAGGGGAATTTTTTCAGTAATTTCCTCCAAATTCGCCTTAAAAGAGTTGGCATCCCTGGAAAGAATAGCTAATAGAATAAGTGCAAAAGGTCAAAGCAATTTCGGCAAGGAGTGTATGATTACTAGAGATGCCAGATCCAAATAAAAATAAATATAATAATATACTTAATTTTTATAATAAATAAAAAACAGTTTTAATAACCAGATTCATCGAAAAGCTATCAAGTAGCTAAACACCTCGTAAATACGTAAAAAGTGGAGATACGATTTTTCTATATTACGACAACTATGTACATAAATGAGCATTCAACAGAAGCTTTATACATTTTGGCCCTGCTTAAGAAAATGGTTACATTTTTTCGAATTACCAATTTTACTGAATTTGTTGCTAAATTTTTACATGCAGCGTATGTAGAAGAAAATATGCATGACCGTCAAGAAAAGTGGGCTACAAAACGGCATACTTTTCTTTCTAAAAGGGGGTAATTAGGGAGTCAAGAATTTTAAAGCAAATTTTCACAAAGTTATCGCACTTGGTGATGCAAAAATATTCACATCATGCGTCAAAAAGTGCGATAGTAATCCCAAAATTGTCGCTAACCGGTTACAGAATCTCTCCTCAGATGTGTTCAATTAATCGACGCTGACAATGATGGGGACGCAATGGACGTTATGAACTTTCACTTTCAGAACTCGAATTTAAATTTTTCTTTCATTTTTAACTTCCTACTTATGTTTAGAAGGCCACAAAAAATGAAAATTTATAGCAAAATGTCGTGTCAAAAAGGTGTAACACATGTACACTAGGGTGTACGAGAAATACTTTTTTTTACGTACGTACGTAATTTTCTTAACCTCTATGTTTTGTTTTTGCCTAAGTAGGATGTATATAAAGTTTTGTTGCTGTAGGTCCATGATAACCCGACTTCAAGTTGAACTTTTGGTTAAGATTGTATTGAGAATACCGCTTGTTTTCTTGCATGTCCTTCTTTTCGTTTTTTTTTTTTGTTTGGGGGACCAATTATGGATACAAACGGGAAGGTGATTCCCAAAACAGCGAGAGCTAAGGCGCCACCGTGCTTTTCTGCTGCAGGAAAAGCACAACGCTACGTATTATGAGATTGCGGGGATAGATGGTCTATCATAGACCACGTGGTTGACGCGTGAGATGTCCCATAACAATAGCTTGGGTACGTGGCACATTATCGGAATCAGCGGAAATCTTCGAGATGCTTCAAGAGTGCCTAATTTAAGGCGTATACGATTGAATTCCAAGATGGCACGGCTTATTTTACGTTAAAAACAGAAACGGAAAAATTACGGGCCGATTTTATAATAGAATTAAAGAATATTTTAAAATTTAAAGGATGCTTTATTTTGCTGATCGATTTCATAAAGCCACTTTAAAGATGAAGGTGTCCATAAAGGCTCTTTAGTTAAATACCCAAAATGGAAATTTAAATTACGTAATGGTCCTATTTGTAAGAAAAAAAGTAGTTAGTAGTAGTTTTCGTAGCTATAATTTTACATATTTATAACAATCAGCTGATGCAATTTTGCCGATATCAGCATTTCCAACTTTGGTACATATTTCCATTTAAATGAACCTTTTGTTATTATTCAATTGCCTTTGCATTATGAAAACACTTCTTGTTTAAAGAACATTTAAATGACACTTTAACTAAAAGGATACTTTTGCAAAAGGAACTTTAAGTGTTTCATTATGAAATTGGCCCTAAGCGATACACCCTAATGTACATGGATACTATAGTCATACGTGCATGTGTAAAATGTTTGCATTCTAGTTCATGCTACTTTTGATTTAACAACTTGCCATGAAAATATTTTTGTTCTAATTTCATTAAAGCTAAACCCTTTTTAAGCGATATCATCTTATTTTTTAAATTGTTGGAATATTTTACTTTTTTATTTCTACTTAATCTTCGATTTAAAAAAAGTTTTCATATCATGATATTGCTTTGATTGCGTTCTCTATTGTTTATTTATTTTTCTAAAGTTGTAACCTTTGTAATCCACTATTTAATTTAATATGATTTGGTATGGCTTAAGATTTAGTTAAACTATTTAGCACGTTACTTGTATTTATTTTTTGATTTGCAATTTGAAGTTTAAAATTTATTTTAAGTTCTAGTATGTGTTCTACGTTTGCTTTAGTTTAAATGTAATTTGCCTAATTAGAAATTGTAGCTTAATGGTTTTTCTCTGAGTGTAGCACTGGTGCTCGCATAACTGCGTAATTGATTTTTGTTTTATTTATCACAGCATTTTTTTTTATTTATTACGTATTCTTGCTAGTTTTTTATTGTTCCGGGCTCAACTTAATGAGAATTTGCCCATTTGATGTAATTTAATAAAAATATTTTATTTTTTATTTTTAAATTATTTTTTTTTATCTACATTTTGTCAATTTTGTCATATTTTTTATACTCGAAACAATAAAATTTTTGTATTGGATTTCACTTGGTCATATAATATGTTTGTAAATACTTGACCCTCGCGTCTTACCTTAAAAGAAGTCATATTTATTCCCTTAACATCTTGTGCCCATCCAAAGCTTTTTAAAATACCGTGCTACAACTATTTTTACACACAGAGAAATTAATATATTCGCGAAACCATGGGCATATATGTATAGAAAAAATTTTATCTTTGAAATTTTACAACACTTATTTTTCGAAAAATATTATATGTTAAGGACTCATATACACTCGACAACATCCTCGAATTCCCAAACTCTAACTTTATAAGTTAAAAAAACTAAATTAATTAAAATTATATTTCCGATAACTATTCGTCCTTGTGCACCAAAAAATTAAAATTTTTTTTAATTTTACATATTGTTATTCTACATTGTTATTCTACATTGCACTGAACTCTTTAAACAATTTGGAATTAATTATATATTTCAAACTACACTCAGAAACAAGCATTTCCTTAAAACAAGAAACCAGTTTCCTTATTTTAGAGTAACTGCGTCACTAATTTGAGGAAGTAAATTTACTCAATACAATAAGGAATTTACATGAGGCGATTTTCCAAGCAACTTTTAGTTGAAAGCAACAATCGCCTTGTGTCAACGGCCTTTCAACTAATCGCTTTCAATGAAGTTGGTCGGCTGCCTACTTTCGTTCAACTTTTTATTCAACTAATCGCCTGTGAAAGTTGAATCATGTAAATTCCCTATAAGTAATAATTTTGTCTGCTGTTAAGACGAAGTTAATTGTCGGCTGTGGCGTCGCGTGAAAACTACTGCTTCTTGTTCTGAGTTCGCAGATTCCAGTCCGGTTGGAGGTAGACAGAGTAAGTAAGTCAATTATTTCAATTCAAATACAAATTACAAATCGTAAATTTAATTTCAAGTATGGAAAAACCCAAATACTCAAATACAATTTACAATTATAATAGAAAAATTAAATAAAGATATTAAAAAAAAAATCCTGGTATGGGACTCGAACCTTGCATCTCTCCACTGCCACTCCATTGCGACTGTTTGTGCACCGCGAGCAAAATCACATACTTATTCCTTTCACGGCAAGTTAATTTTTCCTAAGAAGAAATAAAATAGTACTGAAAACTAAGATATTGTGTTTTCCTTAAACTGAGTCAAATCGTTTACTTATATTAAGGCAGCCATATGTTTGGGTCCATTGAAAAAAATCATGACGTCAGAACTCGGTTTTACTATATTTTGTCTATACTTTCGTGAATAAATATGCATATTGATTGCTTCGTGTGTTTCGACATTTTTTTGGTTTTTATCGCACGATATAAACAAAATTACGAACATTTTGTAAATATTAAATTTTGCACTTCACCCCTGGTTAGGGGTTTTTGCACAAACTGCGTGGCGTGTATGGAAAGGAAGAATTCATTATGGAATTACATCACCCTGACGGCGGAAAAAATAGGTAAACAAATAAGCTTGGTTTCTCCAACTGGACTTAACTTTTAACAAATTTTAACAAATAAGCTGAATAAAAAGTAGGCTAACTTTTGACTTAAGTCCAAAAAATGGCTAAACTAAGTTAAGTTGAGTTGAAAGAAGTAATTTAAAAACAATTTTTTTTAACGACAAGCTTCTATTAGAGGTTAATACAAAAATCGACCCCCTCACCGCCTAACGGCTAAACTTTTGTGGAGGTATTTCTTTCCATTTAAGTAATACACGTACTAAATATCCGTCAATAAATACGGGGTTTTCATACATTTCGTCACCTACACCTAGCGGATTAATTCATCTTGCACATTGCCTTGTCATCGGTTTCTGCGCTAAGATTGAAGTTTCAAGTTTCTAGCTAATCGGGAAGTGGGTCGAAAATTGCGGCTAGCAAAAGCAACGGACTACGTCCACACTTCGGCCACGTACTTACCAAGGTTTCGCAAAATGACTTCGAGTTATGGTAGGTCATTAAGACATTTGTTATGGTGCGAGTAACATCGCAGTAAAATTGTAAACTTTTTTTAATAAAGAAATGTGTTTTTCATTAATTTATACTAATCGTGTGATCCGGGCTTAATTCCTAATTTTGTCGCAAATAGTCGACTTGCGATCCTTTTATTTCGGGTTTACAAGACTTAAGGCCGAATTCACTGTGCTTAGTTAAACCATTGTTAACTTATCCACCAACAAGAGTTTAACTATGAATTTATATTTACAGTCACATAATAAGCTATGGGAATTCATGTCGTCTGGAAATATACAAATTGGTTCCACAAACAAATTTTAATTTCACATGAGTTTAACTATCAGGGCATGCAGGTTTAAACTCTTTTTAATTGAGCACTGTGAATATCAAAATCGATAGTTAAACTCTTGTCAGTAGTTAACTGCGCACTGTGGATTTGGCCCTTAAAGGCTTAGGGTGTCTAAATTAATTTTTATCAATGCATTTTTTAATTTATATTTTTTCTTCATATTCTTAATTCTTAGCTGCTGATTTTATTTTAGAGTTCGATTTTTTCGACTTTAAGCTTCATATTTTTTACAATTTTTTTGGACTCCACGGAATTTCATGTCTCACGATTTTTAAAGACGAGTTTACATACATCATTCCAGATTATAGATACATATTCAGTTTTTTGTTTGTTTTTTTGTTTCAAGAAAAAGAGCAAAACTTGTGTGTTATGACCTTACCCAACGGAAAACTCTTTGCCCTCAAAATAAAATTGAATTCTGCCGGTTAATATAAAATTTTACTCCTGGCCAAAACTGAAATGCGCATATGTAAACTCGCTCAAATGATTTTCTTCTCTTCACAACATTTCTGATACTCTGAATTTCTTTTTAGCATTTTCCTTTGTGAAATATCTTTTTAAATTGTTTGTTTTTTAAGCATTTTTATTTTATACATATTTGTATTCATAAATACCTTACTTTTGGCATATGTATGTATGCACTTCAGATTTATGAGCACCATTAATCATACTGATTTCCTTCTGCAGCATCATTCTCATCCCACTGTGGCAGTTAATATACAATATGTATTTATATAAAACTAAATGGTTGTTGTTCCTTAAACATTTGTTTAAACATATAAAGTACATATACACATGTGTATGAATGTACGGGTATATACAAATGCGCCCATACGTGTACATACTTAATTATGTGCATGGTATTTTTCACTCTCAGAGGCGGCTGAGTTATCACAGCAGTTAATTACAAAATGTATTGATTAAAAACTGAGCTTTTATCAGTTAATATTTATATACATTCAATGAATAAATAAATTAAATTGATTGCCCGAGGTCAATAAATTAATTTTAAATTTAGTGTTAAATAAACTTTGCTTTAGACAAATCAACTGATCTTTCATAAGCAAATATTTAAAACCCTGAACAAAATTAAGATTTTTTATTATATTTAATTTATTATTCATGCGAATATTGGTTAAAATAATGCAAAGCATATTCAAAATAAAGTATCAAAAAATTTTTTAAACTAAATAAAAATAGAAAAATCCATTAAAACTGAATGCAAGTAAAGTTATAATAGAAGCTTAAGTAGATTAAAAATTAATAGTAAAGTTTACATTAAAAAATTCATAGCGTCAAAACTCTCAAAAATAAAAAATTAAATAAATTAATAAATAACGAAATAAAGCCAACAATAAAATCATGACAAAGATTGGAAATAAAATAAAAAGAGTAATTAGAGACTATACAAAAAATTACGTAAAATATTTAAAATGCTGTGCAATAGAACAAAGTAAAATAAATTCACGCAAAATAAGAACGAAATCTTTGAGCTAAAACTAGAGCACTTTTACAGTAAAATCCAGATTGAAACATGAAACTTAAAAAAAAGTGAAATAAATTAATTTTTTTGTTGCGAGATATACCGTGCAATAACAACTAAAAAATTTTAAAACACACGAAACTATGGCCTAAAATATACTAAAACTTCGTTTTAAGTTTTGCTCTCTGAAATCTGGATTTCTTTTAAAAAGGACTTCAGAATTTTAAAGATATGATAAATTCAAAAAATATTTAAAACATTCCGTGCATTGTGGAATAAAAATAAAGTTTTATGGTTAATGAGGACGAATGGGTACTGAAAATGCTCTTTTAATTAATTTTATTTTTTTTTAGTTAAAAAAGTTAGCATATAATTTTTTCAAAAATAACTATTTAAAATTTTCAAGGATATTCTAGAATACAATTTTAGAAGAATTTTTTCAATACTTATTAGTCTTTATGCACAAAAAGAGGTATTCTTCACCTCATTTTCTCTTTTGTTTGATACTCATATTGGTAGTCTGCATACAATGCACTGACTTTTTAAATCATTTTTTGCAATAAGCATAATATGACTATTTAAACGCTATGATCCGCCATTTTGTTTGGGATGCCATTTTGGTTACGATGTTTTTTTTTCTAAAAAGCATTGTGTTCTGTGTGGGTTGAATTTTTCTGTTTATAAATTTATTGTTACGCTTCAACTGAAAAAAAATCGTTTGTGGTGATTTGCAAACTTTGTCCTTCTTGTCTGGAAAATGAAGACACTACTGGTATATACCTTATCAGCAGTTGCACGACATTCTGCAGGCTCAAATAAGAGATGGATAAATATGTAGTTTGGGTTTATCAACCATAAAGAAAACGAGAATTTATTTGAAAAAGGTTTGAAATTAACAAACCAAAAGAAAAGGAATAACTTAAGCTAAAATA
>NW_023458562.1:46695388-46723660 GCF_013731165.1 Rhagoletis pomonella | reverse complement strand
AAAATAAAATAAAATAAAATAAAATAAAATAAAATAAAATAAAATAACATACAGTAAAATAAAATAAAATACAACGAAATAAAATAAAATAATGACAGTTCCTAATATAAAATAAAATAAAATAAAAATAAAAATAATCAAAATAATAATAATTCTGCACTAAAATTTCTATAACATATTAATTCGAAATTCGATAGTAAGCAATAAAAAAGGAAGTTCAGTGAAGGTAAACACATATTTCATATAACTTAAACTAATTTCTGCCACCTGTTTCTCATCTACGCAGTTCCCATTGAGTATTTAGGCATACGGGAAATATAAGATTTCCAAATTTGTACACTTTTTTGCAATTGAAAAAATTTCATTTCATATGAGTAATAAAATATTTATATCACTTTCAGTGCTTAAATTCTAATCTAATAAGTATAATGAAATTGTTCATTAATTGTTTGCTAAAGCCGTAGTTTTATTCATTTTATTTATTTATGTGTATTGATAATATTTTATCATATTTATGTATTAGGGTTTGCTCAAGCCGATAAAAAATTTTTAAGTACCTACATATCTACTGTAGGAATTATTAATTTAAATTTGTATGCATAGAATTTCGCGCATTAGTCATTCCTATTAATTTTAAATTTTATAATTGCACAGTTATTTGGTATACAAAAATATGCTTTTATGTACATATGTACGTGTAACATACATATGCTTTGAGTTCTTGTAAAACATATACGCTCAAAAGTGTCATTATTTTAACAGTACCTTTATTGCCAACTTTTCTCATTCAAACAGTTCATTGCTGCCATGGATTTGGTGCTAATTTACTATTACTGTTACTTATAAACTAAATTTTTTTCTATTAATTTTCACTTTTGCTATAATCATGGTGTTCCTCGGGTTAGTGTGTACTTCATTTTGTAGATTTGGCGTTTTTATTGCTAATTTTCGCTCAATTTAGTCCACACTTTTGCCTTTTAATTTCGTGTTCTATATATAATATAACAGTTTTTTTTAATTTAATTCGCCAGAATTGTTTGTTTCTACTTTTCGTCGTCCTAAAATTTTTCTACTGATATACTTACTGTATATTTTATTTATTATTCACATGCGGCTGTTTACATTTTTTGTCTTTGCGTCTCAAATTCAATATTTTATTGTTGTTATTTATTTACTTAGAATACTTGTATTGGCTTGTAAAGTCCTGTGTAGCCGCAGAGGCGTGCTCGCAGTGCAGGAATCAAAAAGGCAGCTGAAGAGATATCCTTGAGCAGGTCAGCACATTCGCACACCAGCAAATACATTTTATCACCTCGTTGCGAAGTACTTTTGTGCAGTGCGATGCGACGTAGGCCAGCGGCGCGCGGCAGATAACTTTTTGGGAGTGGAAAAAGAGAGAAATTATGTTAATTTTATGTTTATTCGAAACATCTACATATTTGACTTCTGAATATTAATAAGGTTAATTTGCATTTAATATGTGTACTGCAACTAGGTACATACATATTTATATTAGGGTTGTAAAAAAAAGTAAAGTCGGAATTTTAATGCTACCACCCCTATAATTTATGCCTAAAGCCGAAATATGGGAAACCAAATGACCAGGGCTCTCTCAATTGTACAGTTCGTTCGGAGGAATCATTTAGGCGGTAGTCACTTAACCAGGGTACTGTATATCACTAAATAACTTATTAATTTCCCTAACTAAAATATCAATTTTTCACTCACCGATATAGCATTCGTGCTCCCGTCCAGTACAACCAATTTTTCTCGAAGCGTTCACCATCATCACCTTCAAAAACCTGAAACACAAAGTATAGTTCGATAAAAAAAAAATATTTCCAGTACGTGAATATTAAACAAAGTAATAATGTATAAGTAATTGAGTCGGAAATATGTATGTACATGTGTATGTAATTTGAAGAAAATTCGCGCCCACTCCTGCCAAATTAGGTTTCAGCATTTGTGCATCTTCAGCGTAATTTTCCGTTGAAAATAACCAATCAACGTCAACAAGTAATTCAGTTTCACATTCTTTAAAAATTTTAGAATCAAGTACATATGTACATATACATAACTACATCCAAGTCAGGAAATCTGTGGCAATGTGTATACCCTGTAAGAAAATGCGCTACTTTTGTTTATAAACGAGATCCTGTGTACCCAACTTCAGCCCAACTGACCGAGAGGCACTTCAAACGCACCACGGATGGACTGAAACAACGGTGAAAATCGAACTTTCAGATACTACTTTTGGCCTATTTACATGGATGGCAGAAAATGATAACAAAATTACTGATCTGAAAAATTTGTTAAAAATGCTAAAATTCGCAGAGAGGAGCCAGAAAATGTCTGATGCTTTAATATTTAAATAGCTCATATTAGGAGAATAAATTTATTACATTACAAATATTTTTTTATAAGTGATGCCACATTTTTATAATGTTATAAAAATTCGCCGAAAACCGCGTGATACGGCAAAAATTTCTAGTGCAACACAAGCAGGTTGAAATAATTTCTTGCAAGGGATTTGCGTAATTTCAGTTGCAGTTACTAGAGATGGGATATCGGGACCCGCGGCACCCACGGCACTGATTTCAAAATGGCCGGGATGGGCGGTATCGGGAAGGTCTTTAACAATTTTGCGAGCGGGACGGGACCAAAATCCTTTCCCGAAATTTCCGATAAAACTTGCAAGCTCCGAAAATTCGGGATCGGGATTGAATATTTAGTCCCATGCCCATCACTAGCAGTTTCACCTTGCAATTTTTACTTCCGAATGTTATTTCTGCAACTTTGCAAAAGTACTTTCTGGCCTTTTTTGATAGAAAAATACATAGAATTGGTCAAACCGAAAACGGTTATACTGACTAATAAGAAGACGAAGAAGAAAAATTGCAGACCAAAGGACTAGCAAATATTTAGAACTTTCTAAAAATTGCACTATGGCTAAGATTTAATTCTACGAGCGTAAAAAGGTAACTCGCGCTCTAGAAGAAGTAAAGTATTTTTTTGCACATTCTGGAAGTTCTGCAAAAGTTTCAATATTTTCAAAGTTTTAGAAACTTGTTTTAGTTAGTTTAAAAAGGACTTTTGGCAATTAACGGTGTTCCTGTTGGGTTATTGTATTTAGACGCCCACACACATACATATTCCCTTCGCTATTGTACTTATATATTGTACCTACCTTAAACACACTGATTATGTAGCCTGTTGCTGGCGTTTGTGTCTTCTTGAAACTACCATTTTCATTGGACGCCAATACCAAAGGCGGACGGCATATGGCAGCCACTTCGCTGTACAAGTCTAGAGTGTGCGCGGCAGTATATCTACAAAAAAAAATGAAGAAAAATAAATGAATAAAAATATATTGAAAATGCAAGGCTCTATTATTAAGTCAGCACAATGCAGGGATTTTGTAAGTCTGTATGTATGCATTTATGAATACTATTGGCTAAATGGACTATATTGAACTGTAAGTAGAACACAGTGTACTTTGCGCTAATATTTACAGATCTAAATATTATAGATATTACGACAGACAAGTTACAAACGAGGGCAGACAGGAGTTGTATCCTCTATTATAATGAAAATGTATTTGCAATGAGATTAAATATTATTTAGGCAGTTTTAGACGTTCAGTTTCATAATTTCCTTGTGTATCTTGAGTTGCAAAAAACCCAAATATTTTGTTCTTGATCGAAGAAGCAAAGGACAATAGAGTTAACACAATTTTAAGGGCAAACGTGGTAAGAGGATGGTATAACAAACGAACGATTTCGGACGCAGCTATATAGAGCTTTATCAATGCTCTTACTTAACAAGGATTTTCCAACAATGTGTAGCGATAGTATCTCCCTCTATTTATGCCTCGGTTAAAGTAAGTGCGTTTTCGGGTTGTTCTTCATGTGTACCGCTTTAAGCAACTAATCGAACCTGACCGAATGTAATAAAACATGCCAGTCGTTTTGTGTTTTGTGCCAACTGATGCCCAGCGGAAATACCAACTCCATCAGGTATTTCCATCCTAGGGAAAGAACTTCCTCTTGCCCTACACCCGCCAGAGGGAACTGTGTTGAATACTTTCATGGTTGGAGTGTTTGTGTCCAATATATACATATCTATATCGTCGTAAAACTGATAAAGCTAATCAAAGTACACAAAAAGATCGGTAGGTCTTCGCATACTACAAGAGCCGTCTCATCGGATGTTGTGATTATACAGCACTGGCATGATGAGGGACTTATGGGATGTGATTTTTGTAAGACCAGGTTAGGTTATCTTGGCTGCCCTTAGTCAGCACGGGAATAGGGCACACTTAGGTCAAAATGGGCACAGTTTGATGGCATATTAGAGACCCCATGCGTCCCTCCTCTTACTTTAGAAGCAAAACCCATTTGAAACTCTGATGAAGTACATGAAACCGAAGATCCTCACAGGATCCAGTTCAGCCGGCCATTCAAAATAATAAAGGAAAAACGAGCGTCGATGAGCCCTCTAAAAGGCGGGGTAGTGGCACAGGTATTACTCTAACCTTTCGATTTATTTCACATCACGGCAATTACTGCAGTAATCGTTTGACTTCATACTCGTTCTAATAGCGTGGGTTCCCATTGAGCAGTGCCCGGTGAAATCTCCAAGCGGAGAAGAAGACGAAATTACTTTTATCCAACTAAGCCACATATGTGTTGTTATTATGCACGTAAGCTTCGCAGACCATTTCGTATTTGCCGGCTCGATAAAGTTATTCTCCAGCCAGAGTTTGCAGAAAGATCGCTGTATGCCCGTATTACGAGCAGTACTGATTATAGACAGTAAGATGCTTTTCCTTGCTAGTTTATCCGCAACACAGTTTAAGGACTGGGTATACAACATGAGTGACGCAAATCATTGCCTGTCTACTTGGATTAAGTCTAAATTCCATGATTACTTCATAGCTGCCTAGTTACCATAGTTACCGGAAAAAAAGCTACTGCAGCAGATTAATAAGAGAATCGACTGGCCATCTTGTAGCTTCGTTGATAACTGTTAGTTCAGCGTGAAAACCGCTGCAGATATCCGGCAGACGAAAACTTAGGTTAAGTGAGAGTTCTTCGGAGTATTCCCCACTTCCTACCTTCAGATTTAACTGGGAGTCATAAGTGTAGATGGCTGCTGAAAGAGAGTACGAGTTCAGGAACGAATCCTCCTGCCATTCACCTCTTCAGGGGATTCTTGTTTGGGAATGATTGATTCCTCAGTCCAGCTGGCCAGACTGTGTGGTCCAAGCGCCTGAAGTCTGCTGGAATATCTTTTAAAATTCTGGAGTGTTTGCACCTCATATCACTCCAACTTATCAAAGCGTTTAATCGAAGTCGTCCACTTTTTCAAACTTGTAACTGTCAACAGTGACGTGGGTGCCAAGACGCGTATGCTCTGACTGTTTGTGTGATGACAGGAGATACTTCGTTTTGTCCTCGTTCACCACCAGACCCATTCGCTTTGCTTCTCTATCCATTCCCAAGAAGGCAGAACAGACGTAGCCCTTGTTTTTACCGATAATATCGATGTCGTCGGCATACGCCAGCAATTGTACGCTCTTGTAAAGAATTGTGTGGTTCAGTTATGCGGAGCTTATTATCTTCTTCAACATCAGATTACAGAAATCACACGAAAGGGAGTCACCTTGTTTGAAACCTCGTTTGGTATCAAACGGCTCGGGGAGGTCCTTCCTTATTCTGACGGAGCTGGTGGTATTGCTCAACGTAATTTTACACAGCCGTTCTAGTTTTGCGGGGATGCCAATACTCAGAGCTAACATTGTGATTTTTAAAATTTTTTTTTTGAGATGGCATATTTTCCAAAACTATTTTTTTTGTAAAGAAAAAAAATGTTAAAATATTTCTTTTCATAGAGAATTTTGATGTGTGTAAGTGTGATGTTTTTAAAATTTTTTCCTCGCCCCGTTCTCGAAAAATTTATTAGGAAAACTATTAAATCGATTTGTTCTTGTTTTTGTGCTGTAACGTTTTTAAAAATGCATTAATCAAGCTAAAATTTCATATTTATTTATTATTTACATATGTTTATGCATCAACCCTAAAAATTTTAAACAAATCAAACGCATGAAGTGTGAACCCCGTCAATTTGTACCAAAACACCCATATACACCTTTTGAACAGAGCCAACATTAAGTTGATTATTTGGTCAATTACCGCGCCTATCTCCCATAGTTAAAACGGGGTGTTTGAAAAATGCAAGAATTTAGTTCCGAAAAGGCCTTAGAACTCCAGAACATAAACATAGAGATTGGATTTGCAAACTTACTTTAGTGCTTTCGGCTCGAATTTCGACAGGGATGAAACGCGTATGCCCGAGTAAAAGTTCGATGGATCCGTTTGTGTAGTGTTAATTAAATAGTAAGAGATGAATGGGAAGTCCGCTGTTGAGAAAACCAAATATAATTAAACATTTACTGCTTAATAACTAAATTACCTTCAGGTCCTTACTTACCGTTTTTCTCCATATTGGCCAAGAGCATGCCACCCACCGCCGTATTCGCCTGCTGCACCTCCGATACGAGTTCCGCTGCAACGGCGCGTTGCTTCAGCAATGGATGTGCTAATGGTGACTCCAGCATTGGATCGATGGGTTCCAATGGGCTCATCAAATGTACGAGTATACATAGCTTCGGATCGGAAACCTCGAGTATACTGAGTGGACTATTGGTTTTACCATCGGCCGATGGTGCGGGTAACTAAATAACACGAAAGAGTTTGAATTGAGTACTGAAAACTGAGTTACGCTACATCCATCATGCTAATTGACTCACCGGTATACCCGCTGGCAGAAAGCGACTGACACTATGTACCGGTATAATAAAGCAGTCACGATCCAGCGCTGACAACGAAATCGGTTCGGAGCGCACAGCACCCGATGTGCCAGCCTTATTGTCGGCACCAAAATTCGCTGGAAAAATTTAATTGAAAAAGTAAGGGTGATTAATTATTGCAGAGAAAATTTTTTCATTTCATTAGTATAACAGTTAGACAACTTTTTTAGAAACATAGTTAGCCCAAAGCTTTATAAAGCTTGTTGTTAGAAGATTTACAAAGCTTTGGCGAGCTTTTAGAACTATTTCGTTATTAAGAGTTATGCGCACGTAAGGCTCCTGTTAAAAGAATTTCACAAATGAGATATAAGCAATAAGCTTTGAAAGCTTTCGCTGGTGCTTTCACAGTTTTATAAAATATTAAATAAAAGTACTAAATATATCATATGTGTCATTTTAGAATTAGTTAGTCTTTAAATTGACTTTTTAAATGCACAGCGTTTGGTTGAAGTGGAAATTTTACAATTTCCGCGAATAATGCAGTCTTCGTAGAGCTTCATCTTGTTCGGAAAATTTACAAAGCGATGGCTCGGTCTCATAGAAAATGCTTTGGAACTACAACAATTACAAGTGGGCCAATTCCAGCTACTTCATATCAAAACATGACTTAAAGCTTGGGAAATGCCAACTCGCTTCTGAGAGCTTTTAGTCAGTCAGAGCCCATATATTGACGCCTTCAAACCATACCATGCTGAGTCAACTTAGACTTAGTCAGACTTAGTATAACATGGTCGAGGCGTCGATATAATCTATGGATTACTTTATGAGCATTCTTTGCGGGATATATGCTGGTTGTCTATGCTTTAAATCGTGTTAGCCATGGAGAGATATTATTTTTTTGACATTATTTTTTTGAAGTAGCCAACTGTGACTTACACCGACTGCTTATATAAATAACGATAGCATGGAGGTTTTAGAGCTAAGTGCGCTTTTCCTGCGAGATCTGTTTGGTCATCACTGGCTCAGAGATAGAGCTTTTAGAGCTAAAAAGCTTCTCCCGTGGGATATATTTTGGTCATCACTGGGCTACATAAAATATATAAAAAGCTGAAAAAGGCTTAGCACGCGCACGAATAAAGCAGGGAAGACCAGTGAAAGCTATTTTTCTGAGGAGCGCTTTTAAAAGTTTTGGCACGCGTGCTTATTAAATTACCAACACTGCAATAAAGTGATCCACTCTGGTTGAGATGTATAACATCGTATGCTCATTTTCACTAAATGTTGACAGGAGTTAAAAGCTCCGTTGACCCAGCTAGTACAATTGCCAGACAATTTCAGATATCAGAAAAGTCGCACAAATGTCTGAATAAAAAGTTGACTATTTAGACAATTCGTACAGGTTTCGTACAGATTTTTGGGCGAATTGTCTGAAGAAGTTTATTTATTTCCTTTTCCGACATGTCTGATCGAATTATCTCCAATTTCGGACAGACACGTTTAATTATTATTTCCCATGATTTTTTGGTCAGACATCTGTTAGATATCCGCCAGAATCATCGGTAATTAAGTCAGAATTTCCCACGATGTATCTGTTAGACTTCCTGTTAACCTCTCTACGAGCTTCTATGACCGATATCGGCCAGAAATCATAAAGATGTCAGGCTTTTCTGCCGACGATTCTCGTAGACTGGGCTTCGCTAACATATTTGTCGTTCTCTGGAGGCCATAAACGTCCGAAGTGTGTTTTTCTACTCTGCAGCCAGACGATATTCTTCACTATAGTTGCACATACTTTAACTACAAGATGGCGAAGCACTCGTGGTAGCAAAAAATTCAATTATTTTGCGACACTGGCAGATGAACTGATTTTCTCACTTTACTTTTTCTGTCCCAGATAAAATCAATACCGCATTGCAGTCGGATCCAGGCGAGAATGACTCCCTTGTCTGCTAGTGGTGAGCAAAGAGAGAGTATTCTTACAATAATAAAAATACATAGATCCAGTTCTCCGAATTTTACAGCATACGAAGCGTAAGTTCTCACTATTACCACCGCTTTAACGCACGGTGCTTTCTGTACGTTAGGATACTTAGGTTGAACGGCTATCCCCTGGGGGTTTCACTTGGACTCACGGCCCGTTGTTATAAAGTTTAGTAGCATGTTGAGCACTTCAATGCTCCAATAGGAAAAAATTTGTCTTACCACCGCAATGTATTTATATCCACGCTAAAATGTTGGGCACCAGACGTCCATTTTTTAGAATAGACCTGGGGGATACTCTGTTTTGCGATTGATACTCAATTCGATTCGAAGGACGACACGGACTAATACAAACATATAGTGCCAAATATTCGAATCCAAATGATTTGCTCTTCTAATCTCAATACAGAGCAGGCCCCCTGCTGCATAAATATAAGGCCGTAGCGGCTTTGCGGTACAGATATATAATACATATTACTTGTGAAGCCATGTTTTTCGATGTCAAAGATAAGGCTGTGTAAGGCCGTATCCACACCGTTTCCCTTGTTGCATGCGCGTTGGGCAACCGAAAGGTTCGGGCCCGCTATTTCACTGATATGATTGTTCTTTATGTGCTACAGTGACTTCACTAAAAAAGACGAGAGGCTTATCGGCCTGAAATCCTGTGGTTTGGAGTTCGAAGATTTACTTCTCCTACCTGCGTCCTTTACTATGGCATATACAGGCGAGCCTGCTCTTTTAATCTTGGAATAATTAGGCCCAATGTTTTCTGAAAGGTAGGATGCTATCGAGCCCAGGTGATTTATAGGACGCGAAGTTGCAAACAGCTTTCTCAATTGTTCCTTTCCTTCAGTTTTTCGCGTGATGGAACCCCCGTATTACCTTAAAATCGCGAAGTTGAGATCCGTTTAACACTGAAAGTGATATTTATTAAAGATTATAGATCGTAACCCTGCCAGAATGAGGCAATGGAAAAGATAGTGATCTGAACTCTCCAGCTCGTTTCTAATCCATTCGCTTACGATGCAGTGCCCTTTAATGATACCGACTACTGCGCTAATAATAGGGCGATCAATTCGTATGAGAGTTTTAGATCTTTTATCGTTGATACTTGACTAGATTTGCTTAGTAACGAAGTAGGTTCGTTCCTTCGCCCATCGTTTGAAGGTAAATTCAATGAAAATAAATTTGAGTTGGTTTTTACACGAGTACAGGGGAAGCCTGCAACATGCGCAGACTCAACTGAGCCCAGTTCAGTAACCACCTTGCAAGCTCGTCTCACGCGCAAGTATTCACTACGCCTGGTTATCTATACCACGTTAATGGTCTGTACACTACCAGCATAGATACAAAAAAAATTCCAATTTGATTGAAAAATCAAACTTTCTCTTTTAAAAAAGATTGTAGTATTGATACTCTTGTGTTCTTACTCCTTTAGCGTTGCTGGTTTCGGAAAACCATTTGCATTTTTTTAATACTACTGCAGTATTGAATTAATAATAATATTAAGCAGTTAAATATTATGCCATTTTATAAAGTTAGTTTGATTAAACAGCACAGGGGAAAAATTAATTAATGCTTATTTTTCGAAAGCATAAAATGTGATTCCAAAAATTTATACTTTAAAAGCAGTAAATCGACAAAGCAACACATCGCAGAGTTATAGACCGTAAACCACATTATCAAGAAACGTAAGTATGTACTTCGTTGTTTCGACATAGAGAAAATATATTCCTTCATTTGCATAATTCGATGTCAAACTTTCACCATAAAAACTCTCAATTTATTTTTCAAGGTCATTCAGTGAAAAAGCATTAAGGCCAAGGCCATTTTACACATTCTTCAGAATTAATCAGTAATAACGAAAGAAACCACTTTACTTCGCAAGAATATAAAGTTTCTCTCCATCGTCCTTTTGACGGCCATTGTTCCCCTGTGTGAAATAATCTTCGCTATTTTACTTTCTTACTTTCGCTGCAGTGTTAGGCATGGGAAAAAGTGGGGAGGAAAATGAATGGGAAAGGAAGCTTGAGCGTTGGGAGATAGCATTGGTGGGAAGTGGGGAAAGTGTAGGCAAATTATTTTAGCGTAACGCAACACACACAAACGATTTTTAATATTTTTGATTCTGTAACAACTATGCTGTGGAATTAGTTTTGCAGCAATGGCTTTTGGTAATTAAGAAAAAGTGTACTTAAATTACTGCGATTTTAATTAATTTAAAAAAAAAAGTTTACTCATATTTAATAATGTTTAATTTTATATTTTTTTACTTTTTTTATTTTAGTCAGTCGTATTAAACGAAAATGGAAATGGAAACGGAAATTCAAACCTTGCCTGGCAGCTTGAAAGCGGGCCGTCGTTGTTGCAGCTGCATTCGATAGCACCGTGGCAACCTGTTCATTCCGTACTCTAACACTACTGTTCCATCTTAATAGAGATATGGATGGCTTGCGATCGACAAGCGGCTGCGGTGCGTCCACTTCATAGGACTGAGGTGGAAGTGAAAATGATGTTGTGGTGGTCGATAACTGTGTGCACGCACCCGATAAGGCAGTGCACCTTTCTGCAATGAGTTCTGTTGATTTAGAGAATGTTTTTGTTTTTGCTCACTAAATTTCGTGTTTTCGTGTATGTATGCGCGCGCTGTTTGTTGTTTTTATTTGTTAATATTTTTTTATTTTTTTGTTTTAGTAGGGACAAGTTTGTATAGGTGTGTGTGTGTGTGTGTAAGTGATGTTTAGTTGTATGCTTAATTTAAATGTGTTCGCAATTGTGTATTTTTCGTTAATATTGGTCCCTAATTTAAATGATTAAATAATAAAAAAAAAAACAGAAAGTACATTACAAAAAATAATAATAATAATGAACCTTCCAAATGTGAACAGCGAACAGAAAGGTTCAAACTTAATATTAACTCAGTACTTGTAGCCATGTGCAATTTTCTCGTAAGTCTTCGCGACCAGCTATTGTACTATGGTCTAAATGCTTGTTTTCCTGGTCAAAACTGTGTTAACATCACTTTTTATTTTTGCTGTAGTTTAAAAAATACAGTAAAATAAAGGAAAGGTAAGTTATAATGCAGTAAACTATCAGTGGTCAAAGTCTACCTATTTTTGTACAATTGAAAAATATTGAGATATAAAGGGTTAAGCGATTAGATATTAAAGATGTGTGATAACTAGATTGCGGATTTTTATGCAGAAAATGAAGCCTAAAAATATGTACCAGATAACTCTAAAAAAATGTATACAATTTTATTTATTATTCTTTTGTTAAGTGGTTCATATTTTTAGGCTCCATTTTCTGCATAAACTTCCGCAGTCTAGTGATAACAAAATATTGCAAATTTTGTTTTGGTGTTAAAATCTAATTTTTTTCTGACTAATACATTTTGTATTGGATATTTTTTTTACCTTAACTTTACATAAGGCTACAATTATTAAGGAATAAAAGTATTACATCTTGTGAGCTTGTGTTATCTTTCTTTGCGATTTCTGAGAAAACTTCTATATTCGTAGGATTATTTCGATACTGTTAGTAGTGAACTGTTTGTCCTTTAGAGGGGGAACTCAATAAAAAGAGGAAACAAATGGCTGTTTACTGTTTTTTTTTTGCTGCAAAGGTTGCTCCTTTTAGTTTTTCGGTGGAAAAATTAAGAAATTCAGACTTTTCACAGTTTAAATACAAATTAGTATAATTTAGCAACAGTTTGCAAAAAATGCCACTGTATGAATGGGTTTTGTAACTAAGTGACATATTTTTTTCTTTCATACGAATATGAGAAAAAAACTGTACTGAAATTGAAAACTAAAAAAGTGCCACTTTTAGACACCTGGGTCGTCAAGGGTTAAACATTTCTTGTCTTAGAGAAATGTGGGAAATCATATACCTACCGATTCGTAACAAACTGAAGTTTTTTAATGATCTACATACTTATTTAGCCGTAATTAGTTTTGGCCAGAAAACAGGATTTAGATTAGGGCATTGGTTTGAATCCCATACTAAATAGTACTTTAGAAAAGAAGCATCAATTAAATTTATTTTTTCCATTGAAAGTAGATATACATATGTGCATTATACAAAATGCACCTTTTAAAAGATGTTTGTGTATTCCAGTATTTATATTATTTGTGTTAGTTTCAGTCGGACAGGCATTGCATTAACCAATGTTTGTGCCTATTCTAAATGTGTTATCTGGTACTTCGTTGGCAGGGCAATGTTTAGTAGCATATCGCTCCACCAATCTACTATTAGATTCTGATCTGGGCTTGACAAAGTGCATTGAAATGGTAGTATCAGTGTTACCAGCTATTTTTTGCTAGATTTAGCTATTGTTTTCGACACTTAGCTATGGAAATTAGCGTTTAGCTTTTAACTACTTTCTTGATTTTTTTTTTGAATCGAGTTAGCTATTTTTATAAAAAATTACCCAATTTTTTCAAAGAATTTTATCATTTTGAATTGATTCGCTATTCTTCATTATAAAAAATTGACAGTGTGACTGTGCTGTACGATTTATCAAATTGTACAAAAATTGGTCGTCTGGCATGCCTACACTGAGTAAAAAAGAAACCACATCCACTTTGTTTCAAGCTAATACTAGGTTTATACATAAGTAGTTTGTGCTCATTTTCGAGCTTCTGTAATTAGGAAAAGAGATTAGCCATACAAAATTCGTACCTCGTTAATGTGTAATTATAATCTCAGATTAAACCGATAACTTTCCGGTGTCCAACCTAGTTTTATGGATTATTTTTGTTAAGAAAAGGAGAAATGTTAAATGTAAAGTATACAAATATGGACGTCAGCAAGAAAAGAGGTTTGAAATGGTATATTTAATAAAATATCAAGTTAAAATATATTTAAATTGCGTAATTTAGCAGAAAAGAGCGAAGAAACTTAACTTTTCCTTTAGTTGTTAGAATACCAATCACAACAAATTTGACGGCTAATGATTTGAGATTTATCTGTGTTGATTGAGTTTATATTTATATGTAAGCGTACTTTAAAACACATATGATTTTGCGCCGCCAAGTGACCTTTTGTTTACTTTAAACGTATGTGTTTATCCTTGGATTTTTTTTTTCTTTTGAAGGATTTCATCCTGCACTTCACAGATGCTTTTTCATAATGAAGAAAAATGGAAAAATACTTTAAATTATATATTGGATTTGATCACATTCGAACTTGGACCCTCCTGAAAGCTGAAGTAGTAACGATTGGTACATTTGTACAGAATTCTCTAAATAAAAAATTCAAGAAAACACAATTCTGTGATCGTTCAAACAAACTTTTCACACCCCGGCCAACACAAAATCCGAAAATTGTTCTGAAAAATAAAAAAAAGTGGATAAAATGTGGATTTTCGGATACTTTGACAATTCGTTTTCCCATTAAAGTGTGCAGTCTAATTTTTTTAACAAAGCTTTCCCATAAATATTGTAATACCTTCACTGATTCGTCGAAATGGAAAGATGATAAATTATTTTTTTTAATGAAAATAAACAAATGATATCTTTATATTTTAGGAATTAAAGCTACGATAGCATCATTTTTGAAGAGTGCAGCTATAACTTAAATAATATTTTCAAGACATAACTATAATTTGTGTGACTATTCCAATTCAATGTATTGTACACATATATTTAAGTACATTTCTAATGAAGTTATAATTTTCGTAAGCTTTATAATAATCTAATTATTAAAGACATACAAATATGATGGTATTTTATGTTACCCCTTTTTAAATAAACGTGTATTTAACTACCTTTGAAGAAAAATAGTTTTAGCAAATTTTTGGCTATGAAAAAATTTTTGAGCTATTTTTAACTATTTTTTTCGAAGAATTTAGTTATAAGCTCCAAAAATTTTTGGCAACACTGTTCGTCACGCAAAGTCGATAAGTCTACAGTGAGGCATTCTTGTGGTGTTTGCGACTCGCCAACTTTAACATTTGTATTTTTGTTTTAAAACTCCGTCACGCAATAAAATTTTTATGGGCATCCCTACTTTAAGAAAAACCACTGCAACCAAGCGACTGATGTCCAGAATTCTAACAATTCAACATCCAGTCGAGAAGGCAGATGTACGCATGCCAGATGGCTGATATTTTATTGTGTATTGCCAAGTACCGCAGAATCAGCCTTCTTAAATATCGCGTATAAGGTCTTGCTTATTAAGCGTATTTTTTTCAAACTAATTTTATTTATATATATTTTTGGAAATATTTTCAAATACCCGCTTTTTTTTATGGAGAGTGATGCACGCTAATGTTAATGTACACATTTGCAATGCAGGTCGATATGCGACAGTGTAAATATTGGCGTTCACTTGATTTAATACAAATATATATGTACGCATTTTACTTCTAAAATGTACAACTTGGTGGTGGTTAAATAAATTGTTTACAGGGATGTATGTACTATGTATGTATAAGTATATATGTATGTGTGTTTTAGTAAGCAAATGTTCGGTTATGTTCGAGTTAGAAGTTGGCTGTGCAATGACTAGGAATGCTTGACATATATAGAGGGCGTAAGATAGAAAAAAATAAAAAGAAAATAATTAAAAAATGCTTTGTAGCGACGCGCGAGCGAGCAAAAACATCTACAGGTGCTCCAGTGTGTGAGTTGAGTTAATTGTGCTATGTGTAGCGTTTTGTTTTGATCTAAAGGAAAATAAACTCGGTTCGTTTTATTATTAAGTTTTAGAAAATTTTGGAATTTTGGTTGTGTACGTTTCAGTATCTTTTTTTTTTTTTTGTAAGCGACTTATTGCAGAATGGTGCAGCAATCATCATTTTGTACGCCTACCTTCCCCCACATCCACGCCTGGGCGACTGGGTGCAAAAAATAAATGCGTCCGATAATGGATCTCCTCCTGTTGAGCGCCCATATCGCGTGATCGTTTCGTACGATTGGCCTTCGGTTGCAGCTTACTGCCGCCGCCACCAGACTTTCCACCTCCACCTTCGCGAAAATGCTTACGAAACATTAAATTCATTGTGAGTACCTTTTCTTACTACGATTTTTACGATGATATGGTATGTAGTTGTGTAGTATGTGTGCTTGTGGGTGTGGTGCCGCGTGGCGTAGCGTAGTGGGACGTTGCGTATGATTACTCAAAAGTCCGGATAGGATCTACCTATGCTGTCGGACGTTCCGTTGCAATGCTAGTTGAAGTGATGTAGTGTATGTTGATGTTGTTGTTTTTGTCTACTGAAGTTGCCGTTTATGGACAATTTTTCAGTGAGTTTTATAAGCACTGCTGCTCTGTCGTCTGTTTATGGTGGCGAGTAGAGAAGTTTTTAACTTAAAAAAATAATAAAAATAAATAAAAATTAAGAAAAAATTATTGTTAAAATAAATTAAATCCATTCGTTAGTATGTATCCGTATATATATACGTACATATATACGTCTTCGAAAATTTATATAAGCATGGCAACCACCGGCGTTAAAATTGCCCAAATTATAGCATACAGTCGAAAATATCAAACTACCAAACAGCCAATTAAATTCCGCACAAATACGTTTCATTTTGAACAGTCACCAACATTCTCACAGAACGTTTGGGGGCATACAAAAATTGGCCACAGTGTGACGGTAAAAATTTACCAACTTTTCCATAGCTTGCCGGCAACCCAGGGAAAGGGAGGGCCGAGAGAAAAAGAGAGAAAGTGAAATAGTTGGAACTATATATTTGTTTTGTTTGATTTATGACGCTAAACTTTGCGTGCACACTTGGGAAAAATAAACAAAGAATAAAGCGCGCGCATTGATAGTGGTTTGATGGTTTGAGAGAGAACATAAAATTGCTAAAAAGCAAACAAAAAGGAACAAAAAAATCAAAAGACCGGCGAGTGGCAAATAAACTGACACCGGTAATAAAAGAGGCCAGCGTACACTCATGCCCTCACTCAGCCACCCACACTCACTCACCCACCCAAACGCAAATACTCAACACCTCACCCTTAGATTCATCATGCGCTCATTCATTTGTCTACCGGCTCATTGATATACACCAGTATTTCCGCATCAAAAATATTTTTTCTACGATAATATCCACAAAAAATCGGACAAATTCTAATAAAAATTCGAAGCCACTCCAACCGTTTTGAACAAAGAAAAATAACCATATTTTGAAATTCTACTTCAAGAAAGGCAAGTTTAAGGCGTCATAAACGGTGGCAAAACCAAGATTTACTATACGCCGAATTCTAAATCATTCCGGAAGCTTTCTCTCAGCAGGTTTAGATTCTTCCGAGATATTATATATCTTATTCAGGGCGCAGTTACCCATCGACGTAAAATCGATGACCGTGTCAGCTGACACGACCTATATAATGAGATTTTCGTGTTAACGAAAGCTGACGTTGTCGTTGCTTCTCTCTCTCTATCTCGCTATCAACAGCAATTTTGTAAGTTGATACGGACGGCAAGTAGGGATGGTCGGCTCCGTCGATGGCAACTGGCGTATGAAATCTTGTTTCATAGCTGTTTCGGTCTCTGTAGCTGGCGCTGAATTGACATAAGAAAAAGCCAATTGAAATCATTTGAATCTGTTTTCATCCTTGAAGTCAGCGAAGTTTTACGTAGGGAGGAATTATGATCTTGCCTTAAAAATACCACACGCTTTTTATCAATAAAAAATGTTTTAAATGTGCTCTTCATTTGAATACCACCCAATAATGATCCCAATAGTTCAATTGAACTTTTATATAAATACAAATGATTTGTTTAACAAGCTAAATCTTTTTTCATGCAAAATTTACACCTAAACATTTTTTTTCTGTTATTTTTTTTCTTGTACATTCTTTTTAGAGAAAAAATACATATTTTTTATCCCATCACGAACCTGCGTACATAAGCCTGTATGATAAGCCTGGCATGATAAACTCGTAACTTCTACAGTTTTGGTTTCTCCATTCTCAAATTTTTATTCAACAAAGCTTACAACTAATTAGGTGAAAATAAACAAAAATCAAACGGTGTATAATTAATAAAAAATGATTTAAAAAAATATTAAACAAATGCTATTTTTTAATGCAACAAAATTATTTATTTAAATCTATCTCAAACGATAATGGAAATCGGAGGTAATTACGCACATTTTAATTACTTAATAGATTTTGGCTGACGAATAGTGTATACAAAAATTGAAAAAAGATACTTTGTAAGTTAAAAATTTCGGGGTTTTTCAGATTATTTTCGATTATTATGATGGATTAAAAGAAGACGTTTTTCGATAGAGTGTAAAAAAGATATTTCAAACTAAACCCCCATTTTTACAGTGTACTCCATAAAGTTTGACAACTATTTAGATTGCAAAAAACGAAAATTAAACAGTGCATAATTAATAAAAAAATTATTTAAAAAATATTAAACAAATTTAATTTTTTATGCAAAAAAAATGTATTGGAATCTATCTCACACGTTAATGGAAAGCCGAGGTAATTACGCGCGATTTTAATTACTTAACCGATTTTCGCCGAATATTTTATTAAAAAATATAAAAAAATTGGAACTTTGTGAATTAAAAATTTCGGAAATTTTTTCGAGTTTTTCCAATATCATGATGGAATAAAAACAGAAGTGTTTCAATAAAGAATGTAAAAACATATTTCGCACCAAACAAATATTGAGGTGTAATCACGCACATTTTAATTACCTAACCGAAAAAATTGAAAAAGATACTTTGTGAGTTAAAAGTTTTGATTTTTTTTGAGATTTTTTAATACCATCATGGAAATCATTAGAGTATAAAAAACCTTATTTCTCACTAAAAAAGAAAATCAGATGTAAATTGTGAATGGAACGACCCATAAGTATTCATTTAAAATATGTTAGCTCTTTCGACCTGTATTTGTCGTTTCTTTGAAATGAATGAATCTACGAGCCTTCCAAAATTCAAATTCAGAAAAATATTTTACCAAATAGAATGGTAAAACTGTACCAAAATGGTAACACTTTCCTACACTCCAATACTCACACACTCTCACACGCCACTTTTCACTCAATTACAATCAATACTTAGCCAACAGCGGATATAGCGAATTTCCGCTTTAACCGTAATTTTAGAGGAAATAACAAATTGGCACATTTTGAGCGGTGAACGTTGATTGTGCGCGCGAAAACACGCAACCGTAGCACGCGTTTGGCATTTGACTAAAAATTGTTTTGCTTGTTTTCGGTACAATTATACAACGTTATTTGTTTATAACTGTTTCCTTTTAAATGTGTTCTGTGTTTGGCTTCGCATGACGGAGTAATGTCTTTACATCGTACTAGTAGTGCGAGCACTCTAGATTTATGACCACCGCCATGATTGGCGTAATGTAACGCAATACATTTTAATTACTGCGAGTGTATATTTTTTATGAACTTTTTTACTGAGTTGACTTGTTGAAGTGTGGGAATCACCATTACTCCCATGTCAGTTGGCAAGCGCTACCAACCAATTCATGCTTTATATTTTACGTACGAGTACATCTGCATTGTATTGATGTCTGTTTGCTTGCTATCAACAAGTAAATAAATCTGTTATTTATGCAGAGCTTCGCTGGCGTTGTACTGAGATTGCTTTTGTGGCTTTTATGGTGAAAGAAATGACATATTTATGACAAAAAACAAAAACCAAGATATGTCATTCTTTTTGATTTATGATCAAGTATGTATGGGTTTTTTGCGTGTGCATACACGCATTTGTGTGTACCCAAACGGGATCAAGTACTTCAGCTTTTGGCATTCATTTCTATGCAAAGTTTGTTAAGTTTGGTGTGGAATGAAATTCATTTCACAATACATCAAACTCCCAGCAGAAGGACCTTAAAAAACTTAGGTGATAAAAAGCGCTGCCGCGAATTTATCTTTTCGACAATAAATTTTAAACCGCATAAACAATATGTAAAAAAAAATCTAGAAAAGTATTTAAAACCAACCTAACTAAAGAAAAGCAAAGAAGTGGTGTTGAGGTTAGCAGTGCGCACTACCTTTCCACAGGCCTGCGTTTGAGCTCAGTTTCCATCCAACATCCAAAAATAAAACATAAATCCGAGAACGCGTTCCAGTTTTGGTTTAGTTCATGCATGAGAACAATATGTAATGCCAAGAACATTTCCACAAAAGAACCAAACAGGAACAAAGCTATTGAAACTATTTGAACGAGAACAGAATGAGAAGAAAAGGTTCGAGAACGTTTCGGTAAAGAACAAAATGCGAACAAAACTCTCGGGAACAGTCACAGGAAGAACAGAATGAGAACGAAACTTTCTGGAATGTTTCGAATGAGAACAAAAGTATCGATAACGTTCTCAAGGAGGATCAAACAAGAACAAAAGTCTGGGAAGTGTTCTGCTAGAGAACAGATCAAGAACAAAAGTTTTGCGTACTTACCGTTAAGAATGCGAGGGGCCCCTGTGTATTGGGATGAACAATCGTTTCAGTGAGTACCACGATTCTTAATTCATTTCAACTTCCAGATCGTTTTTTATTAGGGTAAACTGTTCATTTATGGAACAAGTTTTCATTTTCTGTCTTAAGTTTTACATTTCAAAGTAATGAACGATATGCGAAAAAACTTGGCCTCGCTTCTATTCTTCGCGAATAGTTCAGAGACGATTTGTTCTCGTTTCGTTCTCTGATAGAAAGTTCCCAAAGGGTTATTCAAGAGAAAGTTCCTTAAACTTTTGTTCTCGTTTAGTTCTTTTGCAAAACGTTTCAGTCTTTAATTTCTATTTTGGTCTAATAGAAATGTTCTCTTTGGGAACGTTCCACAAGGTTTTGTTGTTATATAATTCCCATTGAGAACGTTCTCGACAGATTTGTTCTCATTTTGGTGATGGTTTTGAAGCGTTCTTGGGAACAAAATAACTAGATCGACATTTAGTCTCGATCATAACGTATCTGAAGTGACAGCCAAGCGGCACTTAAGGCATTTGCCATCCCTGTAACTTCCGGACTAGTTCGGCAATGCACGACTAAATTATGTTGGAAAATATAACGAGCTTGTTTTACTCTGGGTGCCAGATCACACGAGAGTATCTGGTAATGAGACATCTGACCATTTGGCCAGAACTGGCTCCGACCAGGTGTTCTTCGGTCCGCAAAAAGTTATAGCACTCCCAGGTTTGGCCATCGAAGCTACCATCAGAGACTGGGCGAATACTTCGCTCAGCAATGATTGGGAGGCATCGAGGGGTTGCAGGTGGGCAAAACTCATGTTGTCTTGAATCTCAGAAGGTCTATCTAGTTTTTTGCTCTTCCTGAGCAGACGGGACTGCAGACAACTTGTAGGACTTCACGTGGCACAAACACCTGACGTGGTACAACACCTGACCATATATGCAAACTTTCTCACTTCTTCATGAAGCGTGAAGCCTAACCCTCTCCCCGCTGAAATGATAATGAAGATCAAGCTTCGATTAGGAATCTATGTCGATGGTACACCGGTTGCGACGATAAATATACACAGCCGCCTCAAGTCGCTCGCCGGAAGCACTTGGGACGAAGACAAAGAGATGTCTTCTATTCAGGTCGTGAGGCATCAATGCTCCCAGTTAGGGAAGAGCATTTTATACTTAGCAAGCAGTTCCTGCGGTAGCATCCAAACAGACACTTGTTAAAAGCAGAGCCTCCTCCTAGACACATAAGAAGGCATCTTCTACAAAATACAGGCGCGTTCGACACACCTAAAACTGCTTACCGACAAGCCATTGACGGCTTTCACAGAGAGTCTGTCATCACCATCAGTGCCCGGTTTGTAGAGAAAACGATCGCGAAAATTTAGATTTACCCACAAAAGAGAAGGGAGCAGTAATGCGGCAGAAAATAAGCTATCAATCGAATGGCTTCAAGACCAGAGTGGTTCTTCTGGAGACGAAGATGGAATGAAATATAAAGATATGGCGGATTTAAAGAATAAACCACACCACACTAATCTTTAGGGATGAAACACACATTCCTCCCCTCTACCATGACAAGGTGATAATGGTAATGTGCGACTTAAAAAAACTATGAATACCGGTTGAGCTGCTCAAAGCCGGTGGTGAAGAACTGGTAGAGCGCATGTACCAGCTTTTAAGTGAAAATTTTGTCTTATGAATACATGAATGAAGATCAGTATTGCGGTGTACTTTGCCCAATCCCCAAGAAGGGAAGTTATATGACTTCTCTTATTCTGCACCTGTTGTGCCAATGACCTGCTTCATTCAGATGAATACTCTACACTCTGGGTAGACATACCTTTGATAACTTGGAAGACTTTAGATGTATAGAAGTCAGGGATTTCCTGCGAAATTACAAATTGTTTTAGGACCCAACCCAACATGCGTCATCACAATGAGCCTTGAGTCAAAGTGTGTCTTATAGACGACCGCGATAACCTAACTTAGTGAAGGTCCAGCAATGACGGGCCTGGAGATTAAGGTACTACTTTGGTCTCAGTAGGCAATTGAGAAGCAGAGCTTAGTCAGGACGAACAAAAATTCCTCGTCAAGCGCGATCTTATATATGACGCAAAAACTTGGACAATTATGGACAAAGAAAATATGGCTTTAAGGACTTTGGAGAAAGCTAATATTCCTGGGCGATGAGTACTGGAGAAGATCGAATGACGCACTGTACGAGCTTTACAATGACCAAGTGCCGAAAGACCTTTCTACATCTGAGCTGAACAAATTTTCAAAGGGGGGAGAAGATAGTTGTCGTCGTTCATATCCCACAAATACGTATTACCGAACAAAAGACTAACCAATTTATCAATATTTTTATACCCGAGCGCAATTGTGCACAAGGGTATTATAACTTTGTTCACATAACGGTTGTTTGTAACAGGCAGAAAGATTCGAGATACATACAGACAAATGTACATATACATAAATTATAAGAATGAAAAAGGATTCGATTAAGCGGGGACTGTCTGTCCGTCCGTCCGTCCGTCTGTCTGTGCACACGATAACTCGAGTAAAAATTTAGATATCTTAACGAAACTTGATACGTGTGTAGATGGTATTGAAAATGGGAAAATTCGGTCAATAACCACACTGACCTCCCATATAACGGCAGTTTTCAGAAATACGAAAATAGAAATATTCAAAATTGATGTTTGCAAGAATTCTTTAGCAGAAACTACGTTTCTAATAAAATTTGGGAAAATGGGCGTGGCACCGCCCACATTATGACAACATATTTGTATCTTGGTAACTGCTCGATCAGTTTATACCAAACTCGGTATGATTATTGTGCTTGCTACATTATTGAAATCGGTCCAAAATTACGCCCCCTTTTCATGTAACGGTGAATTTCAGAAATGCTTGAAACTTCGATAGTTCGAAATCTAAGAACGCTAATTTGCTCAAAATTGATATTAACAACAATCCCTTATAAAGAAGTAACCTTATTATAGAATTATGGAAAATGGGCGTGATTCCGCCCACATAGAACTATGTAAGTTTATCTCATTTTGTCTAACTGAACGTTCTATCGAAGATGTTTGAAATAGGAGTAAAACCACCCCTGCTTACCATGTAGCGGTAGTTTTCAGAAAGGTAAAAACACTATATTTAATACTTGCGCCGGGTATTTAATGTTCTGCTCCGCCCGGACTTATACTTTTTTACTTGTTAATACATATACGAGAACAATTTGAAAAGTCAGTGCCACGCAGTAACTTTAAATTTAATACTGCTCCCGCCAACTGCTATCGAATAATACACTACTGTGCCATTTCGAGCAAGCCGCGCCACTGACAGCAGACAACCTCGTAAATTTTAAGGAAAGGGGAAAAAGTGAATTTCGGGTGCTGATTAAGCATTATTTTTTGCGTGTAAAGTCCATGGCCGAAACAAAAAAAAACCTAGATAAATACTATGGGGATTCTGCGCTGTTAACGGCAAAGGTTAGAAAGTGGTTTACTAAATTCCGTAGCGTTCGTACCAGCACTAGTGACTACGAATGTTTAGGTTACCCAAAAGAGATCGTCACGCCAGAAATCGTCAAAAAAATCCATGTAATGATATTTGGCGGTCTGAGAATGAAGGTGTGTGACTGGTTGAGACTGCAAGCATCTCAAATGAGTAGGAACATCACATTTTATATGAATACTCAACCATAACGTAACGGTTTTACCACTCCAAATCAGTGTTTGCCGATGTTCAGCCGCAATCCGAACGAATTTTTGCATCGTTCTGAAACCATTGACGAAACATAGGTCTACCACAATACATGAGAGATCAAGGAACAATCAATACCAGTGTGAGTCTGAGGGCCACAATTTTTTGGGAGGCACGTAGTGTCATTCAAATTGATTTTCTTGAAAAGGGCAAAATGATCACTGAAAAATATTATTCAGAGATTTAGGACAGTTCAACATTGATTTGAAGCAAAACCTACTACATTTGATCTAGAAAAGAGTGCTGTTCAGCAAGGCAGTGTAAATATACTACAGGTTCTCTATAAACCTAACCCTTCTATTTGAAGCCTAGTACGTCTAATGTAAGGATAGGTCGACGGAATAAGCTTCCAGTTCCTTGGTCTCAATAACTAAGAGATTACTTGAACGTAAGCATGTAGACCAACATCAACTCGCGGAACACTACTTGTCGTATCCAAAAAGAAAGAGAAATCCTGGACGACAGAAAAACGCCCGAAAATTTTTATTAGACCTAGTGACCCATGTCCAGAGCATGCCTAAATTATGGGGTGAAAAACTTTTTTTTAATTATCAAAAACATATTTAAGAAATGAAATAAATTTTTATTTTCATTTGACCAGAAAAACCTTTTGCAACTGATTAATTTTTGAATTTTTCAGTTCTTAATTTTTTTGCATTTTGCCCTCTTCTGTTTTTAATTTTTATTCCCATGTGTGCTTTTTGCGCATAACTTGCAATGCTTCGCAGTGTGAAAGAATTCATTAAAATTGAGAAATGAAAATTTCAGAAAATCATATCAAAAAAGTAAAGAACTAGTGATCAAATTCTACGCTAAGGGTCGTTATCTGCCCTTCAAACTCATTTATTTAGAACAAAATTTGTGTTTTAAGGACAGATTAATTTTATACGCTACTTGAGAAAACGCTCCTATATCTTCTAAATTTAGTGATACATATGTATGTCAACGATTTGATTTACTGACAATTAACTTTTAAATAAAAACTACAGAGTAATACAAATTAAAATTATTAAATGCATTTAAAGTGTTGGCCGAATTTTTCATATTTGTGTGCTAAGAATTTCAATGAAATGAAAGCGCCAAGAAAAATACGTATAAAAACAAAAACAATAATATTAATAAAGATGATAATATATACTACATATGTATGCACAATTATATATAGTCTATAATGTGAAAAAATGGCACTTGAAATTCGCATTGCGACCAAAATAGAAATGCTAACGCGCTCGCATATTTGAAAGTAGAAAAAACACACTCACAAACAATGATTTCTTTTGTACTAATTTGTACACATACCATACATTTTACCAGCGGCTGTATAAATCTCCTCACGAGATTTTTTAAGAGCACTATACATACATACATGTATGTATGTATATACCTGGCGCTGAAATGAAATAAACTTTAGTACTGAAAACTTGTTTGACTTTGGGCACCTTTTATTAACTAAGGTTTGCCTTCCCGGCTTGATCGGATTATGTATATCATAATAAAACTTAACTAGTCGCTTGAAATATCTAGACATATTCCTTAAGAGTTAAGTGACGATCAATTAAGATATGTAACAGCGGTTTAAGTATTAGGGTTAACGCAGAATTCAGCCTCAGGGAACTCAACATTGTAGTATCTCCTCAACACAGGCAATGGTGGCGTCGTAGCCTGTGGCAATTTTCGCTTCACTTCAGTTTGTGGCCTTAAGAGCCTCCCGACGTAAGGGGCTTAACTGAACATAGGCTTAGTAGTCTAGAACACCCGTAAGTGTTGTAGGAAAAACTTCCGTACATCACTAGCGATAGTTCCGTGAAGTTTTGTAAGAAGATTTCTCACGCTATTGAATGAGTGTGTGCTCCACCATGCTAAAGATGCACAGCTGAAAATGGGTATTTTTTATAGATGTGTAAGTCCTTATGGTTCCCCCAGGTGACAGGCCCCACTTATTAAAAATGTTAATGCAAGGAAGCGCCCACCCAGGAATGTGTAAATCAACCAATCCTTCCAGAAATTTCAGCATGAAGAACCCTTATTAAAAATCAACGCCAATTTTAAGCCGCTTAAAACTTCCACTTTATTTCACTAAAATTTTGTCTGCCAAAAATTTC
Organism: Rhagoletis pomonella; assembly: GCF_013731165.1. NCBI lineage: Eukaryota > Metazoa > Arthropoda > Insecta > Diptera > Tephritidae > Rhagoletis > Rhagoletis pomonella. Next base: position 46,697,596 of record NW_023458562.1, on the reverse strand, counting down.
GAAATTTTTATGCAAATTCGGTAAATGTTTTCTAAATTTTTTATAAAAATTTTAAATTTTGATTTATGGTATATGGTTTCGGTTATAGCAGAAACATTTTTTTTTATAAAAAAGTTACCAAAAAATTTAACTAGAAAAATATTGTGACCATTTAGAAAAAATCATCAAGTGAACGGTTGTTTAAGCCACAGTATATTTTTGACATTGCATTAAAAACAAAAATATAAAAAAATATAAGATGATAACATAATTTTTGAAAGGCGGATTTTCTTTACATATATGTTTTTTTAAAATGTGCATACGCCTGTTTACAACCGGTTTCACAAAGTTTTAGAATTTAGAATTGCACTCAAATTTAAGATTTTATTTTTAAGCTTTTCTGGTTTTACAGAAAATGCAATTAAACATACGCAAAATTAACAAAAAATTATACAATTAATTTCGGCTGATAAACAAGGACTTAAAGCTGCAAATGATCGTTTGTAATTAAATCCATTGCCGTCTATTGTACACGCTTTTGTAACTATATCTGAGTTTTTAACAACTTTTTTTTTAATATTTTCGAAAATAGTTTTTCACAAAATTGACTTCGACTCGCATAGCGATAATATTTGGAAGTAAAAGTACATGCTTAAATTAATTCGCCTAATGGATGAATGTGTAAATGTCCACTAGGGCTGTCAAAAAATGCATGTGAGAAAAGTAATGTCGGAATTTTAATGCTCTCACACCATAGGATTGTTCTAAATATATCCAAAAAAATATACCTCTTGCTTTTGTTTTCGAAATAAAAAAATATTTAGAAGTTGCTTACAGTGCTTAAAGTTTCGCATATATTTTATATGGGGAACAACGATTTTTTTTAAATGGTATACAATCCTTTAAAATCAAATTTTTTCAGTCGTCAAACTCCGTTTCTCTTCAGGACACATCAAAGAAAATCCTCATTTGTTTATTTGAGCATTTTTTGATAACAACTATTTTTTATGGGTACCTCATTGCATTTTTATTTCTATTGGGGTACTAATGAAAAATATTTAATATTGAAAATGGTTAAATAAACAGTTTGTTATTTTTCCTTGCCGATTGAAAAACATACATGCAGGTTCTGAAATTCCCATTCACTTTGAATTCAAAGTGACTTTGGTTGAAATTCACTTGGAAGCGAATCGCAGATCTTGCCTGATAGATTTTTAAGGATCCATCTCTACGAAGAATAGTTTTTTTTTTTGTTATAAAATACATGGAAAACTTTAAGCGCTTTTAGCGACCTTTAAATATTGTTTGATTAAAAAAAAGGAGTATATTTTTTTTGATATAGAACACACCAAGGGGGTGAGCCCACCCAAGCCCACTTAAGGGCCCACTTATTCAACTCTCAAGCAAAAATTATTTATTCGTTATTTATCGTGTTATTTTTTATAAAAGAAACTTTTTTAACTCAGTGTTACGCAAAAGACGTCAATATGAAACATATGTATGACACTCTTAGTTTCGATTTGGGCGTTAATGAGTTAAACTAAAACGTCTGTCAATATTTAGTGTTAAAGAAATTTTAATTGAAAAGCAGAACTTGAAAAAAAATTGTTTATTTGAAAAGCGTTGGCGGAACTGTGTTTTATTTTCAAAACGACGGTTTATTCTTCTACTAAAAGCTGATTCAACCAGAATGCTTTCATAACTCGTTTAAGCATTCACCATACACAGATATTGATGTGTGTATTCGTTAAGTATTTAATATTTAACATCACTTTTTATGATTCACGCCTTTGCGCTTTTTTAATTCAAAGCGGCCTGTATATGTAGTATATATGTATGTATGTATTTATATGCACATGCAATGGTATATTTTATGGGTGAATTATTATTTTTGACATATTGATGGTACTCGTATAATAGACACAGGAATACATACAGATAGATAGTTATACATTATAGATAATTTTTATTTTTAACAAGTGATTTTTTTTTAACAAGTGGATAGGTAAGTTGACAATAGGTCCCCAATTTCTATAAAGTTACACTAAAGGTTTGTTTCATTCAATAGGATTGCGAAATTTGTATTAGGTTTCTCTCATTATTTATTCATTACTATTCCACACGCGAACGATGTTAGACATTCAAGCAATTATTTGATTGCTTTTATGTGTTTATTTTTTGTATGTTATGCAATTTAACTTGTTTGAATGTACTTTTAGCAGAAAAAAA
>NW_023458562.1:46675594-46695288 GCF_013731165.1 Rhagoletis pomonella | reverse complement strand
AAAAAAATTCTTTTTTAAAGGACAACAACATTTTTTATACTTTCTCCGAAATTTAGTCGACTTTTGTATCGGGAGTTCTTTCAACATTTATTTCTTTTAATTTTTGATTTACTGAAAGTATCATTAGAACGAAAATAATTTAATAAGAGATTAAGCGGCAAAAATAAAAAAATTTATTTTCAATACTATTTCTACTGTCGTTTTAATGTTTAAATGTTTAATTATTTATTGGATAAATGCATGCAAATATGTAGTATTTCAATTTATTTATCCAAACAAAATTATTAACAACTTAATTGCTTAAATAATGACACAGTACAACAAAATTTAAGTCTTCAAAAATCCCACCGGGTTTCTCAACGGTTTCTAAAGCCTTTAGGTGCGCTTAAACCGAATATGAAGTCAGAATTTTTGGCTCACCCCAGGTTTTTTCTAGAGTACGTAGTTTGTAAAAAAAATCTTAATCTTTTTAAAATCTTTGAACAAGTTGACTACAGATTTTTGGGACCACAGAATCGGTTTATGGTATATATTTTTGAGTTTGACCGCATCCAGATTTCGCTATAGTGAAAAAATTTGGTTCTTAGTACGTTTTATACTCATTTCATTTTAAAAAAGAAATTTATTCCAATATATATATCTACTGGGGAGGAGTAACTTAATTTCGATTCTAAACAAAAATGGTAAACAAACTATATGCCAAATATTACATTTGCCATTTCTTTTAAGAAAAATCAGTGTATTGTATATATTTCTGAACGAAATTAATGTTTCGTTTCTTAAACCCCTTTCATTTGGCATCCATATGGCGAAATATATTTCTCTTACCTAGTTCCCTTAATTCAAAATAAATTTGATTTTTTAAACAGGTGGCAAACATCCTATAGTTCAGTTAAGAAACAAAGCTTCTCAAAACCATTTCGATTGACATCCATTTTGTAATAATTGATTTATTTTTTAAATTAATTCGAATACAATTTTTTTAAAAGGTGGCAACTCTTTTTAAAAAACTAAAACTTTGTTGCACATCTACAGTCTAAGCCTCTTAATTTGACACTTCATTTCGGAAGATCGAACGAACGGTATATATAAAATAGTACCCTGAAATGCCAGCTTAATTGGGTCGAGCAAACCCCCCCCCCCTAAATTTCATTCTGGCTACGCTGATGTCTGTATAGTTGTAGTAACATTGAATCACAAGATGCATTTTGAAGTTTTCTGGCAGCATTTTCATTCGATTTTCGCGAAGAAAAGCCTTGAATGTAACGGGTGATTTTTTAAGAGCTTGATACCTTTTTTTTTTAAAAAAAAACGCATAAAATTTGCAAAATCTCATCGGTTCTTTATTTGAAACGTTAGATTGGTCCATGACATTTACTTTTTGAAGATAATTTCATTTAAATGTTGACCGCGGCTGCGTCTTAGGTGGTCCATTCGGAAAGTCCAATTTTGGGCAACTTTTTCGAGCATTTCGGCCGGAATAGCCCGAATTTCTTCGGAAATGTTGTCTTCCAAAGCTGGAATAGTTGCTGGCTTATTTCTGTAGACTTTAGACTTGACGTAGCCCCACAAAAAATAGTCTAAAGGCGTCAAATCGCATGATCTTGGTGGCCAACTTACCGGTCCATTTCTTGAGATGAATTGTTCTCCGAAGTTTTCCCTCAAAATGGCCATAGAATCGCGAGCTGTGTGGCATGTAGCGCCATCTTGTTGAAACCACATGTCAACCAAGTTCAGTTCTTCCATTTTTGGCAACAAAAAGTTTGTTAGCATCGAACGATAGCGATCGCCATTCACCGTAACGTTGCGTCCAACAGCATCTTTGAAAAAATACGGTCCAATGATTCCACCAGCGTACAAACCACACCAAACAGTGCATTTTTCGGGATGCATGGGCAGTTCTTGAACGGCTTCTGGTTGCTCTTCACTCCAAATGCGGCAATTTTGCTTATTTACGAAGCCATTCAACCAGAAATGAGCCTCATCGCTGAACAAAATTTGTCGATAAAAAAGCGGATTTTCTGCCAACTTTTCTAGGGCCCATTCACTGAAAATTCGACGTTGTGGCAGATCGTTCGGCTTCAGTTCTTGCACGAGCTGTATTTTATACGGTTTTACACCAAGATCTTTGCGTAAAATCTTCCATGTGGTCGAATAACACAAACCCAATTGCTGCGAACGGCGACGAATCGACATTTCACGGTCTTCAGCAACACTCTCAGAAACAGACGCAATATTCTCTTCTGTACGCACTGTACGCATTCGTGTGGTTGGTTTAATGTCCAATAAAGTAAACTGAGTGCGAAACTTGGTCACAATCGCATTAATTGTTTGCTCACTTGGTCGATTATGTAGACCATAAATCGGACGTAAAGCGCGAAACACATTTCGAACCGAACACTGATTTTGGTAATAAAATTCAATGATTTGCAAGCGTTGCTCGTTAGTAAGTCTATTCATGATGAAATTTCAAAGCATACTGAGCATCTTTCTCTTTGACACCATGTCTGAAATCCCACGTGATCTGTCAAATACTAATGCATGAAAATCCTAACCTCAAAAAAATCACCCGTTACAATGGTAAAACTAATGGGAAATTCGTATTTCGGTCACGCGCACCGCATGTTGGGCCGACTGGCATAAATACAGAAGTACATATATAACTATATACATATCTGAGTAGATATAAATAAGTAGTATGTATGTACATACACAGCACATGCAGTTTATACTACATACAGACATACATACATCTATACATACATACATACATACATACATACATACATGCATACGTACATATATGGCACTATTCATGTTAGCGGTATTGAAGCGATTTCCTGTTCAACGAATTCATATACACAAATGCATATGCCTGAAATAATAAAAAAAAATAAAATGTTTATATTACAAGTAAAAAGAGAAAAACTATGAACTAGTTTCATTATATGAAAAATTTGTACTTTGAATCTTTGCCTATTTTATCCTTTCGAGTTTCTAACTAATAAAACTTTAATCTGTATAGTTGTAGTAACATTGAACCACAAGCTACATTTTGCATTTTTATTCGATTTTCGCGAAGAATAGCCTTGAATGTACTAAATGTGCGCTCGACGTAAGTTGATACAAGTGGAGCCCAATTTAAATATGGAACGTTTGAAACGTTCATATGATCAGGAATATGGCCCTTTTCCTCGCCCTTTACAATTTTATCCACACCACTTATTGTCCCCAAGCCCACGTTAGCTGAGAAAATGGCTTTGGAAAGAGGTCCCTGCGCTTCTAGTTATAAGCCGCATGGGCATGTGTATCTTTTTTAATCTTTAAACAAAAATTGTAAATGAATCACTATTTTAAAGGAAGAGAAGGCAAAAAAGGCAAATATCTTAAAAAAGGCAAAAAAAGGCAAATATCTTAAAAAAGGCAAAAAAAGGCAACATCAAATGTGTATATATGGAATCAGGGAAAGCTAAATCGTGAACATTCTTAATCGAATATACTCTATCTTTTTAGCAGAAAGAAAGGCAATTTCCATAAAATCCGTTTCCTGCTGATTAGTTATCTGTTGTCATATTTTCAAAATTCAAATTGGCGGTTAAGAGTTTCAAACAAATCCAATAATTTTTTTTAAAGATGGTCGCCATTTTGGATCCACCATTTCGAATTGTGAAAATCTGAAAACAGATTCGTAATCAGCAACCCCAGAAACCCACTGGAAACGAGTTTCAACCCTTGACAATGCTTAAAACTTTCAGTATCAACGTTTTAATTTTAGTAATATGTTTTTTTAATTTGATCACCATATTGGATCCGCCATTTTGAATTAAAAAAAATTATCTTCGGATTCATAATCGGCGAACCTAAAAACTCTCGAGTGCCGATTCTCAAACACATCCAATAATTAAAAAAAAAAAATGTATCTCCATTTTGGATCCGCCATTTTGAATTTTGAAAAACTGACTTCAGATTCCTAATTAGCTACCCCCTGATAACAAGTTCTAACCCATGACAATGCGTAAATCGTTCAATTCGAGAGCCCATTCTAACTACCCAAGCCAGGTATGTAATTAAGGGAACGTTCCCCAATAATACCAGAGTAATTATATGCAAAAACCACATTTTAATATATCAAGACAACAGAAAAATTGAGAACTTCAGCTTTTTATAAAAAACCGACCATCGCGACTTCTAAAAAAACTTTTTTTTTCAAAATAAAAAACACGTTTCTCTTTTTTTTATCAAAAATAACAATAATTTGAAGTATTTTTGAGGGGATTTTTTAAAAAAAAATCTTTAAGAAACTATTTTCATTCATAAAAACTCCATTTTTGGAGGTTTTTTTCAAATCGGTCCAGCTCACTTAAATCTTAATATTTTTCCGAAATATTTTAATGGACATCTTAAAATATAATAAATTTTATAATTCCAATGGAAAAACAGTACCGTTTTTTTTGTATGGGGAGTGATGCAGTCTAATGTACATGCATATGTAGATATTCATTTTTTTGTTAATACACAAGAGATAAAAGCATTTCTATGTATTTTGAGTTTTACGTACACTTAAAAAGGTAAGATGGAGCTTATTCTTTGAAAAAATCGATCAAAGCAAATCTTTGGCTTCGTCTTTGGTAATCGCCTGAATTTTAGATCAAAACCGAACGTTCGGTTCGGCTTCGGCCGAAAATCTACCTGTGGTCAGCCTCTACATGAAACATATGTATTTCTCTTTATCCTTCCCTCTGAAGTAAACAAAAAATATTGACTTCTCTATTTCTTTAAAAAATTTGGCTGAATGTGTTAAGTATTCATTAACATTGATTTTTAAGGTTGTCTTAAAAAAAGGCGGCTATGTCGCATCTTCTACTAAATTTTGTTTACTTCAGTTCTGATCAGGGTACGAAAATAAACTGTACAAAACAATTCCCATTTGCTCATCGATCATCATATCATTTGTGGTTTTGTACAGTTTTGTAAATAGTCAGAAACAAATTGTAAGATTCACTGTCATTTTCCCCAACGAGAAACGTTTGCTTTTCGTTTGTGACAATTGTACCATAGGGTACGTTTTATATGTATGCAAACGTTTCAATTACGTGAAAAATAATTTTTTCTGTAAATTTTCATATCCAATTCAATTAAAAAAACATTTTCGTTTTGTATTTGTTTATTGCATATATGTGCATACATAAATATATTTTCCCTGCACGATTCATTTCGTTTGTTGTTTCGTCTGTAACTACTAAACTACTGTAGTGTACTATCGCCAAAGTGAACTCAGCCGTTTTGTTTCGTATTGTACCGGACTGTTAAAGTAATAAACGAAACGAAATAGTAACGTACAATATAGTTTATTTTCGTACACTGGTTCTGATCTCTCAAATGTAGTTGATAGATATGGTCTCTGATTAGTGTTGGGAAGTATCGAGTTCCCTGGAGGATCTAGTTCGTTGGTGAAGATACTCTTATGGAACGGGTATTTTGGAGAGTACTTTCTTTAAATATACAAACATACTCGCTGGCAGTACTTTATTCAAATTTATACATTAATCCCAAATTACGTCTATTGGATGGCTAAGTGTACTGGCTAGAAGTGTTGAGTGTACTTGAGAATTACTGAGTTTTGAAATTGAGTGCAACCATTTCCGGCAAATACTGGTAAATGTAAATAGAGGTCAGTACTTTTAAGTGTCTATTCAACACATAATAGTGAGTATTGAATCGATCCTGGGTATACGTATCAAAGTGATGGTTGCGATGCAGAGTATTTTTAAGTACTGAATACTTTCGAGTCCTTTCCAGCTCTTTTGTGAGTACTGAGTACTTTGAAGTACTCAGTATCGGTTCTTTTAATAACCGGGTAAAGCCGATCGTTTTGAAAATCGAGTTCTGAGTACTTTTGGAATCGATACTGCACAGCATTACTTCTGATATATTTTCTGTAGTATTTTCATTACTGTTGCTAGCGACTAAGAGAAAGTTTTCAAATGCAAGAATTTTTTGATGCAATTGTCGCGGTTCACAAACTATTTAATATGTATGTATGTACTTACTTTTCATTTATTTATTTATTCTGTTTATTTATTTTTAATCAACTTTTACACCATTTATTATTTATGCTACCTTTACGAGCACTTTCCGTTACTTACTGCATTTATTTGTGGTAAAAGTCGCATTTTTTATTATCTCCTTGTCTTTCGCCGGCATTACCAATAAACTCGTTATACTCATACACACATATAAACATTCAATGTATGTACATATTTACACTTTAGCACGCTCATCAATGGCTTATTGAACTACTACTACAACCATTATTCGTAAGTTTGTTTGTTTATTTACGTTTTAAGGTCGCCAGCAAAGGACAAGGACATCGATTAAACGTAAGCAAATAAAAATCGACACACACAGAAATACATGCGCAAGTAACTAGGGATGTGTACACTCACATACATCTGCATATGGAATCATATACTACGTTTATACGCATGCGTAAGTCGCTTTAATTCATTTCGCCGCGATTCAAAACATATGTATAAACTGAATTTCAATTCGCTTTGAAAGAGCGAAGTGTTTTGGCTCACACTCCATTTCAAATCGGTAGTTTATTTCTCCAGACAGTTAGAAAGAGTGTATAAACACCGCTCTCACTCAAAGCGAATTGGAGATCAGCTGTTCCGCTCAAATTCCAAATAATCGCATCAGTATTTAAAAGCTGATTAATAATAATCGTTCTTTTTCTTTGCCACGATTTTATAATGCCGAATAAAACTAGATTTTTATCACTTTCCATTTGTTAACTTATAAAATGTCAAATGAAAACAGCTTATTTTGTTTGCTTTTGAAGACGGTTACTTTGATGCCGATATAAGGCCGTAAGTATAAACACTAGAGCGAAATGTGTACGGTGTCAATGCGCTTTCAATTAAGTCGATTATTCTGTGCGTATAAACGTAGTAATAGTTACCTAAACGTTTGTCTTTTCATTTGTTTATTTAACTGATGAAGGAGCTCTTGTGGAAATGAGCGGGTGTTGTCATGCATAAACATTAGCCACTTTAAATGTAACGTTTCGCCAGCGAAATGTTAATTGAGTGTTGGCGAAAGCCGGTTCTTCATTTGCTTTGTTTCTATTCATTTTTTTTTTGAAGAACAGAGTAAACTAATTTCTACCTTTGCAACTAGGTTCCAGAACAAAAATTCTTGGCGTTTATATAAAAATTATGCAGTGGTAGGCATAAAGTTGTTAATTAGCATAACTACAACAAGACGAACTTATGCTAAATAAGTTCTGATTTCTTAGATTGTCTGAATTCTTTACGTGGGCGAAGAATACTAGGGGAAGGATTATACAAGGTGTCATAACGACTGCTATTGTCATAATGTCATTCATTTTATAATAACGAAAAATATTTTTGAGTAACCCACAGCAACCACAAATCCATTTTGCCCATTTTAATGTTTAGGACATTATGTCAATACGAATTTCTAGAGTATCCCTCTTGGGAATGGCTTTATGACTCCACTATTTATTAAACTAAATTAGTCTTAGAAAGTGATTCAGATGCCACATTTTTAAAAACAGGAGAAACCAGACGGATCATAATTGTCTAAATTGAAATAGAGAGGCGATCATCAGTGGTAAGGCAGTTTCATTATGTATAGGTCAGCAATCTGAATTTGGACAAAAGTTCCATTAAACCGGGTTCGACCAGGATAAGTAGATGCAGTGGCCATTTTCTTGATGTGGCGCTACACATTTCACTAAGTGTATGGCCGGGCTATGATGTGTTTCTTGATTTTATCACACAAATGAAGGGACCTACAATTGTATGCCGCATGCAAAAGAAATTGGTTTTTATTGGAAGAATTACACTAGAAGGTTTGTCATTGACTACCGATGGCCACCGCCATTAAAAAACAAAGTTGTTTGTGGATTCCACGCGCTACATAGCGTGGCGTAAAAAACGGCAAAATTTAATTTAACATTTGAAATTCGCTCAGCGATTTTTGAGTGAAGAGAAATCTCGCTTGGTTCGGTTAGTCTAATTTTAAATCACCCTGCCCCGATAAAAAAATCTAAATTCAAAAAATAAAACGTTATTTTACACCTACAAACCAAGCTTATTAATTTGGCATATAATTTTTGAAATTCGAAGAATACATAGTTAAATAGATATGACGTTTCGAATGGGTGGCAACCCTTGTCAAAAGTATTTTCTAACTAAAGTTTTTACCCATCTTGTAAAATTTAGTTAATTTTACTTAGTAAATACTTTGAATTCATCTTTTAAGCCGATGGTGTTCCTCTTCAAATACCTGGATACTATTTTAATTAAATACATATTTCTTAGATTTCTGACCACTCTTTCGTTTGCCACCCATCCTTTAATATTTCATATAAATAACTTGTGCATAATTTAATTTAATTCGAATTTTCAAACTAATATCTTCTTCGACCTATTTCGTTTGGCACCCTTATTGTGCCACATATGTATTTAAATTAATTAATTGGCGCAACTCCAGTTGAATTTGATTTTGTAGATATGAGGCAACCCTGCTAAATAAAGACTCTCAAAAATAGTTTGAATTTAGCTCTTTAACAAATGGCAACCCTTTTCAAAAATCTCCAAAATATTGTAAATATTCAAATAAAAGATTTCTTAACACTCTTTCGTTTGATATCAATATTTTAATATGCCATATAACTTTTGTGTATAACTTAATAAGATTCGACTCTTCAAACAGGTGGCAACCTCCTGCAAAACATTTTCAAACCTAAACTTTTTTAAATCCGACACCCAAGTTTAATACGTAACTCAATTACCTAACTGCCTTAACTTACATTTAATTTAATTTTTAGACCAGAGGCAACCCTCTCACATGTAGTTCAGAAATAAAGCCATTCAAAAAAGTTTCGGTTGATATCCATACATATTGTAATAATTTATTTAACTAAATTAAAAAATTTTAATTTATTTTTTAACAAATGGCAACTCTATTTGATAAAATAAAACGTTATTGCACATCTACTGGCCAAGCCCTATATCTTGAGGGTTTAAGGCCGTTGCCTTCATTTCAAACTATGATACATATAATTCCAAGAATCATAGAATACAACTTTGCGCCCATCATAGAGGATTTGTGAGAAAAATTTTTGTGTGACGTCACACTGATGCATTTGCGAGAGAGCAGTGCCAAATCTCGAGCAAGAATGGAAGAAGAAATTTTGCAAGAAAAACTTAAACGAGTTGCACAAGTGTGACGTCATACAAACAGCGATTCTGCAAAATTCACTGAGAGCGAAATAGCGGTACCGAGATGGGCGGCGCCACCTTTGTTCTCTACATCGTGATATAATTCTATATCTATGAACCATTCTGTATCCTCATTTCTATTTTCACTAAAGCGTAATCTATACTGGATTCAGATAGAGGTGTATTTAGCATTTATCCTTACTAACAATGGGTCATAAGTAAACAACAGTCTGTGAAACCTTTAATTTTTCGCAATAAAATATTATTTACCACACCATAATAAATAACTATAAGATTCTTTCATGCATACATATGTATGTGCCTCCATATCTACCAAATATCCCAAAACCGCAAATTCTCGCGTAAATCATCCTTCAGCATCGTAAAAAAATAAATATATAAATATATGTAACCTGAAGCCAGCCTCATATCAAAGAAGCAATATTTGTGGCATTTTACCTTGCCTTTACGAAGCAAATGGCCATAAAAAGGATGCCACGAAACGAATAAAAAAATAAGTACAAAACTACTATAAAATGTGTCCTTGAAGCGAGAATTTATTCAATTTCCAACAGAATATCAGGTGGCTTCCACATTTAATGCTACTTTTCCTGCTTGTTGTTGTAAACTTTGTGAGAAGAGGCCTACAAAATTATTTTGTTACAATGCGGCGACGTTTATTGTATGTACATATATGTATAATATCATAAATGTGTACATTAGTACTTTAGTTACTACTAAGTAAATACACATACATACTTAATACTTATGCATGGGCGCATGCTGATTTAGGTACACTAAAAATTTTACAATGCGTGCACCTTTGTATTTGCATTTATGTTTTTATACTTTCAATACGAGTATATATACCACTTATGTATGTATATATTTATATATATTTATATATAATTGAATTTGTGCTATATTCCGCTTGGTTACTACCGCACACAATAAATTTCAGCGCAAATATTTCATTATGCGAAAATTATATACATATGTATTATTTAAATGTATCAGCAAGCGCTTTTATGTGCCTATGCATACAAAGAGGTAGTTTTATAGGTACTATCTTCCGTTGTACAACTATACATGTAATGCATAAAGGAAGCAGTGGTTTGATTTATGTATATGCGATATTAATGAGACCGCAATATTTGCATTGCTGTCAACTGAAGGAAATCAGAGAATGGCATGGATGCACATGTAAATACTTAAGTCCGTAAATACTTATAACAAATGGAATGATGGTTGAAATGCTACAAAGGCTAAATTCATATTTGGTAATCTTTAAGTGGTTGTGGAAGATGGCACAACATCGAAACCGGTTTGTCTTCTAACGAGATTTGGCAAGGTATGACGGAAGTCCGTTTCAAAATACATCATTTACCCATACTGCTGGAAGCAACAACAATAAAATTTATTAATTTTTATCGGAATATATTCGTCTTCGTTTCTGAGAAATAATTAAATCATTTTGAAACTGCACCAGGTTTAGTCCAAAATCTTAACTTTCATTTAATGTATGTACATATACATAGCTTCCATCAGAGGAAACTCTTGATATTGAGCTATTGCGCTTCAAAATGAAAAGGTATCGCTCCAATATGGAATGATTCAAAATGAACACATTCGACTAATTTGGTTACTTTGATTCTTATCCATTCAGCTGGAGTATCAATAACACTGGATAAACGCTAAAATAACACATAAAAACGCCGAGACACGTAAACCGAATTTGGGGATCTGTATATCGTTTTTTGGGTAGTTTTCCCAAAATATTTTCATTTTAAATTGGCATTGCGAATGAAAAAGATTCAAACTTTAACCTGAAAAATGTTACTCATACGCCATGTACGCGTATGTACGAGTACGCCCATGTACGATGTGGCGTATGAGTAACATAATTTCCTACTGCTATTTCATACAAAAAATTATTGCACATTTTCATTTGACCATTCAAAAGTGGTTTATTCATCCATCGATTTTGGTCGTTAGTAGCTTTATTTTTTGTGCCAAAAAGACAGGCTTTACTACAAATGAAAAAAATATAAAACATTTATTTTTTAATTTTTTCCTTTTAAAAATATGAACTTTTGTTTTCACAAAAATGAAAATATTTTGGGAAAAGTACCTGATCTGGAAAACGGTATGCAGATCCATAATCTCCGGCTCACGCCGCTTCCAAATATCATAAATAAGGGATCATAGATGGCCTTCTCGCCGGCAATCCTTTATAGGACTGATTTATACTCAAAAGCCTTTGTGATAACACTAGGGTTGTCAGTTACCACCGTTCCTCGCTTGGTACTCCGTAAAAATTAGGGGAGAGGTTCCTAGCCTCTACTTATCTCTGATCTCTAGGTAATTAAGGACAGATTAGATTAGATTAGATGGCTTAGATTAAGACGACTCTTTATGGAATTCCACGAGATGATTCCATTCCACATGTTTCATTTGGGATACTTTAGAATTATTCAGTTATTTTATAAATGCCTGGCTGGTAGTGAATATGCAGACGTCACCTTTTAGGTAATCATTAATTCCGCTTGAAGTGGATTTCAGTATATAGGCAAGCGGGAACTAAAACTTACACGTAAATAGCTCTTCATAACGCCTACTCCCACGCACCTCATTGATTACTGACCAAATCCGTACTCCATTCTTTTTTTTTTAATTGGAGGAGTGGGTTGGAAGCGGGCAATGGGTAGAATAAAATTCTCTGAGTTCGGCTACTGTTTTCCTGTGACCTTCCTTGCGTAAACGTATCTTGCAGAAAAGCCAAAAGGCTAGTAAATTTTGTTTATAGCAAGCACTGCACACCGCAGCTTTCCGTATCTTTAAGTAAGCTGTCAACGGGGATGCTCCAAAGTAAAAGGGAGGTTTTCTCCTTAATGAAAGTTCCTTACTGGGGAACTCAACTAGCTTAGCGTAGTATAAACTTACTTTTTACAATGCCTTTTCAAGTTCGCAATGTTCAAAAAATATAAAATACTCAAAAAATTTTGAGCTGTTGCTTTTCAAACAATTTAAAATTTACATATTGGTGGTACTCTGCAATAATGATACATTTCAAAACTAAAAAAACACCCTTTACTACTGTTAAGTGGTTCATGTCTTTAATCCCTGTCTAATCCGTTACTATTTCTTGCTAGATTAAGTAGTAAGCATTAATAAAGTAAGTATAAAGGATTCGCCATGTATTAGGCAAGTATTAGAAACCTGAGGACCGTACTTTGATTAAGGGTTTTATTTTCTTTGCGTTTTGAGTTGTGTCGTCATTGCTGATAATTACATACATAAATGTACATTTTAAACTGTTGTGAAAAAATGTTGCTGGCATCGTGTTGCCAACATGTGTCCAGCTTTTCCAGCTCATCTTGAAAATGTTGAAGAGTTTCCGACATATTTTGCGGTAAGAAATTTTATATGAATTCTTCCAGCTTTTTTCAAAAATGTTACTCATACGTTCTTCTTGTAATAGTACTAGTTTATTTCCACCAAGCCTTAACTTCAGTTTATGCCTATTGTGAAATGGAGACTACCACTCGAACGGAGTATTTGCCGATCACCAGTGCTGCCGCTTTCACTTCAATTGAAGTTTTTCACTTCACTTTGGAAGCGTTCACTTCGACACTTTATTTTACTTCGTTTTACTTTATTTTACACAAATTCGATTTTCCTCCAAAATAAATAACAATTTCTTTGAAATATATGATAAAGGTACCTACTAACGATAATGAAATTTCATGAAAGCCTTGTGCAAACATTTTTGAATACCGTACCGTTTAATAAAACCGTTTTAATAATAAATGGGACTCTTTTTTAGGATCTGAAAACCCCCGGTCAAAAGTAAAGACAAAGTAGTGGTATATTTGTACCACCAAATATCTTCATACATAACAATACAATTACAATCGCGAATGTTTCAATAGGAGCACGCAAAATTAAGTCACACCGTATATATTTACACGCAAATGAAGCAGACTAAACGGCGAAGCCGATTTCTGTTTGACAAACTGTTTAACTCGACATGAGTGCTTCAAGGCATACCTTCATCGATTCAAACACGAATCGGAATACATATGCGACTACCTCGGAGGAGATGTAATAGAAGACGTCTTTTTTGAGTGTATGCGGTTTGACAGTACCAGATGCAAGCTTCGCAACATATCTGGCGAGATTTCCACGCCTGAGTCACTCGTGGATGCTATGCTACAAAGCAGTGAAAAATGGTCGGCAGCATGTGACGCAATAGCAGAGACGATGAAGGGGCTCAGGACGCCCGAATAACTACGGCATAGCAGCGGCGACTAACTATCTTTCTCCCTCACGATGTGCGGAGTTTCCTGGTTTTATAGGGACACTTGAGAGCCCCTGAAAAAACTGTTAAAGTATAAACAGAACGAGTTCGCTGAGTAAATTTCGTCGGACGGAGTGATGCCGACGGATGATATTCGCATAAAATTTCGTCAAGTAAAACTGAACCGGAACAATAATTTTGTGCAACTACAATTATTGTGGAGGATTTTCCTTTAAAAAAATGGTAGTTATAAAATAAGAAAAGAAAAAAGCCACGAAGCTAAATCCTAAATTTCGAAGCTCAATAACAAAAAAAAGCTAGATCTAGCCTCAACACGGCTAAAACTTTCAACACTGCGGGACAGTACCGATTTGTTGATTTTTTTTGCTTTTTTTTAATGAAACTATTCTAACTTGAATTAATTGAAATTATAAAAAGTAATATTAATTCCCTCAAACAATATATGTAAATAGGGAAAAGACATTTAATCCCCTTTCGATTATTTAATTTGTTTTATTTTTTATTAAAGCATAGCTCTAAAGTATAACTAAAACCATGTAACACAAACTTTGCACAAAAATTCACAAAATTCTACAAATTTTCATCAAAACGTTTATCTTTTATATTAAATTACTTAGAAATATTCTGTGTATACAGTTTTGTAGCCCATTCTATTTTAGTAAACGAAGTGCAAATTTTAAGTAGCTAAGACAACCGCTGATTTTTGGTAAATTTTTTATGAAAGGTGTTGCTCATTTTCTTCATACAAAATATCGTCGAACTTACTTTGTATGGAAGAAAATGCCGGAAAAATATTGCCAAAAATCAACGGTAAGTCCAAGCAACTTTGCACTTGCACTTTGTTATATTAAATTTAATGTGCTACAAAAACTGCATGATAAAAACATTTCTTAAAAACTGTTAAGAAGCACAAAATTTTGATCAACATTTGTTAAAATTCGTCGAATTTTTTTGTAAATGTTCTACAAAGTTTGAAATTTTGATTCCCACATTTTTTTTAGTTATGTGGTAAGCTTTGTTTTCATAAAAAAAAATAATTAACATTTTTTAAATAGAAAAAAGTAGCCAAAAATTGTTAAAGATTTATTTTCCTATCCACATTCTCGCCACCGTATAAATTGTATGTATAAATTTTTGCGTTCGTTTTTCAAGTTTTTTTTCTCTTTGTTTTGTCTTCAATAAAACTGTTTTAAAAGATTTGTGTCCTTTTATTCTAAAAACCGAATTGTATGTTCGCTAAAATTTAGAAGGAAAACTATGAATAGGGAGCCCTAAATATCCAACATATCCCCGTCATAATGAATCCTCCACTTGAAAGCTCTTCGGCGGTAGGCAGAACTTTTGAACTCCTTACCAGTACAGAATTCCACGGGTAGTTTGGAATATTTTTGGGCACTATGCTATACGTGGGCAGTCTATAAAACGGACTAATTATTCTATACCAAACGTTTTCAGAAACGTGATCACTTCTTACTTTCAATCTGTATCTAAAGTACATACATATATATATAAGTATGTTCAGGTATACAAAAATTATATGTCTTTCGTATGACGGCTATGCCGCGCCAAACGGCTTAACCAATTTCTATTCTGTAAAAAGTATTGTTTTTATATTTATCTGTAGAAGGTTGTCAGCAAGAAAGAATTAAAAAAATATAGCTGCCAGCTATTTGAATATTTAAAATTATATAAAGACTGAACTGGCTCAACTCAAGACTTAAATAAGAAGAAGAATAATAAATACGAATGCCTCGCTTATCTATATATATAATATATAATAAAATTTCAACAGCCCGATGCCTGTACGCTATAGATATTAAAGAAAAATTAATATATTTTTTAGAGCAAAAGAAGTTAAATCAATAATTTTTAGAATTTTTGTCTGTCCGTCTGTATGTTTATATGCGCATCATTCGAAAACTTATGCATGGAACTGAATGCAGTGTATTTCTAAATGTCTAACTTAAAATATAGAAAAAAAAAATTAGGGAGTTGCCACACGTTTGAAAATTGCAGTTCAAATAAATTGATAAGATAAAGTAATAATTGCATATAGCTGTGAAAAGAAAGAGGTTTAAGAAGGCTTACAGCCGAAAATATTTTTGTTAAAGGTTGCCACCCGTTTAAAAATTTAAATTTTATTAATATGATAAGATAAATTGAATATGGCAATCAAACAGCACAAAAATACTTCTAAGCCACAAGTGAAGCACTCCGGGTGTTTGCTAGTTAATTATAAAATAATTTTTCGGAGTCTCCATACATAAGTGCATATAAAAGGCAATCAAATTTTTGAAACTGCGTATTATTTAAGTATAAATACTATCAGGCTAGGAAAATGGTTGAAATTTAAATAAAACAATTTTTTCCAGAAAATTTTGCCGTTTGTAATCGGATATACATACATGCATGCAAACTTGCATATATATACAGTACAATAGCACGCCCATTTCAAAGTGATATTGTTTGCCACTCATGTTTATTTATTTATTTTTAGGAATTTTCAATTAAAATACAGTTCATTCTCTCACAAAACTCACATAAACTCAAGTTTAAAACTTTTTAAAAGACCGGAAAAAAGTGCAACAAATTTTCACCCAAATTTCAAACTTTTTTCTCAGAAGCGGTAGAATTTATTTGAATATACAGTTTTATAGCCCATTCAATTTTAGTCTAATAATGTGCAAGTTTCAAGTGGCTAAAAATTACCGTTGATTTTTTAGAATTTTTTTCGCCAAGGATGTTGCGGGTTTCTGCCATATAAAAATAAATTGTGTTTAGTCGTTATATGGAAGCAAATGAGACAAAAAAATCTACGGTAATCTTTAGCGACTTGAAACTTCCACATTATTGGACAAAATTGAATGCGCTATAAAACTGTGTACTCATAAAAATTCTAGAGCTTCTGAGAAAAAAGTTTGAAATTTAAGGGAAAGTTTGTTGCACTTTTTTGCGGTCTTTTAAAAAGTTGAAAACATTGGTTTATATGGGTTTTGTTAGAGAATGAACTCTATTTTAATTGAAAATTCTTAAAAACCAAATAATTAAACACAAGTGGCAAACAATATCGCTTTGAAAGGGGGGTGCTATAGATATGTCCAATACTGTACATATGTACATATAAGTATCCATATGTGTACATATCAACCCGCAAGCACAAGGCTAAATACCTGTTGGCTCTTGTCCTAAGCCACAAAAACACAAAAGGCGCATTTAAGACTTTGGCCAAGATGCAACCTTTCAGGCGACCGAGTTGTAAACAATAGTGCCAGCCACAGTTAAATTGCACAACAAACCTCCGCTCTCTTCTGCCTTTATTCCGCCCTACTGTTTCAGAAAATTAGTGAAATGCTGGTAACTGCAGTGCAATGGGCTGCAAAAAAAGGGTGGCAAATAGGTTTTTGTGGTTTAAGTACTGAAGCTTTGACTTAATGCACAGTTGCTGTATGCTTTTTGCTTCGATTTTAGACTTTTTATTTAAATGCATACATATTTGTTGGCGGTTTTGGTAGATTTCTTCACAAGTATGTTTTTGTTTATTTATTTTTTTGCTCTTGTTTCTTTTTAATTTATATATTTATTTTTTTTTGTGGCATTGAAACTCATCTGTAAATGCAGCATTTTACCGCATTGAGTGGCGTCAATGGCTAGCGGAAATTTAAAGAATTGCGCTAGGATCGTAAGAGGTAAATGTGGTTGTCATGTTTATAAAAGTTGGCACACATGCGTAGACTTTAGCTAGAACTTTATTGGCCAATGCGGACATGCGTCCATATTTCATAAAGGTTAAGAAATCCTTTAGACTCTGATTCAAAGAAAAAAATCCATGCCAAAAAATCGGTTCTACCAAAACGTAACTGCCGCAATAGAAAGATATTTTAGTTATTTTGTGTAAACTACCAGATTTGGAAAGATATCTTTTTTAGCAGAAAGTCCCAGATCAAAATCTCGGACCAGGAAGTCTAGGGAAAATGGTTCCTCTAGCCGTAATTCCATATACACAATTCGGTACCCAGGCGGGTGAGGGTTGGACAATAACACAGGTGCGGGTTTGAAAAAGCTCCTGTGTGTTTTGTAACTTTTGAACTCTAGGCAGATCGCGGCCTAATTTCACTTTTAAAAATTAATTATACCCGCGCGGACTGATTTCATTGTTTCATTGCGGTCTTTATGTAAGTGGCCATAATTCCCGGAGCCATTTTAAGTGGCAAGCTCGGTAATCGCATTCACGCTATGCATGTTAAACTGGTTGAACATAGATTTGTGATGTGGGAGGATGTCCAAAAGAATAACCTCAGCAATAAGGAAAGAATACCAGAAATCTGGACTGTGATGCACCTGAAAATGAGAATACCTGATCTACCAAGACTCAAAAACTTAGTTTGAGGAAGTATACCCGCTGAGAAGAAATAGTCAAAGAAAAAATATCTCATGGCCGAAATTTAAGCCTACTAAACCTCACAAGAGGTTCAAGAGATATTTGAAAAATTATCAAAATTAAGTGTTTTAAGAACTTTAGCAATGATATTGATAATGTAAAAGGATCTGAAAGGAAGTATAAGATAGCTAAAGATGACTCAACTCTCTAAAAAAAATCTGGTGGACCTTGCAACACTCTCTTGCCATTTACTGAGAAGCAACCTAAGTCCTCAAGCAGGGTAATATATGAAAGTGGACATCACAACGAAAAAAGCAACCAACCTGATTGAGACACCAGTGATATTTTCTCTAGCCGCCTTTGACGACTTTAAGTTCCCGTTAAAGTAAAGGAGAGACAGGCTAGCGAGAGCTGTAATAAAAGTGTTTAGGGTCTTTCGGGAACTTGGCCCTCAATTTCCAACCCGTGAAGGATAACTATGAACTAGCAAAAGGCTACAGACCTTTGCGTCTAGCAATATTCATGCTGAAAAGCCTGGAGCGTTTGGTCTAAAAGTGCACTAGCTCAAGGGTTTTAAAGAGCAGTCACTTTGGTACTCACCAACACACATACGAGAAAATAAAATTCTGTGAACAGTATCGGAATAATTTTAGTAAGACTTGGGGTCTGAGGCTGGTTATGGTACTTTGGGTAGACATAGTTTTAGACAGCCCCGTCGTCATGTTTTCTGCCGTCATATGTTTACGTAGAGCAATGGGTAAAATAACAGTTTCTCCATTATATAGGCAGAACGTCAGTAGCCTTTTTGGATTTCCTACCTTTGGATTAAGCGATCCAAGAGTAAGCCTCGAAGGCAATGTGTCCACTCCAAGAAAAAGCTGGAACAGATACATTACGAATTTGATGTAATACCAACACCGGAAAAATAAGCAAGTGTTTCTTGAAAAGGCTTGGTTGGGTGTTGGCGACGGTCAGATAAGGTAAGAGGTGCGATTCCTGTTAAGACTGATATCGAGCTCAATGAATGAAAACGACATATGGTCACCGTAGGTATCATCGACGACCCTCTATGTAAATTGCCAGGGAGCTGAGAATGGTACAGAGCATTTTCTCTGTAGCTGTGCGGCCTTCGTCAGGTTGAGATGGTGCATTTTGGAGCAGATGTATTGAAAATGGACCAGCTACATTCTCTTTCCCTCGACCAACTACTAAGGTTCATAAGAAAGCTGTTAAATTTGTCGAGGAGTTCTTTTTTTCCCACCCAAAGAGTGTTATGTAAAATGGGCAACATTGTCTTACTATTTTTAAGTGCGTTTTTCGCTTTCAATGCTACCACAATTCTAATCTATTCCGACTACCGTCCGTTTGGCTTTAGGTTATGCGCAAATAAGCAACTCACTTAGACCTTGAAGGTCCATTGAGATTATGTACTCTGCGCAACACGGGAACCTCAGTGACTTTTCTGCATATAACTATTTTGAAGCTCCTATAAAGCGTAACACTGGCTATATTCCTACACTGGATAATTCCGTAAGAGAGCTAAAGAAGTGCCTACCTAAAAATCCTGCTCTGCTCTTGGCCAAATCTTGGCAACTGCAGAAGAAGAACTCTACGGCTTCTCACTCTTCTCATCTCTGCAACTTCTGCAATATTCGTAGGAGAATATTCTGGAAGAGTGCCTGCCAAATAGCCCATGACCGATTACATAAGCCGCGACCATCGCAATATCCACTCCTGAGAG